>NC_092767.1:68304329-68609438 GCF_047496795.1 Chiloscyllium punctatum
CACCAGCATCTCCAAATTAAAACTAAGAAGGTCTGCAATGTGTAACTTTTAATCTTATTTTGGATGTTTGTTGCTGTACTATAATTACTACAATGTTTAACTTTTAATTTTGATCTTTCTACTTTGTTCTTAAGATTCTGTACCTAGCTATTTGTACCTAAGGTGCCTTGTGTGCCAACATTACACATTTTTCACTGTACTCCTGTACTTGAGTACATGTGACAAATAAAATCAAAATCCAATCAAATCTGTTCAGCTGGATGAGAAAGATTGCCTGGCATTTGGGGAGATGCTGACTCAGCAGCAGAGTAATCGAACAACTGGGCTAGTAACCAGAGGCCGAGGCTAATAGTTAAGAGATGTAGGTTCAAAACTCATCACAACATCTGGTGGAATTTAATTTCAATTGATTAAAATCCAGAATTGAAAGCTAATGTCAAGAATGGCAAACATGAGAATTGTCACCAAAGGTGAATTAAAACAAGTGGAAGTAAAGAGCCTAAAGACTTCAGCAGAAAGTTCCCAGCAGATGAGAAGACGCACACCAGAGAGTTCATATAACATGGTGAGGATTGATCTTACAACATTACCCCTGGCATTCTGATGAATATCTGTCACAATCCACTGAGAGGGGATGGCCTATGCTGACAAATCAGGACAGGATCAAAAGGAGAAAATTGCCTGGTCCAGAGATCCAGGATACTGCAAAAAACAGGAAATGCCAGTTTCATCAGAACAACTGTCCTCCACTGAGGAATTACAAGAGATGAAAGGTCCTTCAATTTAAGCAGGGCAGCCTGATAGCTTAGTGGCTCAGTGGTTAGCACTGCTGCCGCACAGCACCAGGGTCCCAGGTTCGATTCCAGCCTCAGGTGACTGTCTGTGTGGAGTTTGCACATTCTCCCTGTGTCTGCGTGGGTTTCCTGCAGGTGCTCTGGTTTCCTCCCATAGTCTAAAGATGCACAGGCCAGGTGAATTGGTTATGCTAAATTGCCTATAATGTTAGGTGCATTAGTCAGAGGGAAATGGGTCTGGGTGGGTTACTCTTTGGAGGGTTGGTGTGGACTGGTTCGGCTGAAGGGCCTGTTTCCATACTGTATGGAATCTAATCTTAAACCTCACACCATCAGGAACAGAATCAAAGTCAAAAGTCTTTAATCCAAAGATCTGCTAATCTTTCAAGTCTGAAGGACACAGTCTGGGAGAATAGTGAACCTTGCAGACCATGTAATCTTGTCAGACACTTGGGGAAATGAAGTAGTGCTTAAGGTAATCATAAATACAATGTTAAAATATTCATAATGGGAGAAAGGGGAGGGAGATAAGGATGTAATGTTTTGAAATAGTTACTTTCGATGATTATTTTAAGCACCAATGAGGATCAACTCTGGTTTCCCTGCTTTGGAAGGATGTTGTGGAACTTGAAAGGGTACAGAAGAGATTTCCAAGGATGTTTTGCCAGGGTTGGAGGTTTTTGAACTATAAAGAGAGGCTGAGTTGGCTGGGGCTATTTTCCTTGGAGCATCAGAGACTCAGGGGTGACCTTATAGAGGTTTATAAAATCATGAATGGGCCAATGGGCAGACAGACTTTACTTTAGATTAATATGAGGTGCTGCATTTTGGAAAGACAAATCAGGGCAGGACTTATACACTTAATGGTAAGATTCTGGGGAGTGTTGGTGAACAAAGAGACCTTGGAGTGCAGGTTCATAATTCCTTGAAAGTGGAGCCACAGGTAGATAGGATAGTGAAGAAGGTGTTTGGTATGCTTTCCTTTATTGGTCAGAACATGGAGTATAGGAGTTGGGAGGTCATGTTGTGGCTGTACTGGACATTGGTTGGGCCAGTTTTGGAAAACTGTTGGCAATTCTGGTCTCCCTCCTATCAGAAGGATGTTGTGAAACTGGAAAAGGTTCAGAAAAGATTTACAAGGATGTTGCCAGGGTTGGAGGGGTTGAGCTATAGGGAGAGGCTGAATAGGCTGGGGCTGTTTTCCCTGGAGCGACAGAGGCTGAGGGATGACCCTATAGAATCATGAGGGGCATGGTTAGAGTAAATAGGATCTTTTCCCTCCGGAGGGGGAGTCCAGAACTAGAGGGCATAGGTTTAGGGTGAGAGGGGAAAGATATAAAAGACACCTAAGGGGCAACTTTTTCACGCAGAGGGTGGTGCGTGTATGGAATGAGCTGCTAAAGGAAGTGGTGGAGGCTAGTACAATTACCACATTTAAAAGAAATTTGGATAGGTATATGAATAGGAAGGGTTTGGAGGGATATGGGCCAAGTGCTGGCAAATGGGACTCGATTAGATTGGGATATCTGGTCAGCATGGACGAGTTGGACCAAAGGGTCTGTTTCCGTGCTGTACATCTCAATGACTCTGTGAGGGGCATGGATAGGGTGAATAGCCAAGATCCTTTTCCCAGGGTAGGGTAGTTCAAAACTGGAGGGCATCGGTTTAATGTGAGAGGGGAAAATTTTAAAAGGCATCTAAGGGGCCATGATTGAATGGCGGAGTGGACTCGATGGGCCGAATGGCCTTACTTCCACTCCTATGTCTTATGGTCTTATAATGTTTTCATGCAGAGGGTGGTGCATGCATGGAACGAGCTGTCAGAGGAAGTGGTGGAGGCTAGTACAATTATAACATTTAAAAGGGATCTGGATGGGTATATGAATAGGAAATGTTTGGAAGGATTGGGCCAAATGCTGGCAAATGGGACTAGATTAATTTGGTTGATATCTGGTTAGCATGGAGGAGTTGGACCAAATGGTCTATTTCTGTGCTGTATATCTTTATGACTCTAGAATGTAATATGAACTTGAGAGGAGAACAGTTTAGTCAGTCAGTTGGTCCTCGGTATTGGCTTAAGTTAGAAGTTTACTTTCAGTTTGCAAAGTCTTTGAATGTGATTTCTTCTTCAGTTAGAAGGTGAGAGAGAGCAATTTCACTTGCTGCAGGCTTTTTGGAGGTCAGTGTTCCAAACTGATCTATCTTCTCTCAGTTCAGTGACAAATTGACACTGATAACTATTTAAAATCTTGTTGCTAGGCATTTATTTTTTTTTTCCAAAACCACTCTTTGCCAATTTAAAAGTATCAAATCTAGCTTTAACAAAAGAACACCATAATGTACCATGTTTCCTTAAGCTGTAAAACAAAATAATATTTCAATTTTCCATTTTCAGGTTCATACACCCAAATTAAAATATCTGTAGCTTAGAATCATAGGATCATGCAGTACAAAAGAGGCCCTTCAACCCATGAAGCCTGTACTGTCAAAAATACACTATTACCTCCACTAAATCCACTTTCCCACAGTAGGCCCACAGCCTTGATAGTTATGACACTTGAAAGGACACTGTTGGCCTTCTATTTCTATCCGTCACTGAATACGCATTATCACATTGTTACTTATATTAATTTTTAAAATTGTTAATCTGAGATGTGGACATAACTGAAACTGGGAGGAGGGAGCCAGTGAGGTGAGTGGGAAAGCAGAAACCCAATGAGTCTCCAGTGGCGCAGTTTTACTCAGGATCCAAGGCTGAGGTTAGGATTCGGGTCTTTCTGTTGAAGAAGGAGGCCTATAACTGTCTATACACTGAACCTGGGCCTCAAACCAAGGTAGAAGCAGCATTGTCTAAGGCTGTTGCCATCACCACTGACTCTTCACTTTTAGGCCACATGGTCAGTGTGGAACAACAACAACTCACATTTATGCAGCACCGGAACACACCAAGGTGCTTCCCAGAAGCACGAGTCAAACAAAATTTGACACTTCGCCACGTAACATTTGGATGAAATAAAGCTTTGTCAAATGGGCAGGTCTCAAGGAATGTTTTAAAGGGGGAGACTAAGAGGTTTTGGGGCAGACTTCTAAAGCTTAAGGTCCCAGGTGGAATGGCCACTCATGGTGGAGTGATTGGGGATGTTCCATTGAGGTGAAATGAGCACTAAGATGTCAGAGGTTTGACAGGTTGGATTTGCAAAGATAGGGAAGGAGGGGGCCATAGAGGGATTTTTTAATTTGTGGGATGTGGGCATCATTGGCTAGACTAGAATTTATCCCTGTTCCTAATTACCCTTGAGAAGGAGATGGTGAACTGCCTTCTTGAACTGCAGCAGTCTGTTTGGCGTAGGAACACCCACAAAACTTCTTGAGTGTTGTTGGAGCTGCACTCATCATTTTTTTAGTTCAAAAATATACTTTATTCATAAAAAATATTTTTGTATATCAACAAAGTCTATGCAGTTCTGTTCTGGACAGTCGCATATCAAAGAAACAAACAAACATTGGAGATTTTTATCCAAAAAAACCAAAGAACGCTCTTATACATACAATACTATATTTACACACATTGAGGCATTAGGAGGGTCCAATAACTGAATGGACCCCCATTTACTTTCAACAGGAAGACCTCAGACTGTGGTCTTTCTCCACTATGCCGTGGTGGCAGCTGCCCCTGGCTTTAGTGGGTCCCTCAGCACATAGTCCTGGACCTTGGAATGTGCCAGTCTGCAACACTTGGTCAAGGTCAACTCCTTCTTATGGAAGACCAACATGGTTTGGGAAGATCAATAAATGTCTTTCAAGGAGTTGATGATCCTTGAAGCGCAGTCGATGTTGGTCTCAGTGTACGTCCTGGGAACAGACCATAGAACACAGAGTCCTGCATCTGCTGGAGAGAAATCTCAACAAAAACCACTGCATCTCTCTCCAGACTTCCTTTGCAAAGGCACATTCCAACCTCCCTGTATCTGCTTCAAGGGCAGTATGCAGTGGTGCAGACCAACTGGGCGTACATAAAGAATCTCACAGGTCTCACCACTAGCCAAGTGATGTTCTCTTGTTGGAAAGTTCTGGTGATGAGGCATTCTGCCAAATGACTTTGACAGTCTGTTCAATCTTCCTTCCCACCTATCCGCTCCACCCTCCTCTCTGACCTTTACCCCCAGCTCCATCCACTATCGCACTCTTAGCTACCTTCTCCCCAGCCCCAACCCCCTCCCATTTATCCCTCCACCCCCGAGGCTCCCATCCTCATTCCCGAGGAAGGGCTCTGGCCCGAAACATCGATTCTCCTGCTCCTCGGATGCTGCCCGACCTGCTGTGCTTTTCCAGCAACACACTCTCGACTCTGGTCTCCATGCATCTGCAGACCTCACTCTCTCCTAGTCTGTTCAGGGAACCACCCTCAGCTACATTCATCCAGGCAACTGGAACTTCAAATTGGAAGTTATCCATGAGCATGGATCTGACATGGATCACTGGGAGAAAGTGAGGACTGCGGATGCTGGACATCAGAGTCGAAAAGTGTGGTGCTGGAAAAGCACAGCCGATCAGGCAGCATCTGAGGAAACTGTTTCCCTAGAATGGTGCTGGGCAAGAGAGCACTAACCTCCACTGCACTTCAGGCATTCCCCCGAAACAGAGTGCCACACACTGCACCCATATTCCCCTGTGGGCTCCTCTTGAACAGTCTGCCTCTGTCTTGAGAGAGAAGGATCCCACCCTCTGACTGTCTGGCTCATGCATGGCCACAGGCTCCATGATGCAGCACTGGGCCTGGTTTCCTGTTGTCTGTCATGATTCATTCTGTCTGCGTCAGACTGTTGAATCTTAATTGCAGCCCAGGCTGATAACTGGACAACAGGGGTCGTCCCCTCCAAGACACAAACAACCCACACACATAAAAAAGACAAAAAAAAACAAATGCACTCATGCACAGACACACAATCACACACACAGACACAATCACACACACAGACACAATCACACACAGACTCAGATACAATCTCACACACAATTGCACACCTGCACAGGCAGACACACAATCACACACACACACACACACACAATTACACACACACACACACACACAATTACACACCCACAGGCACACACACAATGCAGGCACACATATATTTTCAATTGCATACACATACATACAAACACACCCTCATAACCCCATAATCACACACACACTGACACATATACGTAAACTGATAGACACACACAATATACACACAAAACTGAAACACTCACACAGGCAGGCACCAACACACAGATTCACACTATTTCACACAACACTGATAGATGCACACTGGCATACACAAGCCAAACCACATGCACATAAACACTGACTCATATAAACTGGTACACAAGCAGTGACATCCAAAACACTGACAGTACTGCCATACATATAGACACTGGGATACACACACAAACAAATATATTGGCAGAAACAGTAACATACAAACAATTACTAACACACATATACTCTACTATAAACACACATAGTCAAGAATGTGGTGCTGGCAAAGCACATCATCCTGATGAAGCGCTTATGCCTGAAATGTCCATTCTCCTGCTCCTCGGATGCTGCCTGAGCTGCTATGCTTTTCCAGCACCACACTCTCAACTCTGATCTCCAGCATCTGATGTCTTCACTCGCTCCTATAAGCACACATAGGCAACCATACAGACACAAACAAGCAGTTACACACACACACAGATACACAGAGAAACACATGCAGGTAAAGACACACACTTGACAGATACACATGGAAGCTGACAGATTTGCTGGCGATTAGTCAGAGGTCAGTTAATCCCCTGATTTTGTGGGGAAAGAGGTCAGGGTTAGTCTCTGGTTTTGGTGACTGATATAATTAGATTTGGAGATGCTGGTGTTGGACTGGGGTGTACAAAGTTTAAAATTCACACCACACCAGGTTATAGTCCAACAGGTTTATTTGGAAGCACTAGCTTTTGAAGCGCTGCTCCTTCATCAGATGATTATGGGGTATAAGATCGTAAGACACAGAATTTATAGTGATCTTATACTCCACAACCACTATATATATGACAGAGCTCAATCAGACCCAAATGCTCCTGAAACAACTCGCTAAATCCAATCACAGCCAAATGATCCTGATGCTGACAGCTCTGATAAAATGTTGTGAGGATAAACTCTGCTGTTTCTCGGTGAATATTTGTGGATTCTGTGCCTCTTCAGCCTCAAGTGGCCTGGCCACACCTGTATAGTAACATATATTTTATATATATACACCTCTTGTTCCAACCAGCTTGAATAATCCCAGTCCCAATGGAATGAAAATTGGCTTGCCACAGAATCTGAGTGTTCTTGGATTGGCAGTGCCAGCACAGACTGACTAAGCCAGGCACTTAAACAGCTCCTGACCTCAGTCAATCAACTGAACCCAACAGTGAACCATGAGGGCTCTAGATTCTTAGGATTGTAGACATGCAGCACAGATAAATCGAAAAGCCAATACTCTCTATCCCAGTTTACCGGGTGCAGACCACACAGGCTGGAGCTCTTTTCTTGCCTCTCAACTCTTCTTGCCACTCTGACCCCACCTCGACATTTGAAAATTGCTGTGACCCATAGAATGAAAACAAGGCAGGAAGGGAATTGAATCGTGGGGACAGGAAGGAGAGGGCTGAGGAGAGATTCATGAGGTTGGGAAAGGGGAGATTGAAGAGACAGGAGAGGGAGTGACATTTGTGAGGGAGGAGAGGGATATTTGAACGTACAAACATATGAACATACAAACATACAATCATACAATCATATGAATATACAAACACATGTACATATAAATGTATAAACACATGAAGATACAGACATATGAATACACAAACATATGAACATACAAACATGTGAACATATAAAGATATGTACATATGAACATACAAACCTAACAGTCAAACACAAACATAAAAACATGTGAACACATACATATTTACATACAAATGTGTGAACATACAAAGATATGTATACATGAACATACAAACATAACATACAAACACATGAAGATACAAACATATGAACGCACAAATACATGAAGATGCAGATATATGAATATATAAACAGGGAGCAGCCTTTCAGCTCTCAAGACTGCCCCGTCATTCAATAAGGTCATAACTGATCTGATTTTGGCCTCTTCTTGATTTTCCTGCCTTGTTACTCATCCTCTGCCTAAAGTATTCACTGATCCCACCTCCATCGCTCTCTGAGAAAGAGAATCTCAAAGACTCATGAATTTCAGAGAAAAAGTGCCCCCTTTTGTCATCTTAGTTTTAACTTTAATCCCCTGTTCCAATCACCCCCACAAGGGAACTCAGCATCCACCCCGTCAAGTGTCCTCAGGGTCCTATATGTTTCAATAAGATCACCTCCCATTTCTCCAAATGCCAATGTAGACAGGGCCAAGCTGTCCGCATAACAGGACCACTCCCCCACAACCAACCAAAAAAATCATTCACAGGATGCAGGCATTACTGGCTAGGTCTAATTTTATTGCCCACCCCTATTGCCCAGAAGGCAGGCAAGTGTTAACCATGTTGTTGTGACTGTAAAGTCATACATTGGCCACACCAGGTAAGGATGGCATATTTCTTTCCCTAAAGGGCATTAAAATCTTAATTCCAGATTTTTCCTGAATTTAAATTCCACCATCTGCCACGGTGGGATTTGAACCCAAAAGTTTAGAACATGTTTCATTTAGAAATAACACAACTAGCTATTGCTTCCCCAGTTGAGTGAACTGTTCTGAATTGTGTTCGATGCATTCACATCCTTTCTGAAATAAGGAGACCAATTCTGTGCACACTACTCCAGATGTGGTCTCGCCACATTCTAAACTACGTAACTTGCCTTCTTTTATATTCCATGTCCCTTGCAATAAATGACAACATCTCATATACCTTCTTCATTACTTGCTGTTGAGGTGATTCATGTAGTAGGACACCCAGATCCCTCTGCCCCTCACGGTTCTGCAATCTCTATTTACATCATATGCTGCTTTTCTATTCTTCCTCCAAAATTTGACAAATTCACGTTTTCCCACACTATACTTGCATCTTCCAAAACCAGAGGATGCAGTGAACCAAACAGGTATTTTACAAGAGTCAAAAAGTGTGGCACTAGAAAAGCACAGCCAGTCAGGCAGCATCCGAGGAGCAGTAGAATCGACGTTTCAGGCATAAGCCCTTCATCATGTATGTGGGGGCCGGTGGGGGGGGGGGCTGAGAGATAAATAAGAGGATGGGGGTAGGGCTGGGGGAGGTAAAGTACCTGGGAAGGCGATAGAAGTAGGGGGTGATGGTGATAGGTCGGAAGGGAGGATGGGGTGGATCGATGGGTAGGAAGATGGACAGGTAGGACAGTTCAAGAGGGCATTGCCGAGTTGGAGGCGTGAATCTGGAATGAGGTGGGGGGAGGGGAGATGAGGAAACTGGTGAAATGGACGTTGATGCTGTGTGGTTGGAGAGTCCCAAAGAAGAAGGTGAAGCATTCTTCCTCCAAGCGTCGGGTGGCTTGGATTTGGCGATGGAGGAGGCCCAGGATTTGCAAGTCCTTGGCGGAGTGGGAGGGGGTGTTGAAGTGTTCGGCCACAGGGTGGTGGGGTTGTTCAGTGCATGTATCACAGAGATGTTCCCTAAAACGTTCCATGAGTTGGTGTCTTGTCTCCCCAATATAGAGGAGACCCAATTGAGAGCAACGGATTTTACGAGACTCAATGATATCTCTCATGGTTGTGATTAGTGAGGCTAGCTTTCAATTTTTAAATTCCACCAGCTGCCTTAGTGAGATCTGAATTGTGGTGAGATGTCACAGTATATCATGCTTGTCTCTCCAGGATCCCCTTCACACTCCACCGTTTTGCAACCCACTCTGCGATTACCTCACCCAACTACATGCAGGTCAATCCCTCTCACTGCTGCCCTGTACTTTCCCCTCTAGAATAGACCTCTGTAGCTTTCCAACTCTGTGTAGCTGAAACTGACCTTTCCTTTCCAATCTATAGAATCTCTACAGTGTGGAAACAGGCCCTTCAGCCCAACAAGTCCACACCGACCCTCCGAAGAATAACCCACCCAGACCCATTCCCCTACATTTACCCCTGACTAATGCACCTAGCCTACACATACCTGAACACTATGGGGCAATTTAGCATGGCCAATCCACCCTAACCTACACATCCCTGGACACTATGGACAATTTAGCATGGCCAATCCACCCTAACCTACACATCCCTGAACACTATGGGGTAATTTAGCATGGCCAATCCACCCTAACCTGCACATCCCTGGACACTATGGGGTAATTTAGCATGGCCAATCCACCCTAATCTACACATCCCTGAACACTGTGGATAATTTAGCATGACCAATCCACCCTAATATACACATAACTGAACGCTGGCCAACTCACCTTAACCTACGCATACCTGAACACTATGGGCAATTTAGCACGGCTAATCCACACTAACCTACACGTCCCTGAACACTGTGGGGTAATTTAGCATGGCCAATCCACCCTAACCTACACATCCCCGAACACTATGGTGTAATTTAGCATGGCCAATCCACCCTAACTTACACATCCCCGAACACTATGGGGTAATTTAGCATGGCCAATCCACCCTAACCTACACATCCCTGAACACTATGGGGTAATTTAGCACGGCCGATCCACCCTAACCTACACATGCCTGAACACTATGGGATAATTTAGCACGGCCAATCCACCCTAACCTACACATCCCCGAACACTATGGGGTAATTTAGCACGGCCAATCCACCCTAACCTACACATCCCCGAACACTATGGGGTAATTTAGCATGGCCATTCCACCCTAACCTACACATCTTTGGCTGTGGGAGGAACCCAGAGCACCCGGAGGATACACACACAGACACAGGGAGAACGTGCAAATTCCACACAGACAGTCACCCAAGACTGAAATTGAACCCAGGTCCCTGGTGCTGTGAGGCAGTAGTGCTAACCACTGACCAACCATGCTGCCCCAACTGCATTTTTCTAAGAGTTCCTTCTGCTTTTACGATTTCAAACACCTCTGCCTATTATATTTTTTACCACACATCTCAGCATCCACGTTTCAAAAGTCTCAATTTTCTTTCGCAGATCTTTACCTAATATCCAGGAGCAGGAAAGTGGATCAAATGCAATCCCTTAACAGTTCTTTTCCCTTGTCACAAGGTGGAGTTTTCTCATATCCTCCATCTTCACAAAGTTATCACCTCATCAAAAAAGTCAAATCAAATTGTCAAACATTTTCTCTCAACAACTCTATGCTGACTCCTTTCTAAATCCAAACTTATTCAAGTGACTGTTAATTTTCTCTCCGATTATTGGTTCCATCATCGCTATAATTAAGCTGTGTGTTTGTAGCTTTATCCTTGGCCCCTTTTCTGTTTGAACAAGGGTGGAACATTCAAAATCTTCCAGTCCTCTGACACCACCCTTGGATCTATGGAGCCTCAGATGATTGTACCTCAACTTGTGAAATTTCAGTCTCCAATTCCCTCAAAAACTGAGAATATATCATGTTTGGACCTGGGAGATTCTTCCATTTTAGTTGCTGCCGGCCCTTCTAACATTTCCTCTTCATCTATTATTACCTCACCCAGCATCCTGACAAGCTCCTTGTCTACCATACTGAAGCAGCCCACGTACATATGCAGAAAGACCTGGACAACATTCAGGTTTAGACTGTTCAATGGCAATAAGCAACATTTGCACCACACAAGTAAAAAACAAAGACCGTCTCCAACAAGAGAGAATCTAACAATTTGCCTTTGACATTCAATGGCATTCCCATCATGGAGTCCACCATTACCAACATCCTAGGGGTTACCATTGACCAAATATTAACTGGACTTGCTCAGATAAATACATTGGCTAGAAGGACAGTTTAGAGGCTAGGAATCCTGCAGTGAGTAACTCATCTCATGATTTCCCAAAGCCTATCCTACATCTACAAGGCACAAGTCAGGAGTGTGATGGAATACTCCCCACTTGCCTGGATGGATGCAGCTTCAGCAACGCTCAAGATACCTGACACTATCCATGACAAAGCAGTTCGCTTGATTGGCATCACATCCACAAACAATCACTCTCTCCAGCACTGATGCACAGTAGCAACAGTGTGTATCATCGCCAAGATCCACTGCAACAACTCACCTAGTCTCCTACAACAGCATTTCCACATCCATGATCACTACCAACTCAAAGGACAAGGGCAGCAGATATATGGGAACATCACCCCTGCATGTTCCCCTCCAAGCCACTCACCATCCTGACTTGGAAATGTATTGCCCTTCCTTCACTGTCACTGGGTCAGAATCCTGAAACAATTTAACGGTACTACATAGTCTGTCACGATTCAAAAGGTACCTCAGCACTGTCTCCAGGCCAGTTGGACATGGGCAATAAATGCTGGACCTCTCACCAACACCCATGAGTGAATGAATAAATAAAGATAATGCTGAAGCAGCAAGACCCGGCAAATGAGAAAAAGGGAGAGAGAGAGAGAGGAAATGGAGAAGGGTCTGGATCAGGAGAGGTATGGAGGCGAAATAGAGCATTTATTTATAAAACGCAGAGAATGGCTGAAGAAACTCAGCAGGTCTGGCAGCATCTAGAAAGAAACAGAATTAACATTTGGAGTCCAGTATGACTCTTCTTCTGAACATTTGTCGCGATTTTTTCGGTTTACCCGACTGCACTCTCTGTCTCACATTGACGTTACATCAATCAATCCCAGCCCTCCCCGTTCCTTATTTCTGATTTTCCACTGTGATGTAATGCTTTGTGGCTGGTGAGATAATACAGGCTGTTGGAGAGCTTGAAGGAGTTGGAAAAAGATTAGTGTGTGCTGCCCTGACGTGTGGTAGCAGTGTGGGTGGCAATGGTATGTTGGCACCACTCCAGAAACATTTAGTGGTTGGTTTGACTGTCTCTGTATGAGCACAATCACTGTTTTGCTGCTGCAGCTGGGTGAAGCATTCAAGGGGAAATACAGTCATGCCTCACTGAATGGGGCATCGTGAAGGTCCATGCCGCTTTTGCTCGTATACCTCACTGGGCATTGACCACGTCCCAAAGTGGAACGACTCGCTCACGTGTGGGGAGGGAGGGGCAAATATCCAGGAACTCCTCCTCTACCTATTTGGACATGCGCTCTCCCCTATCAACTCCCCCGTCAAGGAGTTACCCCTTCCTCACCCCCCCCTCCCTCCCTCACTCCACCCACCCATACCACCACCAGCCCCAGCAATAGCAGGAAAGAAACAGCTTGGTGCTGTAGCCCATGTCTCGTGCCAATGGGCACTGGGTTAAAAGTGTCAGATAAAGACAAGGAAAGCACTGTGAAGTGTTTAGCTCCATCACCTTCCAGTTAGGTCCCAATGAAATTATTACAAAGAGATAAGAGGCATGCTACTCACCTCCTGACTAAATACTGTGACTACAAGAGCAGGTCAGAGCCTGGCAATCTTGCAGTGAGTAACTCACCTCCTGACTCCCCCAAACCCTGTCCACCATTGACAAGGTACAAGCCAGGAGCGTGAGGGAGTACTCACTGTAGGATTCCCAGGCTCTGGGTCAAAATCCTGGAATTGCCTCCCTCAGAGCATTGTGGATCAACCTACAGCACTTGGACCATAGCATTTCAAGACGTCAGCTTATCTGCCTTCTCAAGGGGTAATTGGGGACGGGAAATAAATGCTGGTACAACCAGCGACACCCACATCCCATGAATGATGGAGAAAAACTGGATCACACACTGCTTTCAGGTGCTAACAGGAAACAATTGGTGCACCTTGACAAGTGTGGAGAAAGGAGAGACATATTTCTGCAGAATACAAGCTCATTAATCTTCCAGGTTTACTTGGTATATCTGCCAAAGAATGTTAATGTTGAAGAAATATTAAGGAATGATGAGGTGATATTGGAGTTGAATTGCCATTACAGTCGGATTGTAGAGAAATTAACTGCACTCTTTAGGGAGCAAAGTGCAGGAAGAAGATAATTGGGAGCCTTTGAAAATCTGGGTTATATCCCATTTTCTAAAAATGCTTCGGTTTATACATTGTAGAAATAAATCGAAGGTGGGATGGTAAACCTGTTTAACCAGGTTGGCTGAGGGGCATTAGAAATGGATGGCCAATGTGATGAAACCTTCTAGAGCACATCCAACAGAGCTAGGAACTGTGTGTGGGAAATAACATAGCACACAAGGAGGCCATTCGGCTAATCATATCTGTCCTGGTTCCTTTATAGAGGCATCCAACTTGTTTCACTCCCGAAGTCCTGCAAATATTCCAACATTGGAATGTTACTCTCCAATCTGATTGCGCTAAACCTTTAAGGCAATGCATTCCTGGTCACACTAACTCTTTGTCGCCTTTGGTTCTTTTTGCCTGTGGGAGGTACTGTCCCTAGACTGTATCATGAACTAAAATAAATAATCCTGAATTGAGCAGTTGAAGTTTGAGCTATTTGCACAGGCATCAATAAAGGAGGTGTTATACCTGTCTTCAGACTGAAGCATTTGCTTAGTTTCTGTAGCTTGAGGCTAAGGTTGGACTTGTTGCCCTGCGTGTGGTGAGATTAAAAGCCTAGTCATAAATTTTCCTCTCAGCATGCCCAGTATAGGAGGGCCTTGAACACAGTGCCAAAAAGACCAGGCCTTAATGTCTGCAGCAGCTGCAGGGATAGAAGGAGCAGGCTCCTCCCAACAGGTAAACCAGGTAGGCCTGAAACACTCATCAAAATTACTAATGAACTACTGGCATCACTCATAGCAACCAACTGAGTGTAAAAGAAAACAATCTTAACCACTATCTCAGCTTTTGTTTCACATTTTCCTTCCCTGTGTTCCAGTTGTTAAATATAGTGCTGTCCACAAAGAGACAGTCTGAGACTCCACCTACCAAGAATGTCTGATCCTCAATGTGATGTTAAAGGGACCAGGTTGCTGCCCAATTGAGGGGAGTTGTGCTGCCACCTGCAGGTCACCTTTCGCCATTGTCCATTCCCAGAATGCTCCCCATCAGGTTTTCGGTTATGTGAATAGTCACAGAGTTCTGACCACTTCCATCAGGAACATGTGGGCCAAGCCACCATCATTCCATCCTGGCTGGATCACTGTGCGGCAGTATAGGAAACTACAGCGTCCAATAGATTGTGACCTCCTGGTCACTTGCCATTCCTGTACACCATTTTACTCCCAGCTAACATTCCCATCCTGCTGATTACAGGATTCCAGCAAAGACTAACACAAGCTGAAGGGACAGTTGTAGCAGAGTGTACCATTTACAAGACACACTGGAAAAATTCAGCAAGGGTCCTCTGACAGGACCTTTCAAACACACAGCCACTTCCATCTATTTCATAGAATCATAAAATGATTTGATTTATTATTGTTACATGTATCTAAGTACAATGAAAAGTTTTGTTTTTCATGTAGTACTGGCAGATCATACCATGCAAAGATCATAGGGTGTTTCAACAGTCCAAGGGATACAAAGTTATGACTGCCCAGAAGGTGTACAAAAAGCAAGATCAGCATTAGATTTGAAATTTGAGAGGTCCATTCAGCAGTCTAATAACAGCAGGGAAGAATCTGTTCTTGAACTTTTCAGCACACGTGTTTAAATTTTTGTATCTTCTGCCTGATGGAAGAGGTTGGAAGAGATTATAACTGGGGTGGAAGAGGTCTTTGACAATTTTGACTGTCTTTCTACAACAATCAGAAGTGTTGCTGGAGCCTATGGGTGGGAATTTGGCTTCTGTGGTGCTCTGGGCTGTGTTCACATCTTTCTGTACTTTGATATGGTCCTGGGCAGAGCAGCTGCTGTAACAAGCCATGATGCATCCAGACAGAATGCTTCCTATGGTGCATCTGTAAAAACTCATGAGGGCTCTTATGGACATGCCGAATTTCCTTAGCCTCCTGAGGATGAAGAGGCATTGTTATGCCTTCTTGGGACCACTGCATCAACGTGAGTGGTCCAGGACAGATTGTTGGTTATCGTCAGTCCTATGAACTTGATGCTCTCCATCTCAGCTCTATTGATGTAGGAAGGGCATGACCTCCTCTTTGCTTCCTGAAGTCAATGATAAGCTCTTTGGTTTTGCTGACATTGAGGGAGTGATTGTTATCTCTGCACCATGACACCAAGCATTCTATCTACTTCCTGTATTCTGTCTTGTTATTGTTTGATATCTGGGCCACCAACAGTGGTGTCATCAGCCAACTTGCAGATGGAGCTCAGACAAAATTCGGGCACACAGTAATGAGTGTACAGGGAATACAGTAGAGGCTGCGTACTCATCCTTGCAGATGTTGAGGATTATCATGGAGGAGGTGCTGTTGTCCATCTTCACTGTTTGCGGTCTGTGGGTCAGGAAGCTGAGGATCCAGTTGCAGAGGGCGGAGCCAAGACCTAGGTCTCAGAGACTGGAGATTAGTTTGGTTGGGATTATAGTGTTGAAGTCAGAGCTGTAGTCAATGAGTAGAAGCTTGACATAGGTATCCTTATTATCCACATATTCCAGGGATGAGTGTAGGGTTATGGAAATGGCATTTGCTGTGGACCTGTTGAAAGGGGTCGAGGCACCTGGGAGGATGAGCCTCTAGGAAGACAAGGGCAGTAGATACAAGCACTCCGTGCAAGTTCCCCTCCAAGCCATTTTCCATTTCGGAAACATAGTCTTCAGGACTCAACAGTTAAGTCCAGAGCATGACCGTTATCCTCCAATTTGATTACACCCCGTTGTTTGTATGGGTTTGCTCTCAGCAAAGAGGACTCATTTTCTGCTCATGGGGAGTTGTCATCCCTTTCTCCCTCACCCTCACACTTCAGTCTGAATGTTCATCTCAAAAGTGAAGCAAGTTGGTTGGAAAGTGCCAATAAGAACCTATGACCAAATTCAAAAAAGTGACCAGGATGCTGCCTGAGAATGGAGGGTTGTGTTATAAAAATTGACCGGAAAGACTGAGATCTTTTTCACTCGAGTATAGGAGGTTGACGGGTTACATTGAGGTTTATAAAATCATGAGGACATAGATAGGGTGAATGACCAGGCACTTTTCCCTAGGGTAGGAGGAAATTAGGGGACATATTTTTAAGGAGAACGATTTTAAAAAGGACATGAGGGGCAGCCTTTTTACACAGAGAATGGTTCATGTGTGGAATGAACTGCCAGAGAATGTGGTGGATGCAGGTACAGTTACAATGTTTAAAAGACATTTGGATAAGTTCATGAATAGGAATAGAGGAATATGGGCCAAGGGCAGATAGGTGGGACTAATTTAGTTTGGGAACATGGTCGGCATGGACTGGTTGGACCGAAGAGTCTGTTTCCATGCTGTATGACTTTATGACTGTACCTAATACTGAATGCCTAGCCTGAAGAAGGAAATAGAAGGAGACTGGATTTGTACCAGCATTACTGTACCGAGCCAGCTCAACCCCACTTTGACTCACATGTCCCAGTGTCAATCTCCTTGACCGCTTTCTCCTGAAGTTGCTTCCCCTACTTCCCTGGAACAGCAATCCCAACTCTGGGGAAAGTGCGGGGGATGGGGTAATGAATAAAACAGAAGTTTCCTGAAGACCGTTGGCCTAATTCCTATTCCTCATGTACTTTAGTAAGTTATGTTTTCTCCAACAACTGAAACACACATTTCGATTTCGGCCTTCCCTTTTAAGGGAGTCAATGTTCACTCCCCCTTGCAGGGCCAATAGTGGAATTGATGGTCTCACTGCACCGTTACCAATGGCAACACTATTGCTGCCCATTTGAAAGTAGCCTGCAATTTGCATGTCCAAATGGTCTGCATGTTTTAAGCGATCAACCTATTTTTGAAAGGAAAAGAACTAAAGTTTGTATGTTGTTTTTTTTTGCATCTTTTATAATCACCAGATCTTTGAAAATAGGTTACCACTAATGAAGTGCTTCTGGGTGTATTGTAGGAGACATGACACATAATTTGTGCACAGCAACAGTACAATGATAATGACCAGATAATCTGTTTTATTGTAACATTGTTTGAGGGATTAATTGGGAGCCTGGGGGTATCACGCCTCCTCCTTTTCAAAATAGAGGCGTGGAAACTTTTACATGCAGACTGTTAGCATCTTGGTTTAAAGCTTGTGAAAGATGGCACCTCTGACAGTGCAGCACTCTCTCTGCACTACACTGGGGAGTATCAGCTATGATTTTTTTTATGCTCAAGCCCCCGTGTGGGAATTGAACCAGGAAATCTCATGAGGCACAAGTAAGGCACAGCTAATACAGAATTTGAACATGGCAATCATGGCTAACATGGACTCTCAGCTTCCAAAATCATCTGTTTGCTCAGGAAAACCATCTTGGGGATCCTCCATCATCTCCCCATGGTCTCCAGACCGAAATATCTCCAGTCCTTCCTCATGATACTGTGCCTTCTACAGGAAATAACCTCATATCTCCCTTTGGCCTTCTGTCCAAATGACCATAACTGAATGCTGTATTAAAGATGTGCTTTGACCAGATCACTGCACCATCACTGCTTGAGAGAGTGGTGGAGGCAGCTACAGTCCTGGTGTTCAATAGAGAATTAAATCAGTATTTGAGGAAGGAAGGTTTGCTGGGCTACAATGGGGTTGGCTGGTTTCCTCTTACAGAGAAGATGAGGGAATAACCATGATTCTACAAAGAGGGAGATTTTGAGGTGTAGTGGGTATTTTCCATGGCTCTCAGCCAGAAAGTCTGGGTTTGAGTCCATTTGATACCTTTGTAATCTGGTCAAACAGTTCAAGCATCAACTTGCAAATCTTTCCAACACATGCCAAGAGCAGATGGTAAGAGTGGGCAAGATTCCTGGTCAGTCAAGAACATTGGAGCCTCTACCATCACTATCCATAGTCTGGACTGCAACCTGCTACAGAAACATGTATGCTGCCATACAGAGGAATCATCTGGTGATGGTTGTGATGCAATTGACTGGACCTGCATTTGGCAAAGAATTAAAGAAGAAATAAGGTATAAACCTCGGCTTTGCTGACAGATAGTCTTTTTTTTATTAAGTCAACCTATTCAGACATGACATTTTACAACCAGGAGTTCTACCAGGGAGATGTGGTAGACCATTTCTGGAGTCATTGAGATGTACAGCATGGAAACAGACCCCTCAGTCCCACTTGTCCATGCCAAATAGATTAGATTACTTACAGTGTGGAAACAGGCCCTTCGGGCCAACAAGTCCACACCGCACCCGCCGAAGCGCAACCCACCCATACCCCTACATCTACATCTACTCCTTACCTAACACTACGGGCAATTTAGCATGGCCAATTCACCTGACCTGCACATCTTTGGAGTGTGGGAGGAAACCGGAGCACCCGGAAGGAAACCCACGCAGACACGGGGAGAACGTGCAAACTCCACACAGAGAGTCGCCTGAGGCGGGAATTGAACCCAGATCTCTGGTGCTGTGAGGCGGCAGTGCTTACCACTGTGCCACCGTGCCGCCCTGAAGTAGATATCCTAAATTCATCTAGTCCTATTTGCCAGCATTTGGCCCATATCCCTCTAAACCCTTCCTATTTCTGTACCCATCCAGTTGCCTTTTACATGTTGTGATTGTACCAGCCTCCACTATTTCCTCTGGTAGCTAATTCCATTGATGCACCACTCCTCTATGTGAAAAAATTGCCCCTTAGGTCCTTTTAAATCTTTCCTGTCTCAGCTTAAATATAATAACTTAACCTACGCACCCCTCAACTCACTGCTGTCTATGTGCCTGTCCAGCAGTCGCTTAACTGACCCTAATGACTCTGCTTCCACCACTACCACTGGCAAAGCATTGCATGCCCTCCAATCTATGCCCTCTAGTTTTGGACTCCCCTACCATGGAGAAAAGGCCTTGATGTTTCACCCTGTTCCATGCCACTCTTGACTTTATTGCGGACTGAGATGAGGTGAAATGTCTTCACCCAGAGAGTGGGGAGCCTGTGGAATTCTCTGTCACAGAAGGAGCTTGAGCCCAAAACATTGAATGTTTTCAGGAAGGAGTTAAATATAGTCCTTAGGGCTAAAGGATTTGTGGAGAAATTGGGTGCTAAGTTGGATGATTAGACATGGTGATATTGAATGGTAGAGCTGGTTTGAAGGGAAAAATGGCCCACTCCTTCCTATGTTATGATTCACCTCTGGGACAGGTGGGATGTGAACCCGGGCCAGAGGTAGGGAAATTACCACAAGAGGCCTCCTCTGATTCCCATTAGGTTTATCACTGGGTCTATATTTAATGCTAATTGTTGCTTCATTCCAAATTGAATTTGATTAAATGACCTTGATTTCCTTAAATTCACATGCAGCTATTTGTTCTCCATTTACAAATATATAAAATGTGCATTTCTGCTCCTCGTGGGACTTCACAAACATCTGGCTGCATCTATTCGTACGCACAGACGCCAAGCCTTCAATCAAATTGCTGGCTGCTCCTTCAGAATAATCCAAACATTTCAGCTCTGAGTTAATACTTAGTAAAAATTTTCCAAGGAGAAATTAAATATGATACCCAATTTATTCTTTTGGCACAATGTTCCTTCTCTGAGTTACAATGAATGGTCTATTCATGGATTAAGCCAGTTATGGAAGCTACCTCACAATATATAATATCATCACTGCATCACGGTGCTGAATTTAAATCAAAAATGTCAAAGCCACTAACACCTACATACAGAATTGTGTTGAATATCTGGCACAGAGACAGGCCATTCAGCCCAACCAGAATTAGTCTAGCCCTCTCCCATCTTTCATTATTTACCTCTATCAGTGTTAGAACACCCCTTAGCTAGGTTTTTTTAACTTCTTTTCTTCTTCCATGGAATATGGACATTACTGGTCAGGCCAGCATTCATAGAGTTATATACAGCATGGAAACCCTTCGGTCCAATCCGCCCATAATCCCAAACTCGTTCCACCTGTCTACAGTTGGCCCATATCCCTCCAAACCTTTCTTACTCATGTACTTCTCCAAATGTCTTTTAAACCTTGTAACTGTACCCACATCCACCACCTCCCCAGGAAGCTCAGTCCGCACACAAATTACTCTGTGTAAACAAATTGCCCCTCATGTCCTTCTTAAATCTTTCTCCTCTCACCTTAAAAATATGTCCACTTGACTTGAAATCCCCCACCCTAGGATAAGGACATCTGCCATTCACTTTATCTATAGCCCTGATTATTTTATAAACCTCTATCAGGTCACCTCTCAACCTCCTATGCTCAGTTTTTAAAAAAGTTTCAGCCTCTCTTCATAATTCAAACTCTCCATTCCAGGCAACATCTTGGTAAGTCTCTTCTGAACCTTCTTCAGTTTAATAATATCCTTGAAATAACCGAGTGACCAGAACTGGACACAATACTCCAGAAGGGATCATTTGTTACCCATCCCTTATTACCCTGGAACTGAGTAGCATGCTAGGGCCATTTCAGAGAGCAGTTAGGTGTCAATCACATTGCTGTGGGTCTGGAGTCACATGTAGGCCCAGACCAGGTAAGGACATGAGATATTCTTTGCTAAAGGATATCAGTAAAACAGATGGATTTTAACAATACTTACTGGTTACCATTAGACTAGTGTTCTTAGATTTAAAAGCTGGCCTAGTGGTGACCATATAGCCATTGTCTGTTTATATGAACTAGCTCATCTGGGTCACTAACCCCCCATAATAAACGTTTCAAGTCCAATTGCTAGCCCTGTTTCTCTCTCACAGATACAGTCAGACCTGCTGAGCTTCTCCATCACTTTATGTTTTCATTTTAGATCTCTGCAGTAGCTTGCTTTTATTTGACAAGCCCCTAATTTGGTGCCGTCAACAAATTTAGAAATTATGATTTCTGACACCAAAGTCTGAATCATTAAAATGTAAATTGTGATCAGCATTGATCCCATATCACACAGTGGCCCCATATCTCACTTGGTGCACAATTGCATGATCATGTATAAGTGTGAGAAGACCCGGCCTGTGTAATCACGTAGTTCTGACGATGGCCACATATTTCCCAGTTCGGTCCCTCTCCGCAGTTGCCACATTCCATTGCCTGAGAGCCCTGTGAGAGTCCCTTTGATACAATGCCACATTGCCACTTATCCTGATTGGATGAGATCACAGATCCTTTTGCAGCCCTGGAGAGCGCTGAGATTAATGATATATTCATTATATCATTAAGGTACACAAGTGAAGGGTATTGTTTAATTAAGCACTTATAAAGAGATTCTGGGCCCCGCTCTCTCGTTCTCTCTACACCCATTCCCTTTTTGATATTAGCATTACTTTTAACAGTCTTTGCTTGTAAATATTTAATTGCCCACACGGGTGTTTCCCTGATGCTAAAAAAAACTAAAATAATAAACTCTATTCACAAAAGTGTCTTTATTTTCTGACTCACTATGTAATTAACCACAGGTGATTTGGGGAAAAAGACCAAAGTAGGCCCAAAGGGCTCTCTTGTAGTAGTAGTAATGTTCCTAGCCCTGGACTGGGAGGCCTGTGTTCAAGAATGATGATACAATGGCTTTAAGAGGTGCATTTGGTCTTTTTTTTTATATATAAAGAAAGGTGAGGACAGTTTGTGAGACCTTGAGTTTTTTCTTTAAATTGGAACAATAGAAGCAGCCTGAATGGGTGGGGTCATGCTCCCTTAGAACCAGAATTTTTACTTTTAGCTTTCAGCAGCTGCTGTTAGGATCTTGAAGCTGGATATGATAGCTCTCAATCTTCTGTTTGTTACAGGTAAAAGCTGGGGCTCGCTTCCTGCTGCTAGAATTACATGTGAGACAATATATGTTACTGAATTTGCCTTTGCCAAGGGTGTGTTTATGGAATGTTACTGTATTGGAACAGTTAATGTTTAGTAATTAAATAATCTATCATTCTGTGAAGTTTTCCAATAGAGTTGCTATTCCAATTCTTCCTTTTGTCTGGATTTTAACTATTGTGAATGAATAATATGTGTTTTGTTTCAAGACCGGTAGTTTGATCAATCAAATTGCATCTGGAATGCAATACCTGGCACTAGTCTTTAACATAAGAAAATGTTAGGGTCTAGGCTGTCTTCTTCATATATTTTGAGTGGCTTTGGTTGGTCCATAACACAAGTTTCACCTGCTCCAGAGGGGTGTGATAACATCTCTGAACGGGTTGATTAGAAAAATAGATTTATTTTTAAAAAATAGACCTAAAGGTAATGTCCTTATCCCTGGTCCAGGAGGCCTGGATTCAGGTTATACCTTGAGGGGTATTGATAAGGTGAATGGCAGGTGTCTATTCCCTCAGGTAGAGGATATCAAGAGTAGTGGGCATATTTTAAGGTGAGAGGAGGAAGATTTCAAAAGGACAGGAGGGGTAACTTTTTTACAAAGAGAATGGTTTGTGTGTAGAATGAATTTCCAGAGAAAGCAGTGGATGTAGGTATGATTACTGTGTTTTAAAGACGTTTGAATAAGTACATGAATAAGAAATGTTTGGGGGGGGGATATGGGCCAAGCAGTGGGAGGTGGGACTGGTTTCGCTTAGAATTATGCATGGAAGGGTCTGTTTCTATGCTGAACAGGTTGAAGAAAATAGAAAATAGAAAAAATTTATGAAAGAGATTCTGCTGGGAAATGGGGTGGTAGGTCAGAAACTGACAAAAACAAGGCTGCATTTTTAAATAAACCTATCATTGGAGGAAACTGTGTCTGGTTCCATACTTTACCAATTGGCTTGGGATTAGGTTACTGAAATGTAAGCCTTGTGTTTTGCATGCAAGTGTCTGGGATGGGTCTTGAACTCACAATGCAAAGGAAAAAGATCAGCCCATTGAGCCACACTCTGCACAAAAGCAGGACAGTAGGGGCCCCCATTCTAAATGCTCACTTTCTCATTTAATAACAAAGATGGAGAAGGGAAAATGTGAGCAAGAGAAGCCCCTTAAGATGTTCCTTTAGAATAAAGTAGTAAGTTAGTTAGGAAAAAAAAGAGATAAGTTTTGTCGTAAGTACATAAAGGTATGGTTGTACACTATAAAGGAATTGGGTGGCATGGTGGCTCAGTGGTTAGTACTACTGCCTCACGGTGCCAGAGATCTGGGTTCAATCCCACCTTTGGGCGACGTTGTGGAGTTTGCACTTTACTCCCTGTGTCTGTGCGGGTTTTCTCCTGGTGCTCTTCTTTCCTCCCACAGTCCAACGATGTGCAGGTTAGGTGTATGGGCCATGCTACATTGCCATGTGATATCTAGAGATGTGTAGGTTGGGTATATGGGAATAGTGAGATTATAGGGTGGGGGGGGAGGGATGTTTGGGTGGGATGCTGTTCAGAGGGGCGGTGTGGACTCAATGGGCTGAATGGCCTGCTTGCACAGTGTAGGGATTCTATGAATTTAAACAGGCTGAAGTGATTGGGGACCTTTCTGTATAAATAGCCCATAATACCCTGGAACAGTTCTCCAATATGTGCCAATCTCAAACTCTACCACATCTGAATAAAATCAAAATGCTAACGATATGAAACAAACACCAGAGAAAAGGCTGGGGTAAAGACCTTGGCTATTCACCCTATCCATCCCACTTATGATTTTATAAACTTCTATAAGGTCATCCCTCAGCCCCTGACACTCCCTGGAAAATAGCCCCAGCCAACTCTTAGAATAGAACAGATTAGAATATCCTTTAATGTTACATGTACTCAAGCACAGAGACACAGGAGTACAATGAAAACTTTACAATGTCGCCTCTTATGGTGTCATCTCAGATACAAAGAACAAACATACAAATCTTGGATACCTTGATCGAAACCTTTCATCTTTTCCCCTCAGCACTTTTCTTTTATGAGAGGAGATCCAGCCTTTCAAGACTTCCCTGATTTCTACACTCACAATTTGGGAGATCAAACTTTAGCTGCACCCTCTCCAGGGCCTCAAGATATGAGGGGACATCCTGTAACTGACCACATTATTCTTGGACCTTTCTCTTCTTATCAAGATTATCCTCAACATTATTTCATGTTTCATCCCTTCAGTTACCCTCATGTACCACGTTCTTTTAAAATTTGATCGTGGGATGTGAGCTGCCATTTATTGCCCATCCCTAATTGCCCTGGAGATAGTGGAGAGGTGCCCCCCATGAACCAGTGCAATCTGAGAGGAAATGTGAAGGACGGATTCCAAGATTTTGACTCAGCAACAGCGAAGGAATGGCCAATATATTTCCAAGTCAGGATGGTGGGTAGCTTGGTCACAGGTTTGTCACGCGCTGTGGAAAGAACCTTACTGCTTCGGTGGAGACGGTATACACTGCTGCCATTGTATAGTGAATGGCAGAGGGAGTGGGTGTTTGTGGATGTGCTGCCAATCAAAGAGGCTGCTTTATTCTGGATTGGGTTGAGCTTCTTGAGTGCTGTTGGAGCTGCACCAAACCAGATTGGTGGGGAGTATGCCCTCATACTCCTGGCTTGCGCCTTGTCAATGGTGGACTGGCTCTGGGAGAGTGCCAGTTCCCCATACCTTGCAGGTGGACTGTAGGCTTTACCAATTCTGGGTGTGTCTTGTGTCCAATGTTCAATGACTTTGGAGAAAGAGTGGGGAGCGTGATGGATTAGATGGTTCTATCAAAGAGCCTGCACTGTCATGGTGGACTTCCTCTCTGCTGTCCGAATCTATAATTCTTGACATTGATCAGACAACAGCATAGCCAACAGCTTTGAGATCTAGTTCATACTCAGAAAAGTAAAGTTACTCAACCTACAGATGCTCTGGGAATGTTGGTTTGAAATGTTTCCAATTGAGCTCAGTCAGTGTTTGCTCAGAATGGGGACCTGGGCTCATGTTCTCTCCTCAGCACAGTAGAGGTCCTCTATTCCCTTCAGGTCTCTGTGAGGTCCAGCTTGGGAGAAGGTGGGTGGGGGGGGAACCTGAAGATTCACTCACTCTGATTGGTTAATGACTCCCCTGACCTTTCTCTCTCTCCCCTCATTTACTCCTGTTGAGATCCCTTACCCTGGGAGGACTAGCTGTCTACATTATGTCAATCATCTGTTTAAATCCTTTCAGCCAGTGACCACGGGCAGCTACTGATGATGTCAAGGTGACCTTGTCCCCTTGCCCATCTCCATTTGAGGGTCAGTTTTCATGCCTTTAGGGGAGGTGATGGCCTCGTAGTATATGTCAATTCAGAGACACAGGTAATGTTCTGGGCACCTGGGTTCAAATCCTGCCACGGCAGATGGTGGAATTTGAATTCAATAAAAATCTGGAATGAAGAGTCTAATGATGACCATGAAACCATTGTCAGTTGTTGGGAGAAACTTCAGGGGAGGGTCTCTGCCATCCTTACCTGGTCTGGCCTGTACCACTAATCCAGAACGTATGTGATTCCAGACAGGAGTCTAGATTCGAGTGGCGCTAGAAAAGCACAGCTGGTCAGGCAGTATCCGAGGAGCAGGAAAATCGACATTTCAGGCAAAAGCCTATGATTCCAGACACACAACACTGTGGTTGACTCTTAATCGGCCCCTGGACAATGAAAGATGGACAATAAATGCTGACCTAGCCAGGAATGCTCACATACTGTGAATGAATTAAAAATAAACAACAAAAACTTATTTTTGAAACTATGCTTGCACATAATAGCGTAGTGTGGAGCCCAATAATCTTTTGTTTGTGCCATGTAGGAGAGGCTAGTTATTACTGTGACACAGTTAAATGTGGACTATTGCCACACAGGATATACTAAATATGTTACACTGAGAGGGTATCCCAATTCCCAACACCACGAGCTGGCCAAAATGGTGACTTCCTCAAGCAACCAACCAGAAAGCAACTCTTTTATAGGCCAAACAATGAAGTGATGCTAGTCCCAGTTGACAAGCTCACTGACTAAAGTGTTTTTCCAAACATTCGGATTCAGGCTTATGTTCATGTTTAGTGCGTTTTGAGAAGATTTGTAGCTCAGGTTGAGGTTTTGGATGTAGGTTTGCTCGCTGAGCTGAAAGGTTCATTTCCAGACATTTCTTTACCCTACTAGGTAACATCTTCAGTGGGCCTTAGGCAAAGCACTGCTGAAAATTCCTGTTTCTATTTATATGTTTGGATTTCTTTGGGTTGGTGATGTCATTTCCTGTTCATGCTTTTGGTTTGGGCCTTGAGGTATATGCTGCTTTGTTGGAATAGACAACATGAAAATGTCACAGATAAGGCCAAATTTCGATAGGCTCTTGAAATGCTAGTTTTTATATTGAACTACAAATGGAGCCACAGCAAGAATTTCTGGGCACTCCTTAAATCTTAGGAAGGGCATATTGGTCTTGGAGGGAAGGCAACAAAGTCTGGGTGGGTTTAAATTATTCTGGCAGGGGGTGGGAACCGGAGCTACAGATCTGAGGATGGAGTAACTAGTGAACAGTCAGATACAGGGTGCAGAGAGTCTGAAAGGAGGGATAGGCAGTTGATAGGACAGTTGCAGTCAGTGTGATGGGTTGAAGTGTGTCTGTTTTAACGCAAGAAGTATCGGGAATAAAGGCGATGAACTTAGAGCATCACCTTGGAACCACAATGTTGTGGCCATCGCAGACACTTGGACATCTCAGAGGCAGGAATGGTGGTTGGATGTTCCGGTGTTTAGATATTTCAAATGGAATGGGGAGGGTAAAAGAAGTGGGGGAGTGGCATTGCTAATCAGGGATAGTATCACGGAAAGGGAGGGCATCGAAGGAGGGTTTGTTCACAGGGTCAGGATGGGTGGAAGTCAGGAACAGGAAAGGAGCAGTCACTTTATTGGGAGTTTTCTACAGACCCTCCAAAAACAACAGAGACACGGAGGAGCAGATAGGGAGGAAGATTTTGGAAAGGTGTAGAAGTAACAGGGTTGTTGTCATGGGTGACTTTAATTTCCTTAGTTCAAATAGTTTGGATGGGACAGATTTTGTCAGGTGTGTCCAGGAAGGATTCCTGACTCAATATGTAGATAGTCCGACTAGACAGGAGCCCATATTGGATTTGGTGCTTGGCAACAAACCAGGTCAGGTGTCCGATCTCTCGATGGGAAAGCATTTCAGTGCTAGTGATCACAACTCCCTGACCTTTACTATAGTCATGGAGGGGGATAAGAGCAGAAGGTATGGGAATTGGGGGAAGGGGAATTACAATACTATTATGCAGAAACTGGGGCACCTAAATTGGAAACAGATGTTTTTAGGAACAAGCACGACAGTAATAGAACGCAGAAAAGTACAGCACAGAACAGGCCCTTTGGCCCACAATGTTGTACCGAGGTTTAATCCTAATATAAGATATAATAACTTAACCTATGCACCCGTCAACTCACTGCTATCCATGTGCATGTCCAGCAGTCACTTAAATGTCCCCAATGACTCTGCTTCCACCACCACAGCTGGCAACGCATTCTGTGTGTTCACAAGTCTCTGCGTAAAGAACCTACCTCTGACATCTCCTTTATACCTTCCTCCTAATATCTTCAAACTATGACTTTTCATACCAGTCAATCCTCCCTGGGGCAAAAGTCTCTGGCTATTGACTCTATCTATTCCTCTCATTAGTTTGTACACCTTGATCAGGTCACCTCTCTTCCTCCTTCTCTCCAGAGAGAAAAGTCCGAGCTTTTTCAACCTTTCTTCATAACGCAAGCCCTCCAGTCCAGGCAGCGTCCTGGTAAATCTTCTTTGCACCCTCTCCAAAGCCTCTATATTTTTCCTATAGTAGGGCGACCAGAACTGGACACAATATTCCAAGTGTGGTCTCACCAGGGACTTGTAGAGCTGCAGCAAAACCTCGCAGCTCTTAAACTCAATCCCCCTGTTAATGAAAGCCGAAACACCATATGCTTTCATAACAACCCTATCCACTTGGGTGGCAATGTGGAGGTTTTTTGCTGATAGTGCTGGATAGGTTTGCCCCACTGAGGCAAGGAAGCGATGATAGGGCGAAGGAATGTGGGTGACAAGGAATGTGGAACATCTAGTCAAGAGTTAGAAGGATGCTTACTTGAGGTTGAGAAGGCAAGGATCAGACAAGGTTAGAGGGTTACAAGGTAGGCAGGAAGGAACAGAAGAATGGACTTTAGAGAGCTAGAGGGAGCATGAGAAAGCTTTGGTGGGTAGGATTAAGGAAACCCCTAAGGCATTCTAAACTTATGTTAGGAACAAGAGGATGGCTCTAGTGAGGGTAGGGCCAGTGATAGTGGAGAAAACTTGTACCTGGAGTCAGAGGAGGTGGGGGAGATCCTTAATGAATACTTTCCTTCAGTATTCACTACTGAGAGGGACCTTGTAGTTGGTGATGACAGTGTGAAACAGGCTGATATGCTCAAACAGATTGATGTTAAGAAGGGGGATATGCTGAAAAGTTCAAAAAACATAAGGATAGTTAAGTCCCCTGGATCAGACAGGATTTACCCAAGGTTATTACAGGAAGCCAGGGAAGAAATTGCTGTGGCTTTGGTGATGATCTTTATGTCCTCACTGTCCACTGGAGTACTGCCAGATGACTGGAGGGTGGTAAATGTTATTCCCTTGTTCATAAAAGGGAATAGGGATAATCCTGGGAATTACAGACAAGTCAGTCCTACGTCTGTGGTGGGAAAATTATTGGAGAGCATTCTGAGAGACAGATTACGTGGAAAACCATAGTTTGATTAGAGCTAGTCAGCATGGCAGGTCTTACCTCACAAGCTTTATTGAATTCTTTGAGAATGTGACAAAATACATTCACGAAGGTAGAACAGTGGATGCGGTGTAAATGGATATTAGCAAAGCATTTGTTAAGGTTTTCCATGGTAGGTTCACTCGGAAAGTAAGTAGGCATGGGATACAGGGAAATCTGGCTGTCTGGATACAGAATTGGCTTGCTCACAGAAGGCACAGGGTGGTAGTACATGGAAAGTATTCAGCCTGGAGCACGGTGACCAGTGGTGTTCCGCAGCGATCTGCTCTTGGATCTCTGCTCTTTGTGATTTTTATAAATGTCTTGGATGAGGAAGTGGAAGGGTTAGTAAATTTGTCAATGTCACAAAGGTTGATGGTGTGGTGGATAGTGTGGAGGGCTGTTGTAGGTTGCGACAGGACATTGATAGATTGCAGAACTGGTCAGTTCTTTACGCAGAGAGTGGTGGGTGTGTGGAATGCACTGCCAGCGGTGGGACTAGAATCAGATACATTAAAGACATTTAAGCGACTCTTGGATAGGCACATGGATGATAGTAAAATGAAGGGTACATAAAGTTAGTTTGATCTTAGAGTAGGATAAATGGTAGATGGAGTTCAATCTGGAAAAGTATGCAATGATTCATTTTAGAAGGTTGAATTTGAATGCAGAATACCGAGTTAAAGGCAAGATCCTTGGCAGTGTGGAGGAACAGAGGGATCTTGGGGTCTGTGTCCATAGATCCTTCAAAGTTGCCACCCAAGTTGATAGGATTGTTAAGAAGGCATATAGTGTGTTAGCTTTCATTAGCGGGGGATTGAGTTTAAGAGCTGCAAGGTAATGCTGCAGCTCTACAGAGCCCTGGTTCGACCACACTTGGAATATTGTGTTCAGTTCTGGTTGCCTCATTATAGGAAGGATGTGGAAGCTTTAGAGAGGGTGCAGAGGAGATTTACCAGGATGCTGCCTGGACTAGAGGGCATGTTTAATGAAGAAAGGTTGAGGGAGCTAGGCCTTTTCTCACTGGAACAAAGAAGGATGAGAAGTGACCTGATTTTTTTTAATTTCAAAAATATACTTTATTCATAAAATACTTTAATGGTCTGTACAGTTGGACATGCCATACATCTGTAAACATTCCATTTGTTTGCATACCGAAAACAGAGTAATCATTCCTCTTTACAGGTCTGTACGATTACATTTTTAGCTGAGGCGTCAGCGGGGCCCGATTACTGCGTGGGCCCCCTGTTCTTCTTTAGGCAGGCAGCTGTTACACAGTGGTCTTCCCCCACCGCGCCTTGGCGGCAGCTGCCCCTAGCTTCAGCGCATCCCTCAACACATAGTCCTGGACCTTGGAATGTGCCAGTCCGCAACACTCAGTCGGGGTCAACTCCTTCAGCCGGAAGATCAACAGGTTTTGGACCGCCCAGAGAGTGTCCTTCACCGAGTTGATGATCCTCCAGGCGCAGTTGATGTTCGTCTCGGTATGCGTCCCGGGGAACAGACTGTAGAGCATGGAGTCCCGCGTCATGGCACTGCTCGGGACGAACCTCGACAAACACCACTGCATTCCTCTCCAGACTTCTTCTGCATAGGCACATTCCAGAAGGAGGTGTGTGACAGTCTCGTCCCCCCCCTGCAGCCGCTTCGAGGGCAGCGTCCGGTGCGGCTGAGAGTCCGGGCGTGCATAAAGGATCTCACAGGCAGAGCCCTTCTCACCACCAGCCAAGCCACGTCTTGGTGCTTGTTGGAAAGTTTGGCGATGAGGCATTCTGCCAAATGGCTTTGACAGTCTGCTCAGGGAACCGCTCGACAGGATCCGCCCTCTCCTTTTCCCGAAGAGTCTCAAGGAACACTACGTGCTGACCACTTCCTGATGGACTTGTGGTCAAAGGTGTTTTTCTTCATAAACTTCTCCACGAAGGACAGGTGATACGGAACGGTCCAAATACTCGGAGCGTTCTGCGGCAGCGAGGCCAGGCCCATCCTTCACAACACCGGGGACAGGTAGAACCTCAGTACGTAGTGACACTTGGTGTTTGCGTACCGGGGATCCACGCACAGCTTGATGCAGCCACACACAAAGGTGGCCATCAGGGTGAGGGTGGCATTGGGGTATATTTTTCCCCCCATTGCCCAGATGTTTATACGTCGAGTCCCTTCGGACCCGGTCCATCGTTGACCTCCATATAACATGAGAGATGGCTCGGGTGACTGCAGTGGCACAAGTTCTGGGAATAGGCCAGACCTGTGCCACGTATAACAGCAATGACAGTGCCTCACACCTGATGACCAGGTTTTTTCCCGCAATGGAGAGCGACCGTAGCTTCCATCTGCACAGTTTCTGCCTCACTTTGCTGATACGCTCCTCCCAAGACTTGGCACATGCCCCAGCCCCCCCCGAACCGAATACCCAGCACCTTCAGGTGGTCGGTCCTGACGGTGAAGGGGATCGAGGATTGGTTGGCCCAGTTACCGAAGAGCATGGCCTCGCTCTTGCCTCGGTTTAGCTTGGCCCCCGAGGCCCGTTCGAACTGGTCCCATATGCACATGAGTCTGTGCACGGACAGCGGATCAGAGCAGAAAACGGCGACGCCATCCATGTACAGGGAGGCCTTAACCTGCAGGCCCCCGCCACCAGGAATAGTCACCCCTCTCAGGCTCGCATCCTTCCTGATGGATTCGGCAAATGGCTCTATGCAGCACACAAACAAGGCAGGAGAGAGAGGGCAGCCCTGCCTGACTCCAGATCTGACTGGGAAGCTATCTGATTCCCACCCATTGATTGAGACTGCACTGACAATGTTGGTGTAGAGCAGTCTGATCCAATTGCAGATTCCCTCCACAAAGCCCATTTTGGAGAGAACATCTCTCCTATACCTGTGTGATATCCTGTCAAAGGCTTTCTCCTGGTCCAGGCTGATCAGGCAGGTGTCCAACCCTCTGTCCTGCACGTAGGCGATCATATCCCTGAGGAGTGCGAGACTCTGAGCAATCTTCCTGCCTGGTACAGCACAGGTTTGGTCAGGGTGAGTCACCGACCCCAGAGCAGACCTGACCCGGTTGGCGATTACTTTTGACAGAATTTTGTAATCCGCATTCAACAGTGAGATTGGTCTCCAATTTTTGAGTTCCTCCCTCCCCCCTTCCGCTTGTAGATGAGGGTGATGATGCCTTTCCTCATGGATTCACTCACGGTGAATCCATGGACATACACCTCCTGCAGGTCCTGGCCAATCAAGTCCCACAGAGCGGAATAGAGCTCGACCGGTAAGCCGAAGGATTTTTCGAAGGACTTGAGGGCCTTGGTCAGCTCGTCCAGAGATAGCGGCTGGTCCAGCCTCTCGCATGTTCTGTCGTCTAAGACCTCCGTGATAGAGGACAGGAACGACTGGGAGGCCGCACTGTCGGTCGGCTTCGCGTCATACAGACTGGCATAGAAGGATTTGCTGATCCTCATGACGTCACCTGATAGAGGTGTACAAGATGACGCGAGGCATGGAGTGAATAGTCAAAGACTTTTCCCCAGGGCAGAAATGGCTATCACAAGGGACATAATTTTAAGGTGATTGTGGGAAGGTTTAGGGGAGATGTCAGAGGTCGGTTCTTTACACAGAGAGTGGTCGGTGTGTGGAATGCACTGCCAGCGGTGGTAGTAGAGTCAGATACATTAAAGACATTTAAGCGACTCTTGGATAGGCACATAGATGATAATAAAACGAAGGGTACATAAAGTTAGTTTGATCTTAGAGTAGGATAAAAGGTCTGCACAACATCAAGAGCCAAAGGGCCTGTCCTATGCTGTACTGTTCTATGTTCTTGACCGTAATGATGCCTGAACTACAAGGTTAAAAGCCAAGGAGAGATTACACAAACAAGGACTGCATCCCAGGAATTTAGAGGTGTAAGAGATTACATAATCAAAATTTGTTAAGACGTGAATACAGATAAGATGGAGAGAAACCATTTGGGAGTCTAGGACAAGGAGGCATGGTTTAAAAATTCCAGCCAGACCTTTCAAAATGTCTAGACGATATTGACATAGAATCCTCTTCTGAAATAGACAATTGTTGTGAGGTAAATTGGTAACTTATATCAGAGGTTGACACATGGGAAGATGGTGGCGTAACGTCATTGCCCGAGTAATCCCAGTGCAATGCTCTGGGCTCGTGAATTTGCATCTCATCTTGGCAGGTGGTGACGTGTGAATGGGGCATAAATTTAAGGACGGAGCAGAAGGTTTAGAGACGTGAGAAATAACTTCTTCACCCAGAGAGTGGTGAGGATCTGGAATTCACTGTCTGTAAGGGTGGTAGAGTTAGAGACCCTCATAACTTTTGAGAAGTATTTATATGTGGCACTTGTGATTCCAAAGTTATGGGCCAAATGCTGGAAAATGGGATTAGAGTAGTGAGGTGGCTGTCTCTGACTAGTGTGGACATGGTGGCCTGAAGGTCCTTTTTCCAATGTCTCTCTGACTCTGTGTTTTGTTGGATAAAGGGGATATGAGGCGAAGGAGTTAGATCACAGATCAGCCACAATGTCATTGCAGAGCAGGTTTGAAGGGCTGCCAGTGCCCCTGTGTTAGTGCCTAAAGTGATTTTTCATTGAATGGCAACTTCAGGGAGCTCAACTTTGTCACCTTTTACAAGATATTAACAGCTGTGCTTGACGTTTAGGGATTTTTTTTCTCAGGGACCTACAATTGAATAGCAGATGTGACTCATCTCACTAAATGACAGGAAACTGAGGCAGGAAATTAAACTGGAATATCAACAGCATGTTTAGCATTAGCCCAATCATTTCCTGCTGCTTGGCAGGTTATAGAGGATGTTTGACACTGATAGTTATTCAGATTAAACTCGATTATCTTTTTCAAAGCTTTCTGCAGAAGAGTATGAAAGATAACTGGGCTTTTGGCCCTGAAGCTCTGTCTCTATCTCCTAATAGCAACAACTTACATTTGTATGCCACCTTTCACCAAGTTAAAACCTCCCAAGATGCTTCACTTAATAGGACCAAAGTTTATATTTCACCAAACCACCTCATATCATCTCATTAGATTGGTTAACAAGATTAATTATTACGCTTAATAATTGTTAATAAAGTTGGTTAATAAGCTCGATGTTCATTTACTTATTAGGTGACATTGGTTGGGTCAGCATTTATCGCCCATCCCTAGTTGCCCCTTGAGAAGGTGGTGGTGGGCTGCCTTCTTGAACCGCTGTAGCCCATGTGCTGTAGGTAACCCCACAATGCCATTAGAGGGAGAGTTCCAGGGTTCTGACCCAGCGACACTGAAGGACTAGTGATATATTTCCAAGTCAAGATGATGAGTGGCTTAGCGGGAGCCCGCTTTGTTTCAATTCACAGGATGAGACGCCAGGCCAGCATTTATTGCCATTCCTAATTGCCAAGAGAGCTATTGTTGTGGGTCTGGAGTCCCATATAAGCCTGACCAAGTAAAGATGGCAGTTTTCTTCCCCGAGGGGCATTAGTGAATCAGCTGGGTTTGTCTGACAATCAACTCGTGGTCATCATTAGACTTTTTACTTCCAGATTTTTATTGAATTCAAATTCCACCATGTTGTAGCAGGATTTGAACTTAGGTTAGCAGAATATTAGCTCTAGATTAGCAATCCAGTGATAATACCACTAGGCCATCACCTACCTTGCTGGGAGTGGTCTTCCCTGTATCTGCGACCATTGTCCTTCTAGTTGGTAGAGGTCATGGGTTGGGCAAGTGTTGTTTAAGGAGCTTGGGTGGACTTCTGCAGTGCACCTTGTAGATGGTGCTACTGAGTGTCGGTGGTGGAGGGTGTGAATGGGGTTGTGGTGCCAATCGAGGTGGCTGCTTTGTCCTGGATGGTGTCAAGTTTCTTGAGTGTTGTTGGAGCTGTACCCATCTAGGCAGGCGTGGAGTATTCCATCATATTCCTGATCTTGTCGATGTTGGACAGGCTTTGGGGAGTCAGGAACAGAGTGCCAGTTCTTTAAACGTTCCAGGGGTGGTTCTACCAAAGGGCCAATAGTTCAGAAGTTGTGAAGAAGGGTCCTATTGGACTTGTAACATTAACTCTGTTTCACTCTCCACAAATTCTGCCAGAACTGCTCAATTTCTCCAGCTCTTTCTGTTTTTATTTCAGTCCCCTGGATGGTCTGTGCTGGGACATCTACATAACCATGGACTGATGTATTATTGCCCTTGTGTCATTATTGCAAGGCTGATGGAGTTCACGCTTACCCTGAGGGGAGGGATTGAGTTGGATAGTTAAGGTTGACACTACTCCCGTTCCTGACACATAGAGTCATAGAATCCCTACAGTGCAGAAACAGGCCATGCAGCCCATCAGGCTTATATGGGACTCCAGACCCACAACAATAGCTCTCTTGGCAATTAGGAATGGCAATAAATGCTGGCCTAGCGTCTCATCCTGTGAATTGAAACAAAGCGGGCTCCCGCTAAGCCACTAAGTGGATCCTCTGAACAACCTATGGAGAAAGTGAGGATGGCAGATGCTGGAGGTCAGAGTTGAAGCGTGTGGTGCTGGAAAAGCACAGCCGGTCAGGCAGCATCCGAGGAGCAGGAGAGTCGACGTTTCAGGCATAAGCCCTTCATCAGGCTATTCCTGTCCCATAACCCCACATGGCTTTTTTTTTTAAAGCAAGAAGTAAAGAGAAAGCAAAGTTATCTTGACACCGTCTCCACCAAACACTCCCTTGACAGAGAGGACAGAGAAAAGCTTCCTTTACTCTTTGAACAAAAAGTAAACTGGAAGTAAAATTCCTTTGACTCATTCACAACACAATCAGGAATTGCTTCTTCCTGCTGAAAGAAGTTAGGAACAGGAGGACGCCATTCAGCCCATCAAGACTACCCCACCATTCAATACAATCAAGGTAGATCAAGTAGAGCCCTAGAATCATAGAGATGTACAGCATGGAAACATACCCAACTCATCCTTGATGATCAGATATCCCAAATTAATCTAGTTCCATTTGCCAACATTTGGCCCTTAACCTTCTTAAACTCTATTTATATATTCATCCAGATGCCTCTTAAACGTTGTAATTGTACCAGGTTTAAGGTGAGAGGGGAAAAATGTAAATGGGACCTAATCGGCAACGTTTTCATGCAGAGAGTGGTGTCACTTCCTCTGGCAGCTCATTCCATACACGCACCACCCTCTGCATGAAAAATGTTGCCCCTTAGGTCCCATTTACATTTTTCCCCTCTCACCTTAAACCTATACCCTCTTGTTTTGGACTCCCCTACCCTGGGGGAAAGGCCTTGGCTAGTCACCCTATCCATGCTCCTCATGATTTTATGAACCTTTATAAGGTCCTCCCTCAGCCTCCAACGTTCCAGCCTGTTCAGCCTCCCCTCCTGAATTCTTCAATGCCTTGTACTCACCCCATCCCCATAACCCGGGCAACACGGTGGCTCAATGCCTCACAGCGCCAGAGACTCGGGTTTGATTCCAGGATGACTGTCTGTGTGGAGTTTGCACATTCTCCCAGTGTCTGCATGGGTTTCCTCCGGGTGCTCTGGATTCCTCCCACAGTCCAAAGGTGTGCACGTTAGGGTGGATTGACCATGCTAAATTGCTCATGGTGTTCAGGGATATGTAGGTTAGGTGCATTAGTCAGGGGTGAATATAGGATAATAGGGTAGGGGAATGGGTCTAGGTCTTGGAGGTGTGGACTTGTTGGGCTGAATGGCTTGTTCCTGCACTGTAGGGATTCTATGAAACTCTGCACACCACTGGAAATCAGAAATCTATTAATCTCTACCTTAAGTACACTCAAAGACTGGCTCTCCATAACCTTCTGTGGTAGAGAACTCCAAAGCTTTTCAACCCTCCCGGTAAAAGACATTTCTCCTCATCTCGGACCTAAGAGACATCCTCCCTCGTTTTTCTAAATTGTGCCCCATGGTTTTACACTTCTAACCAGGGTAACATTTTACCCACATCTTCCCCTGTTTAATCCTGGAAGTATTTTGTAGGTTTCAATTACATTACCTCTCATTCACTCATTAGGGCGGCACAGTGGCTCAGTGGTTAGCATTGCTGCCTTGCAGCACCAGGGACCTGGGTTGATTCCACCCTTGGGGAACTGTCTGTGTGGGGTTTGCACATTCTCCCCTCCTCCGGGTGCTCCAGTTTCCTCCCACAGTCCAAAGATGTGCAGGTTATGTGGTTTGACCATGCTAAAATGGCAGAAGTGTCCAGGGATGTGCAGATTAGTCAGGGGCAATACAGGGTTATAAGGAATAAGGTTAGAGGTGGATAGGGATGGGTCTGAGTGGGATGCTGTTTGGAGGTTTGGTGTGGATTCAATGGGCCAAATGGCCTGCTTCCATACTGCAGAGGTTGGTTCTCCGAGACTGTAGACAGTACATGCTCAGTTTGCCTAATCTCACTGCTTAGAACAGCTCCCTCACCCTTGAAACTAGTCTGGCGAGCCTTTGTTGCAGTTCCTCTATGGCAATAATATCTTTCCCTGTGGTAAGGAAACTGCACACTGTATTCCAGTTGTGATCTAACCAAGCTCCTGTATAATTAAAGCAAGATTTCACTGCTCCTGTATTCAAATACAGGCCATTACTCCATTTGCTTGCTGCAATTACAAGATAGCACTTGATCATCCAGTTATAATACAGTGCAGTAATAATACTAGCCCAATTCTTGGCCCTCCAACCTCTATGCTGCAGAATTATAGAGTCCCTATAGTGTAGAAGCAGGTCATTTGGCCCATAGAATGCACACTGATCCTCCAAAGAGCATCCCTCCCTCCTACTTGTAACCCTCCTTTCCCATGGGTAAACCACCTAACCTACACATCTCTGGATACTACGGAGAACTTTAGCATGGCCAATCCACCCAACCTGCACATTTTTGGACTGTGGGAATAAACTAGAACACCCAGAGGGAATCCACACAGACGTGGGGAGAACGTACAAACTCCAGACAACTGAGGCGCTACAGTGGCTCAGTGGTTAGCACTGCTGCCTCACAGCACCAGGGTCCCAGGTTCGATTCCAGCCTCAGGCGACCATCTGTGTGGAACTTGCACATTCTCCCCGTGTCTGTGTGGGTTTCCTCCAGGTACTCCAGTTTCCTCCCACAATCCAAAGATGTGCAGGTTAGGGTGGATCGGCCATGCTAAATTTCCCATAGTGTTAGGTGCATTAGTCAGAGGGAAATGGGTCTGGGTGGGTTACTCTTCGGAGGGTCGGTGTGGACTGTTTGGGCTGAAGGGCCTGTCTCCACACTGTAGTTAATCTAACCCAATTCCAGTTACCCAAGGCTAGGATCGAACCTGGGTCCCTGACACAGTGAGGCCGCAGTGCTAACCACTGAGCTATCATGCTGTCCTCTGTTGCATTGTGTTGCCTTGCAACAGTAATTCCTTCATTGTGTCTGGGTTTAAATCCTCCTTAAGAACATTGTGGGTCTACCTACATCCCAAAGACGGCAGCGGTTCACTACCACCTACTCGAGGGCAACTTGGAATGGGCAACAAATGATGTCCCAGGCGGTGAAGCTCACATCCCTCAAATGGATACATAAAAGAGTTTAAAAAGCAGGAACTTTTCGGATGGAAAACGTGCCCAAAATCCAAAATAAGAAACTCTGAGCTCCAACACGATTGAGTCACTTACCCCGACATATCGTTTTGTGTACGTCAGTTTCACCAGTTTGTGATTTCAACTCATTCCTGGACAGAGTCCTCGCCTCCAGCCCAGCTACTGGAAGAAGCCAGCCACTGAGCGAAAACTTACTGCAATCAAGATCTTTGTGGTTGTCTTGGCCTCCTCACACATGTCTTGGATGAGACCACACGATCCCTGAATGATGCCTGAGACACCCTCACCCAGAAACCATCCAGATGTGGCCTGGCTGCTATCGTCGAAAGTTCTGAGAATGAGCAAGGCACTTTTGTGGAACGATTGGCTTTGTCTCTGTGAGCAGCCGGATCCTGTGTGGAATTGGCAAGCGTCTGATTCATTCAAGGGTGCCCCACTGTCAGGGGACGTGGGCAGTCTGGTGCCCCTTCGCTGGGGCACTGAGGTTAGGGACGGGGTCATTGAACACTGGCTCAGCCAGTGATGCCCATGCAGATCGAGAACAATCCATTCAAACAAAAACAGGAAACCCACCTCTGTCAGACAGCAACTCCCCGACTGACCGCAAACCATTCTGACCGGGCCAATGGGGAGAAAGAAAGACTTGCATTTATGTAGCGCCTTTGTTGACCCCAGGGTTTTAAGAGCCAATTTATTTTTGAAACACTGTCACAATTGTCATGTGGGAAACGCCTCAGTCAATTCACGTACAGCAACGCGACAATAATGATACTGCGGTTTCGAAGGATGGATGTGGGCCAGGAGACTTGGGGTAGGGTCAGGAGAAATCTCACCCCACTCACCTTCAAAATAATGTCATAGGATCTCTTATGTCCCCGTGAGAGGTCGGGTCAGGGCTCAATCTACTGCCTCATCTGAAAGACAGCACCTACGACAATGTTGCACCTCACAGTACGCTGCACTTCATAGAGAGCTTTGATCTTTTAACGCCTTTGTGAGATGTGGATGTTGCTGGTAAGGTCAGTATTTGTTGCCCATCCCTAACTGACCATGAACTGAGCAGCTTGTTGGGGCCATTTCAGAGTCATCTACATTGCCTTGGGTCTGGAATCACTTGCATACACACGTGCACGTGTGCGCAACCGCATACACACACATGCAAACATGCGGGCACACACTCCTACACATACATGTGTGCATATACATAGGTGTGGGAACACATGTTTGTTTGATTTATTATTGTCACACATACCGAAGTACAGGTTTTGTGAGCAGTACAGACAGATCATAGGGTGATTAGACAGAGTGAAGCATACAGGGTTACAGCTGCACAGGAGGTGAGCAAAAGCAAGATCAACATTTGATTTGAAATTAGAGAAATCCCTTCAGCAACCTAATAACAGCAGGGAAGAAGCTGGTCTTGAACCTGTTGGTGCATGTGTTTGAGCTTCTGTATCTTCTGCCTGACGGAAGAGGTTGGAAGAGAATATTACCAGGGTGGGAGGGGTCCTTGATGATGTTGGCAGCCTTTCCACTGCAAACGAGACGCGCGGATGGAGTCCATAGATGGGAGGCTGGCCTTTGTGACAGTCTGGGCTGTGGTTCACTGAAACTTTCTGTGGTTTCTTACGGTCCTGGGCAGAGTAGTTGCCGTACCAAGCCGTGATGCATCCAGATAGAATGCTTCCTGTGGTGCACCTGTAAAAACTGGCGAGGGTCTTTATGAACTTGCTGAATTTTCTAAGCCTCCTGAGGAAGAAGAGGCGTTGTTGCGCCATCTTGACCGTCACATCTAGATGGGAAGTCGAGGACAGATTGTCGGTTATTGTCACGACTAGGAACTTGACGCTTTCAACCCTCTCCACCTCAGCTCCATAACTCTGCACATATACACATATTATATCACACATACACACACACACACACACACACGTGTATACACACACACACACACACACACGTGTACACACACACATGTACACACACACACGTACACACACAGACACACACACACGTGTACACACACAAGTGTACAGAAATCTGCACACTTAAGTGAACAGTTACACTGTTGCAGATACACACATAAACAGGCAATGGCAACATACACATACACATGTGTACACGCTTAAATGTGTGTACTCACATACAGACGCATGCACACCTGCACAAACAAGCACATGCACACACATACGATCACACATACACGGCTGCATACATAGGTGTATACTCATGTACACTTATTCAGAAATGCACACGTACTTCTGCACATCCATGCACTCAGGCAGGTGTGGCAACACATACACAAGCAATAACCACATCCAGATGTACAAACATACAGACCTTGAGTACATTTACACACCCTCAAGCATCCAGAAACATGTGTGCATGCATGTGCACACAGATTCAGAAGTGCACACTTACATATGTGTACATATGCATTCATGTGTAGCTATGCAATCACATGGGAGATGTAGTCTCAGGAGTATAGACAAGTGCAGACATAAACACGCACTTACATGTGTATATGCATACACTCACAAGTCCATATACATGACACATGCATGCAGTTGTGCAGAATACATCCCCAGGTACTCTGCGGCCTGTCAGCTAGTTCTCTGAAGCCTCTGCTCTCGGGAGCTCAGGATGACATGTTCCGACAGCCACCAAAAACAGCCAATTCAAAGTTACCTTGGCGTCTCACCCAACCACTTGGCTTTGAACAAGTGAGAAGTTTAAGGAGAGGGAACATTCCGGCATCCTTAATCTACGCAGCAACGTGCAATTTCCTTCTCCTAATGATATGCTTCAGCAGGCTGAACCGGTTATTGAGAAGCTCAATAATTAGACAGTCACAACTTAGTTGTGCTTTGATACCCAGCCCGAGATGTTGCAGTTAATCTCCTGATGAGGCATCTCATTTACATCAAAGACAGAACCTTACTCTCAAGGGATCTCTGGGAGAGAGAAACAGCCAATTTGAGTAAAGCCATCTCCCACAAAAAAAAACGACAGATAACCTGGCATGTGGGAGGGATCTGGTTATCTGGGATACTGGGCAGAAATTGGCACTGAAATTAGTGCAACAACATCTTTAATATCTGCCTCAGGGGGGGCAAAAGGGGCTTCAGGTTAATGTCCCTGGTGAGACCACACTTGGAGTATTGTGTCCAGTTCTGGTCGCCCGACTATAGGAAAGATACAGAGGCTTTGAAGAGGGTGCAAAGAAGGTTTACCAGGATGTTGCCTGGACTGGAGGGCTTGCCTTATGAAGAAAGGCTGAATAAGCTCAAACTTTTCTCTCTGGAGAGAAGGAGGAAGAGAGGTGACCTGATTGAGGTGTACAATATAATGAGAGGAATAGATAGAGTCAATAGCCAGAGACTTTTCCCCAGGGCAGGATTGATAGGTATAAGGGGGTCATAGTTTTAAGATATTAGGGGAAAGGTATAGAGGAGATGTCAGAGGAAGGTTCTTTATGCAGAGAGTTGTGAATACATGGAATGCGTTGTCAGCTGTGGTGGTGGAAGCAGAGTCATTGGGGACATTTAAGCGACTGCTGGACATGCACATGGATCGCAGTGAGTTGAGGGGTTATTATATTTTACATTAGGATTAAACCTGGGTTAAAGGGCCTGTTCTGTGCTGTACTTTTCTATGTTCTATGGTCTTTGTCACAGCTGGAATACTGTGAACTCTTTTGGTCCCCTTATCTAAGGAAAGATGTACTGACATTGAATGCAGTCCAGATAAGGGTCACTAGACTGAGATCTATATAGAGGGAACGGTCTAACGGGGAGAGAATGAGTATTTTGGGTCTGTATTCATTGGAATGTAGAAGAAGGGGAGGAGACCTTATTGAAACATGCAAGAATCTTGGGTGATTTGACAAAGTAGATGCGGGGAGGATGTTTACCCATGTAGGATGGTCTAAGGCCAGGGGACATCATCTCAGAGGAAGGAGTCACATAGTTAAGACAGAGACAAGGAGGAATTTCTTCTCTCAGAGAGTTGTGTAACTGCAGAATTCTTTACTGCAGAAGGCTGGGTCATTAATATGTTGAAGGCTGAAATAGATTTTAAATCAGTCAGGGATTCGAGAGTTAAGGGAAAAGACAGGAATTCAGAATGCAGACTGGCAATGATCTCCTTGAATGGTGGAGTACACTCAATGGGCTGAATGGACTACTTTTGCTCCAATGTCTTATGATCTCAACTGGCAGACAGTGGACATTGGATGTGACACAAAGGTTTGCCTCCCCCATTCCAGGTTACTGGCAGCTCCACTCACTTTCCCTTGGCTGGAGCTGAACTGGGAGGCTCATCACTGTATCACTTGGCCCCCAGGTCAAATCCCACTCAAGGGCTTGAGCAGAGGCACCGAGGCTGGTACGGCCAATACAGTGGAGTGGGGGAGGGGCTGCACTGTGGGAGGGGCTACTCTGGAGTTAGGGCTGTACAGTGGGAGGAGCTGCTCTGTGGGAGGGGCTGCAAAGTGGGTGTGGCTACACTGTGGGAGGGGCTACACTGTGCGAGGGCTGCTCTGGGCAGGGGCTGCTCTGTGGGAGGTGCAGAACTGTCTGAGGTGCTGTCATTTGGATGAGGTCCCCCGTTTGCCTGCTCCAGTCGACGGAAAAGACTGCATAACACCATTTCAAAGAACAGCAGGCAGGTGCCACGGACAGTTTCCATCGTTCAGCCAACATCATTAAGGTGTCAGAGCACCTTACTGTCAGATAGAAACATACAAACTAGGAACAGGAGACCATTCAGACCTTCAAGCCTTACCTACCATTCAATATGATGATGGCTGATCATCCAGTCAATGAAAAGCAGGAGCTGGAAGTCAGAAACAAAACCAGAAATTGCTGGGAAAATCTCAGCAGGTCGGGCAGCGTCTCTGGAGAGAAACCAGAGTTAACATTTCAGGTCCACTGACCCTTCTTCAGAAGTGAGACTGGCAGATATTCAATCTGCTTTCTCTCTCTCCACAGATGCCACCAGACCTGCTGAGATTTTCTGGCAATTTCTGTTTTTGTATCCAACTCAATTCCTGTTCCAACTGCTTCCCCCGACTCTGTGATCCCTTCTGCCTTAAGAACTGTATCTAACTCCTTCCTGAAAACATTCAATGTTTTTGACCTCAAATCGCTTTCTGTGGAAGAGAATTCCGCAGGTTCCCCCACTCTCCGTGTGACGACATCTCTCCTCATCTCAGCACTAAGTGGCCTACCCTGTATCCTTAGACTGTGACCCTTGGTTCTGGAACCTTCTTTCCTGGCAGGACATTAGTGAACCAGACAGGTTTTTTTTTTCCGACAATTGACAATGGTTTCATGATCATCATTAGATTCTTAATTCCAGATTTTATTTATCGAATTCAAGTTCCATCATCTGCCATGGCGGTATTTGAACCCAGGTCCCTGACACACTCAGTTGTGGGTGGCACGGTGGCACAGTGGTTAGGACTGCTGCCTCACAGTACCAGAGACCCGGGTTCAGTTCCCGCCTCAGGTGACTGACTGTGTGGAGTTTGCACATTCTCCCCGTGTCTGCGTGGGTTTCCTCCCACAGTCCAAAGATGTGCAGGTCAGGTGAATTGGCCACGCTAAATTGCCCGTAGTGTTAGGTAAGGGGTGTGGGTGGGTTGCGCTTCAGTGGGGCGGTGTGGACTTGTTGGGCCGAAGGGCCTGTTTCCACACTGTAATGTAATCTAATCTAATCTAAATTGTAATGTACTTCCCAGATCAGCACATGTTCAATCCCTCGTATGTTTTCTGTTGTGTTGCTCAGTGGAATATTTGCAACTGCACGTGTATGGGTTGTCACAGTCATCAGGTTCCATTGGAGAGTACATGTGAGAAATTCTATACATTTGTAATTTTGTTAAACAATTTCTCATGTTGGGTGTCTTTACGGGGATGAGATACATTGTTTGTTTTGGCCTTTTAACCATCACTGTACATAGCGAGCTTTCAGATGGCTAGAATCTCTCCATTTGATTCCCATCACATACCAACAAGGAACAAGAGCAGGCCATTCAGCCCTTCGAGCCTGCTCCGCCATTCAATAAGATGATGACTGATCTGATTTTAATCTCAACTCTACATTTCCCCAATATTTTTCTTCAACCTCACCTTTAGCATTGATCACCTCCCCTACTTTCCCCAGTTTCAACAGCTTTTCATTGGAGAGAATTTCTGACTCTCACTGCCCGTCATATAAAGATGCACTTCCTGTCTCCTTCCTCTGAATGATCCCATTCTAATTTTAAGATTACGTCCCCCTTTTTTCTCCACTTGCCTCATCTGAGGAAAGAATTTCTCTTTAACTCCTAAATTCACATTTCTTTATTCGTAATTGGGACATTGATACCACTGGCTAGTCCAGCATTTATTGCCCATCCTTAATTGCCCATTGGACAGTTAAAAGTCAACCATATTGGAGTCACGTGAGGGACAGATCAGGTGAGGATGGCAGATTTCCTTCCCTAAAGGACATTATTAAACACAATGTGTTCTTACAATAATCAATGATAGTTTTACAGTCATCAATTGATAGTGGTTGCATAGTCAACATTAGACTCATTTTAAATTCCAGATTTTATTAAATTCAGATTTCACCATCCACATGGCAGGATTTGAACCCATTCTCCCAGAGCATTAACCTGGATTTCAGGACTATGAGTCCAGGGACATTACCACTACACCATCACCTCACCCATTTGAAAACCTCAATTAGGTAAGAGAGTCAAAGCCATCAGCTTCAAAATACTCCCGGTCTCTCCCAGACCATTCTCTTGATTGGAGTCAAACTGTTCACAGCTTTGGTGTCTGAATGGAACCTTGGACTTTCAGCCCCTTTCCTCCCCATTGCTCACTCTGAACTGTGTGCAAGGAGTAAGAGAGGATCAGGAGCTCCCAAGATGGCACAACACCGGTTGTATGGTGGGTCAGTGGTTAGCAGTCCTATCTCACTGCGCCAGGGACCTGGGTTGTGTGGAGTTTGCACATTCTCCCTGTGTGTTTTTTTTTCCTCCCACAGTCCAAAGATGTGCAGGTTAGGTGGATTGGTTATGCTAAGTTGCCCCATAGTGTCGAGGAATGTGCAGGCTAGGCAGGTCAGCTGTGAGAAATGTGGTGTTACGGGAATGAGGGTGGTTGGGTCTGGGTGGGATGCTCTTCAGAGGGTTGGTGTGGACTTAATGGGCCAAATAGCCTGTTTCTGCATTGTAGGGATTCTGTGAGCACAGGATGGCATGTGCAAAAGAGGGAGAAGGAAGGAGGCATGGGGTGGCTGTTTCTGCCAAGTTCAGAGTACAAGGCTGGACAAATATAGTTCGGCCTCTTTTCTTCACGAGCACAAGGGTCTAGGAATTGCTAATCCTCCAATGTTGGCTTTAGGCTCAACAACACCAATAAAAGCAAAACATTGCAGATGCTGGAAATCTTAGCGAGTTTTGAGAAGATTTGTAGCTCAGGTTGAGGTTCTGGATGTAGGTTTGCTTGCTGAGCTGGAAGGTTTGTTTTCAGATGTTTCGTCACCATACTAGATAACATCTTCAGTGGGCCTCCGGATGAAGCAAACCTACATCCAGAATGCTGGCGATCTGAAATAAAACCAGGAAGTGCTGGAGTTATTCAGCAGGTCTGGCAACCTCGATGGAGAGAGGAACACAGCCAACATTTCAAATCTGGTGACTGTTCTTCAGAACTCTGCTCCTCAGTTCAGAGCAGTAATACCAAATGCAAAACTTTAACTCTGTTTCTCTCTGCACAGAGGCTGCCAGATCTGCTGAGCTTCTCTAGCACTTTCTGCTGCCAACACCTCTTTGTCTTCAAACAAACCCACTCACATTTCTGTTTCAGGAATTTTTGTGTCAACCTGTCATTTAACCAACAGAAGTTCTCCAGCAACTAGAGATTCCCAATGTTTTGACTCTTTTTAATGCCCATTCATTTTCAGTATTTAGGTAATGCACTCTTTAGAAAAAATAATTATAATAACAAACAGTACTTAGGAACATAAATGCAAGCAGAAGTTGACCTTGACAAAGTAGACACGGTTCCCCTGTGGGAGAGTCTATGACCAGAGGGCATCATCTCAGAGTAAGGGAGCACCTATTTAAGACAGAGGAGGGTTAGCATTAGGATAAGATGAAGAGGAATCTCTTCTGTCGGGGGAGGGAGCTCTTTACTGCTGAGGACTGTCACGGCTGGATCATTAACTATATTCAAGGCTGAGATAAACAAATTTTTCATCTGTAAGGAAACTGAAGGAAAAAACAGGAAAGTTGAGGATTATCAGCCACAATTCCATTGAGTAGCACAGTGGACTTAACCCTAATCCTAACCTCTCCCACTGCAACTCCCAGGTCATTTCCTCTGCCCTGAAGCTCTTCAACGATGTCCTGAAACAAACTCTCTACCACAGCCACATTTGCTTCCTCAGTGCCTGCCTCCGTAACCAACTCATCCCACACGGACTCCGGATCACCTTTAAACCAGCAGAGTTCGGACCCGAACAGGACAAACAGGACAGACTACAGATTCAAAAACACCAGCAACAGTTCTCCTTCAAAATCCTCCGCTCCACGCTCGCAGCAATGCACCGTCACCTAACCTCTCTCCAGTCAGCCCTGCCTCAGCTGAGGGCCACACTCTCTCAGAATTGCAAAGGACCCACTCTGTACTACATCCTCAGGAGAATTCATACTCTCAACAAACAGCATTTCAATTCCATCTCAAACATCAAAAACTGTAAGTACAACAAACTTTTATCCACCCACCTCCATAACCAGCGCTCCTCAAACATTCCAGAAGATTCCGCTGGCCTCGGAATCTATTCCGCCATTAGCCATGCGGCTGATGCAGCTACCACCCCCACGCTGATTGATGATGTCACTTCCACCCCCATCACGGCCACTCCCACAACCACTTCCACCCCTCACAATTCCTCATGCATCACACGTGACATCACTTCCGCCCCTCACATCATCGCTGATGCCACATGCTCAGTGACTTCCGCCACCCCTACTGCCGTGGTCACCACCACTTCCGCCCCCACCAGCGCCACTCACCTGCATTCTGCTGACACGCCCCCCACAGACCCCGCTGTCACTATCCCCACCCCCCAGAACCCCGAGGGGAACACTACCCCTGCTCATGACTCCACCCCCATTCCCCCCACCATCACACCCACTCCAGTTACAGGTTCTGTCCCCACTCCCAGCTATACACCCAGATCCCAGCTCTCAGCCCTGCCGAGTTTTCACCATCCCTCCAGACCTCCCACTCACTGAGGATGAACGATCAGTCCTCAGCAAAGGACTCACCTTCATCCCCCTCCGTCCACGCATCAATGAATTTAATACACGCCGTGACATCGAACAATTCTTCCATCGCCTCCACCTCCGAGCTTACTTTCACAATCAGGACTCCCGCCCACCTTCCGAGGACCCCTTCGCCCACCTCCAACACACTGCATCCACCTGGACACCCCGCGCTGGCCTATTACCTGCCCTCGACCTCTTCATTTCCAACTGCTGCCGGGACATTAACCACCTCAACCTGTCTACATCCCTCCCCCACTCCAACCTCTCACCCTCACAACGCGCAGCCCTCCAATCCCTCTGCTCCAATCCCAACCTCACCATCAAGCCAGCGGATAAAGGGGGCGCAGTGGTAGTCTGGCGCACTGACCTCTACACCGCTGAAGCCAAACGTCAACTCGAGGACACTTCTTCCTACTGACCCCTCGACTATGACCCTACCCCCCATCACCAAACCATCATCTCCCAGACCATACAGAACCTCATCACCTCAGGAGATCTCCCACCCACAGCTTCCAACCTCATAGTCCGGGAACCCCGCACTGCCCGGTTCTACCTCCTTCCCAAGATCCACAAGCCTGACCACCCTGGCCGACCCATTGTCTCAGCATGCTCCTGCCCCACTGAACTCCTCTCTACCTACCTCGACACTGTCCTATCCCCCCTAGTCCAAGAACTCCCCACATACGTTCGAGACACCATCCACGCCCTCCACCTCCTCCAAGACTTCCATTTCCCCGGCCTCCAATGCCTCATCTTCACCATGGATATCCAATCCCTCTATACCTCCATCCGCCATGACCAGGGCCTCCGTTTTTTCCTCTCCACACGTTCCCAACAATACCCTTCCACCGACACTCTCACTCGTTTGGCCGAACTGGTCCTCACCCTTAACAATTTCTCCTTTGAATCCTCCCACTTCCTCCAGACCAAAGGGGTAGCCATGGGCACCCATATGGGCCCCAGCTATGCCTGTCTCTTTGTTGGCTACATAGAGCAGTTGATCTTCCGTAATTACACCGGCACCACTCCCCACCTCTTCCTCCGCTACATTGATGACAGCATTGGCGACACCTCATGCTCCCACGAGGAGGTTGAGCAATTCATCAACTTCACCAACACATTCCACCCTGATCTTAAATTTACCTGGACCATCTCTGACACCTCCCTCCCCTTCCTGGACCTCTCCATCTCCATTAATGACAACTGACTTGACACTGACATTTTTTACAAACCCACTGACTCCCACAGCTACCTGGATTACACCTCTTCCCACCCTACCTCTTGCAAAAATGCCATCTCGTATTCCCAATTCCTTCGCCTCCGCCGGATCTGCTTCCAGGAGGACCAGTTCCACCACAGAACACACCAGATGGCCTCCTTTTTAAGAGACTGCAATTTCCCTTCCCACGTGGTTAAAGATGCCCTCCAACGCATCTCGTCTACATCCCGCACCTCCACCCTCAGACCCCACCCCTCTAACCATAACAAGGACAGAACGCCCCTGGTGCTCGCCTTCCACCCTACCAACTTTCGCATCCTGGCACTATCCCCTGCCACCACAGGAACTGTAAAACCTGCGCCCACACCTCCTCCCTCACCTCTATCCAAGGCACTAAAGGAGCCTTCCACATACATCAAAGTTTTACTTGCACATCCACTAATATCATTTATTGTATCCGTTGCTCCCGATGCGGTCTCCTCTACATCGGGGAGACTGGGCGCCTCCTAGCAGAGCGCTTTAGGGAACATCTCCGGGACACCCGCACCAATCAACCACACCGCCCCGTGGCCCAACATTTCAACTCCCCCTCCCACTCTGCCGAGGACATGGAGGTCCTGGGTCTCCTTCACCGCCGCTCCCTCACCACCAGACGCCTGGAGGAAGAACGCCTCATCTTCCACCCCGGAACACTTCAACCCCAGGGCATCAATGTGGACTTCAACAGTTTCCTCATTTCCCCTTCCCCCACTTCACCCTAGTTCTAAACTTCCAGCTCAGTAACTGTCCCCATGACTTGTCCGGACTTGTCCTACCTGCCTATCTCCTTTTCCACCTATCCACTCCACCCTCTCCTCCCTGACCTATCACCTTCATCCCCTCCCCCACTCACCCATTGTACTCTATGCTACTTTCTCCCCACCCCCACCCTCCTCCAGCTTATCTCTCCACCCTTCAGACTCACTGCCTTTATTCCTGATGAAGGGCTTTTGCCCGAAACGTCGATTTTGAAGCTACTCAGATGCTGCCTGAACTGCTGTGCTCTCCCAGCACCACTAATCCAGAATCTGGTTTCCAGCATCTGCAGTCATTGTTTTTACCTTATTTCTGCTTCTACTTGTTATGGTTTCAGGCCACTCAGCCCCTCACCCTTCCCCTACTGTACTGTAAGATCATTGCTGATACCCTCAAATTGCCTGCTCCTCACGTCCCTGTAATTTCAAAAATCTATCTACCATCTATTTAAATACTTTAAGTGATTTAGCCTCCACAGCTATCTGGGGGGGAGAATTCCAAACATTCGCTGCCCTCCAGGAGAAGAAATTCCTTCATACCTCAGTTTTAAATGAATGTTCCTTCGTTCTTTTTTGTCAGAGGAAAATCATGAGTCACAAACTTGATTGAGTGTTTTGAGGAAGTAACCAAAAAGATTGATGAGGGCAGAGCAGTAGACATTGTTTATTTGGATTTTACTAAAGCCTTTGACAAGGTTCTGCATGGTAGACTAATTAGTAAAGTTAGGTCACACGGGATTCAGGGTGAATGCTAATTGGATACATAATCGGATTAACAGCAGGAGACACAGAGTGGTTGTGGAGGGTTGCTTTTCAGACTGGAGGCCTGTCACCAGCAATGGCTCCCCTTTTGTTTGTCATTTATACAAATGACTTGGATGAGAATATAGAAGCACGGTTAATAAGTTTGCAGATGACGCCAAAATTGGTGTCATTGCAGACCGTGAAAAAAGTTTTCCAAACGTACAAAGGGATTTGATCAAATGGGTCAGTGGGCTGAAAAAAATGCAGGTGGAGTTCAATCTGGATAAATGTGAGGTACAACAAACAAGGGTTGAGCTTATACAATTAATGATAGGGCCTTGGATAGTGCTGTAGAACAAAAGGACTTAGGGGTGCAGGTATATAATTCTTTGAAATTTGTGTCACATATAGACAAGGTGGTTAAAAAGGCATTTAGCGCGCTTGCCTTCATTACTCAGACCTTCAAGTATAGGAGCTGGGGTGTGATGTTGAGGTTGTACAGGACATTGGTGAGGCCTCTTTTGGTGTACTGTGTGCAGTTCTGGTTGCCCAGTAATAGGTAGGACATTGTTATTATTAAGCTGGAGAGGGTTCAGAAGAGATTTACCAGGATGTAGCCTGGAGTGGAGGGTTTAAGTTATAAAGAAAGGCTGGTTAGGCTAGGACATTTTTCACTGGAGTCCATAGGAGGTGGAGAGGCAAACTGATAGAAGTTTATAAAATAACCAGAGGTACAGATAGGGTTAATGGTAGTTGTCTTTTCCCTAACATAGGGGATTTCAAGACTAGGGGCACAATTTTAGGGTGAGAGGAGAGAGATTTAGAGGGACAATTTTTATACATAAAGGTGGTTCACCTGTGGAATGAATGTCCAGAGATAGTGATATATGCGCATACAATAACAACGTTTCAAAGACATTTGGATAGATACACAAATATGAAAGGTTTGCAGGGATATGGGCCAGGAGCAAGCAGGTGGGACTAGTTTAGTTTGGGATTATGGTCGGCATGGACTGGTTGGACCAAAGGGTCTGTTTCCATGTATGACTCTATGACTATACTCAAGTTTGAGATTCCCCACAATAGGCACCAATTAAAGAGTAGGTTGTAAATCTGCAGAAGTTATCATTAGGCTTCACATTGAGACAATTTCAATTATTGCGTCGGTTTTGGTTATTGTACCTGAGCAAATCTATACTGCTGGGAACAACTGTCAGGCAAAACTTTCTCTGGAGCATTGGAGACTGAGGAGTGACCTTATCTAGGGTTATGAAATCATGAGGGGCATGGATAAGGTGAATAGTCGAGGCCTTTTTCCCAAGGTAAGGAAGTCCAAAACTAGAGAGCATAGATTTAAAGTGAGAAGGGAAAGATTTAAAAGGGACTTGAGGGGCAACTTTTTCATGCAGAGGGCGGTTTGTGTCTGGAATGAGCTGCCAGAGGAAGTGGTGGAGGCTGGTACAATTGCAATATTTAAAAGTTATCTGGATGGGCACATGAATAGGAAGGGTTGAGAGGGATGTGGGCCAAATGCTGGTAAATGGGACAAGATTAATTTAGGATATCTGGTCAGCATGGACGAGTTGGGCTGAAGGGCCTGAGTTTTGAACCGGATCTGAAGGTCTTAGTCTCAGTGGGTGGTGGTTTGAGTGTGATGCCAGGTTCTGCCATAGTCCTTAACTGCCCACAGTAGCTTCCCCTTCTACCTTTGACCTCTGAGAGACACAGCAGCAACTCACTTTGTCTCCAAAGTGATCTAGCTCCCTGTAATGGGCTGAGAAGTGGCAGATGGAGTTTAATTCAGATAAATGTGAGGTGCTGCATTTTGGGAAAGCAAATCTTAGCAGGACTTATACACTTAATGGTAAGGTCCTAGGGAGTGTTGCTGAACAAAGAGACCTTGGAGTGCAGATTCATAGCTCCTTGAAAGTGGAGTCGCAGGTAGATAGGATAGTGAAGAAGGAGTTTGGTATGCTTTCCTTTATTGGTCACAGTATTGAGTACAGGGGTTGGGAGGTCATGTTGCGGCTGTACAGGACATTGGTCAGGCCACTGTTGGAATATTGCGTGCAATTCTGGTCTCCTTCCTATCGGAAAGATGTTGTGAAACTTGAAAGGGTTCAGAAATGATTTACAAGGATGTTGCCAGGGTTTGAGGATTTGAACTATAGAGAGAGGCTGAACAGGCTGGGGCTGTTTTCCCTGGAGCGTCGGAGGCTGAGGGGTGACCTTATAGAGGTTTATAAAATCATGAGGGGCATGAATAGGGTAAATAGGCAAGGTCTTTTCCCTGGGATCAGGGAGTCCAGAACTAGATGGCATAGGTTTAGGGTGAGAGGGGAAAGATATAAAAGAGACCTAAGGGGCAACCTTTTCACACAGAGGGTGGTACGTGTATGGAATGAACTGCCAGAGGAAGTGGTGAAGGCTGGTACAATTGAAATATTTAAGAGGCATTTGGATGGGTATATGAATAGGAAGGGTTTGGAGGGATATGGGCCGGGTGCTGGTAGGTGGGACTAGATTGGGTTGGGATATCTGGTTGGCGGGGACAGGTTGGACCGAAGGGTCTGTTTCCATGCTGTACATCTCTATGACTCTATTTATGAATGGCCAGCACCACCCATTATCCCAACAATGCAAGATAACAAGGATTTTACTTTGTGTAGATTAGTATTTCCAACTGAGCTTCAATAGAACCCAGAAAATGCAGAGGCTTCCCTGAAGAATTCCGCATAATTTTCAGTGTTCCTGATTTTAGGAAGGAGCTGTAAGCAGTTCAGAGACGGTTTACCAGACTAACACCTGGAATAGGCTGGTTGTCTTATGAGGAAGGCTGGACAGTGTGGGTTTGCTCGAGTAAAGATTGAAGCATGTAAGATCATGAGGGGATTTGCCTGGGCGGATGCTGAAAAGATTTTTCCTTTTTGTAAGACAATATGGAAGCAAGGATCCCTTTTCCAGAAATAAAGGGTTGCCCATTAAAAACAGAAATGATAGGAATTTTTGTGTCGCAGAGGGTTGAAGTTTTGGAGCTCTTTTGCTCAAAAGTTTAGCAGAAGTGGAGTCCTTGAATATTTTTAAAATCAGAAGTCACATGACACCAGGTTATTGTCCAACAAGTTTATTTGAAATCACAAGCCTTTGGAGCAAAGCCTCTTCATCAGGTGAAGTCACCTGGTGTCATGTGATTTCTGACTTTGTCCACTCCAATCCAACACATCAGGAATATTTTTAAGGCAGACATCAACAGATCTTTGACGAGCACAGAGGAGTTGGGTGAAAGGTTATCAGAGCAGGTAGAAATCTCGAGTCATGAGATCAGATATAATCTTATTGAATGGCAGAGCAGAGCAAGGGACCAAGTAGCTTAATTCATAACGAACAAAAAATAGAAATTGCTGGAGAAATTCAGCAGGTCTTGGAGAGAATCTGTGGAGAGAAAGCAGAGTTCACCTTCTCGCCCATAATTCACATGAACTCTGTTTTCTCTGCACAGATGCTGAATCTTACCACCAATTTCTGTGTTTGCTTGTTTGACATCTCCAGCATCTGCAGTCCTTTGCTTTATTTTGGCCTGCGTGCATTCAGATCATTTGAAAATTGTACCAAATATACTTCTTCAAAAGTGGACAAATGAAATGAAATGATACGCTACCATTTGACAGTCCATAAGTTTATAACAAATATGTATTACTTAACAGCATAGTTTAATTTTGTAACGAAACAAAACAAAAAGAACTGCAGATGCTGGAAGTCAGAAATAAAAGCAGAAATTGCTGGAAAAACTCTGCAGGTCTGGCGGCATCTGTGGAGGGAAAGCCGAAAAGTTGCTGGAACCAATATGGAGACTTTGTTCTCTCTTTACAGATACAGCCAGATCTGCTGAGTTTCTCCAGCGCTTTGTTTTCATTGTTTAATTTTATGTTGTTTAATTTGTATTTTCATTTTTGCTTTATAACCTGCAATGTGGGAGGGGAGAAAGGACAGCGATTTGTGCTTCCACAGAATTTGACAATAGATTGGGGCAGTACGGTGGCTCAGCAATTAGCACCGCTGCCTCAAAGCACCAGGCTCCCAGGTTCGATTCCAGCCTCGGGCAACTGTCTGTGTGGAGTTTGCACATTCTCCCCGTGTCTGCGTGGGTTTCCTCCCACAGTCAGGTGAATTGGCCATGCTAAATTGCCCATAGGTTAGGTGCATTAGTCAGAGGGAAATGGGGGGGTGGGTTACTCTTCGGAGGGTCAGTGTAGACTTGTTGGGCCGAAGGGCTGTTTCTACTCTGAGTGGCATAGTGGCTCAGTGGTCAGCACTGCTGACTCACAGCACCAGGGACCTGGGTTTGATTCCAGCTTTGGGTGACTATATGGAGTTTGCACATTCTCCCCGTGTCTGCATGGGTTTCCTCCCACAGTCACAAAGATGTGCCACAGGTTAGGTGGATTGGCCATAGTCTCCAGAGATGTGCAGACTAGGTGGGTTAGCCAAAGGAAAATGCAGGGTTATGGGGGACAGGTTTGGATAGGATGCTGTTCGGAGGGTTGGTGTTGTCTCAGTGGGCTGAATGCTAGCTTCTTGCAATAGAAGGATTCTATTATTCTGGTTTTCTGAATCTTGAAGAAATTTCTAAAGCACCTTACATGCAAGTGAATGGAGTTTATGACAGTGCCTTGTAACAACTTGCCTGCACTGCCCCCTGGTGGCAATGACTTGGAGACATCGGTGTTGGACTGGGGTGTTCAAAGTTAATAATCACACACCAGGTTATAATCCAACAGGTTTAATTGCAAGCACTAGCTTTCGGAGGGTTGCTCCTTCATCAGCAACCATCCGATGAAGGAGCAGTGCTCCAAAAGCTAGTGTGCTTCAAAATAAACCTGTTGGACTATAACCTGGTGTTGTGTGATTTTTAACTTTGTCCACCCCAGTCCAACACTGGCATTTCCAAATCAACACAACACCAAGTTATAGTCGAAAGGGTTATTTGGAAGCACTAGCTTTCGGAGCATACCACCTGATGAAGGAGCAGGACTCCAGAAACTAGTGCTTCCTAATAAACTGCTGGGACTATAACCTGGTGGTGTGTGATTTTTAACCCTGGTGACAAGGCACCCACCATGCAAATTGCAGTCTTTGGGGACATCTAGTGGCTATTAGTTCTATATCCCTGATCCCATCTCTCAGTAAGTAGATTTACTGAGTCTTGTGTATTTTAGTGATGAGCCCTTCCTGGTGAAGGGCTTATGCCCTAAACATGGACTTTCTTGCTGCTCAGATGCTGCCTGACCTGCTCTGCTTTTCCAGCACCACACGTTTTGAGCCTCACTCCACAGCAAACCTTTCAGCTCCAATTTTCCTCGAGGTCTGACTTTCCTCGTGAGGAAAAGGTAGGGTCTGAAACTGCAGCCAGGACAACAGCTTTATCCAGGCCCATCATTGTTACCACTTTCCAGTCGCTAACCCTTGAGGAATAGCCCTGGAGTCTCCCCAGAGTTGGTGATTAATCCCCAGGGCATGGTGCAGCGAACAAAAGCCAGAGGGTGTCGCTGGGGTGTTAAGTAAGTTGAATTCCTTTTCAGTTTTGTGAATATGTTCAATATGAAGGGGAGGCAGGAACAAAAATAGGCCACTTGGCCCCTCATGCCTGCTCAGCCATTCAATAGGCTCACGGCTGATCTAATCTGATTTTTGACAACTCCTGATAACTTTGCATCCTGTTGCTTATCTAGAATCCATCTAGGTCTGTATTAAACATAGTTTGAAAAACAGCAAACAGGGCTGGTGGGGGTAATGGGGTGAAGAAAGCTGGTGGAATGACAACTTATAATCATCAGAATCCAGCCAATCATCATTAAGAACCTAATTGCTTTCAAGTGACTAATGAGGTCACCTGTGCCCTCCCAGTGTTAGAGACCTTAATGTCCAGGCAATTGACTGGACAGATCCCTTACACTTGGGTTTTCTTGATCTGATCTCCAAGAATATGGAGGTTAAACGTATCAGCCATGATCTCATTGAATAGTGGAACATAACCAGGAGATTACAATCTCCTCACTTCAGTGGCTCTGAGTTTGCTGGCCACAGCTAGTGTACTGGGAGGAGGAAGTTCTTGTTGAGCTGTCACATTGACTCTTTTTGGCTGTGTTGAGCCACAATCACAAAATAATGAATGGCAGAACAATCCTAATAAGCTGAATGGCCAACACCTACTCCAACATCTTACCTTTGGTTAATTGGGGCCCCACAGGCTCCAGATTTGGGGATTTACTCAATGGGATCAGAACCGTAATGAAGGGCTTTTGCCCGAAACGTCGATTTCGAAGCTCCTTGGATGCTGCCTGAACTGCTGTGCTCTTCCAGCACCACTAATCCAGAATCTGATTTCCAGCATCTGCAGTCATTGTTTTTACCTCCTCAGAACCGTAGGTATCCAAGTCTCACCAGCCAGAGAAGATACACCAGAATGGTTCCAAGTTTGAGGAACGTCAGTTACTAAAACAGATTGAAGAGGAGTCAGACTGGACACAAAATGTTATTTCAGCTTCTCTCTTCACAGATGCTACCAGACCTGCTGAGTTTCTTCGGCATTCTCTGTTATGGAAAAATTGAGATTGCTTTTCTTGTATTAGAGAGGGTTGATAGGATGATTGAGGGGTCTGGACAGTTAGGGAACAACTTAATTGGAAGGATCAAGAACCAGGGAACACATTTAAAGGCAATTAGCAAAAGAGGCAAAGATGACATGAGTTTTTACAGTGAGGTGTTGAGGTCTGAACTCTTACCTGAAAAGGAAGAATAAGCTGGGGAGAAGGTAGGAGAGTGGCACCAGGGAGATGTTCGTTCAGAGCCAGGCAGGACAGAATGGGCTATAACAATTCCATGACACACGATTATTTTGGATTTGTTCAGGGGAATGCAGGAGTCACTGGTTGGATCAGAATTTACTGCCCCATCCCTCATTGCCCTTGAGGTGGTGGTTATGATGATGGGCTGCTGTTCTGAACTGCTTCCAGAGTGCGATAAGAAGGGAGATTTCCAGCAGGTTTCCTGAAGAAGGGCTGATGCCCGAAACATCGATTCTCCTGCTCCTTGGATGCTGCCTGACCTGCTGCGCTTTTCCAGCAACACATTTTCCAATGCTATAAGAAGGGAGAAGGGAATTCCAGGATTCTGACCCATTGACACTGACGGTACAGCAATATATTTCCAAGACAGGATGGTAAATGGCTTGAAGGGGAACTTGCAGGTGGTGGAGTTCCGATGTATGGGGATTTACCCAATGGGATCAGAACCGTAGGTATCCAAGTCTCACCAGCCAGAGAAGATACACCAGCTGCCCCTTGTCCTTCCAGATAGTAGAGGTTGTGGCTTGAGAAGCTGCTGTCAAAGACTCTTTGGTGAATTGCTGCAGTGCGTCTCGTAAATGGTACACACTCTGTTACTGAGCAGGTAAGGAAGGAAAGTTGTACAAAGGGAAATCAACCAGGCTGCTGTGTCCTGGATGGCGTCAAGCTTCTTGAGTGTTGTTGGAGCTGCACCCATCCAGGCAATTAGGAGATATTCCATCACACTCCTGATTTGCACCTTGTGGATGGGGAGATGGAAGGTCAGTTACACACCACAGAATTCCTAGAATCTGACCCACTTTTGTAGCCACAGTATTTACATGCTCGTCCCATTCCTATGCTGGTCAATAGTAATCCCAGCATGTTGATACGAGGCACTGATAGTATAATTGAGTGACGTGGGGTGATGGTTAGATTGTTAAAATCGTCTCTTGTTGTAAACAGTCATTGCGTGGCAGTTATGAGGCACAAATGTTACTTGCCACTTGTCAGTCCAAACCAGGATATAGTCCAGATCTTGTTGCATTTGATAACACTTCAGTAGCTTAGGCCTCATAAATGATGCTGAACATTGATGATTATACAGTGAACATCCCCATTTCTGACCTTATGATAGAGGGAAAGTCATTGGTGAGATAGCTGAAGAGGGTTGCACCGAGGACACTACCCTGAGGAACTAGAGCTCTTGTTGCAAGAGGTCTAGGTTCAAGTCCAGTAGAATGAAGTAACATCTCTGAGCAGGTTAATTGGAAAATATCTAGCCTGAGGAATTCCTGCAGAGATGTTCTGGAGCTGAGATGACTGACCTCCTTACGTACCATCTATGTCCCCAACCAGCAACAGCTTCCCCCCAATTCCCACAGTTCCTTCATATGACACTTGTTCAAATGTGGTCTTGCTGTCAATGGCAATCACTCTCACCTCACCTTTAACATTCATTCACTGGCTGTAGGCATCGCTGACCCTTATCCATCCCTAATTACCCAGAGTGCAATTAACAGTCAATCCCATTGCTGTAGGCCTGGAGTCACATGCAGGCCATGGAAGTTTCCTTTCCTATGGATAACTGTGTCATATTTATCATTAGTCTTTATTTCAAAATTTTAACTGAACTCAGATTCCACCATTTACCACAGTGGGATTTAAACCTGGGTCTCCAGCTTACTCGTCTAGTGATTATAGCTCTAGGCCATTGCCTCCCTTTGCTCCCCAAACCAGAGAATTCTGGCTGACTACAGTTTGCATGATTGAGGTCATATTTTTATTAAAGGGGGTATGGATCAATGGCAGGGTAAATGGAATTGACATACACTTCAGCCCTCAGTAAATCAGGTGGCCATGTCAGCTGAGTGGCTTCCTGCTATCCCGACATACAGAGAGCATCACTGTGACATTCCAGTCTTAGGATCAATAGAAAACTGCATTGCTGCTGGCTGGGCAGGTTTAAGCACACATAGAGCCTCTGTGTTTCAGTCACACAGGTCCAACTCATGCCAATTAGTGCGGTGTCAATGTTGAACCCAATGCACTGATCCCCCAACACCAACACTCCCGCTACAGAAGCTGCAATCCATGGACTCCAATCTTAAAGTCCAACATTAAGACTGCAAATTACAATTGGGATAATCCAGAAGGAAGGGTGGTTCTTTTTTTTTGTAATAATTCTTTCACTGGATGTGAGCCACAGGAGCTAGTGATTTTTTTTTTAAGAAATCAGATACATCCCCATTGCAGGTTGAACCCAAACCTTCAGACCCAGAGGCAGGGACTCGCTGCAGTACAAGACCTTGTCATAGAGAAGTACAGCACAGAAACAGATGTTTCGGTCCAACTCGTCCATGCCGATCAGATATCCTAACCTAATCTAGTCCCATTTGGCAGATATCCCTCTAAATCCTTCCTATTCAGATACCCATCCAGAAGGCTTTTAAATGTTGTAATTGTACCAGCCTCCACCACTTCCTCTGGCAGCCCATTCCATACACGTACCACCCTCTGAGTGAAAAGGTTGCCCTTAGGTCCCTTTTATATCTTTCCCCTCTCACACGAAACCTATGCCCTCTAGTTCTGGACCCCCCTACCCCAGGGAAAAGATCTTGTCTGTTTATCCTATCCATGCCCCTCATGATTTTGTAAACCTCTATAAAGGTCACCCCTCAGCCTCCGACACTCCAGGAAAAACAGCCATAGCCTATTCAGCCTCTCCCTTTAGCTCACATCCTCAAACCCTGGCAACATCCTTGTGAATCGTTTCTGAACCCTTTCAAATTTCACAACATCCTTTGATAGGAAGGAGACCAGAATTGCATGCAATATTCCAACAGTGGCCTAACCAATGTCCTGTACAGCCACAACATGACCTCCCAACTCCTGTACTCAATACTCTGACCAATAAAGGAAAGCATACCAAATGCCTCCTTCACTATCCTATCTACCTGCAGCTCCACTTTCAAGGAGCTATGAACCTGCACTCCAAGGTCTCTTTGTTCAGCAACACTCACTAGGACCTTACCATTAAGTGTATAAGTCCTGATAAGATTTGCTTTCCCAAAATGCAGCACCTCGCATTTATCTAAATTAAACTCCATCTACCATTTCTCAGCCCATTGACCCATCTGATCAAAATTCTGTCGTACTCTGAGGTAAGCTTCTTCACTGTCCACTACACCTCCAATTTTGGGGTCATCTGCAAACTTACTGTGCCTCCTATGTTCACATCCAAATGACAAAGTGTGCAAGCATTCAGTCACCCACCACCCAGAAGGACCAGTGACTATAGCTGTGGAGGAGATCTACCAACAAAATTTAACTTGGATATTTTTTCCTTCACTTTTTTTCATAGGTTATAGGTGAAGCTATGGGCAAGGGCATCATTGCGGCCCATCCCTAATTGCTCTCAAACAGACTGGCTGGCTGTCTAGGCTATTTCAGAGGACAGGGAAATGTAGAGAATAGGTATAGGCCCTTAAGAGCCTGCATCACCATTCAATATGATCAGAGCTGATCATGCAATTTCAGTATTCCGTTTCCACCCTCTAACTCTTGATCCCTTTAGCCGCAAGGTTTCTGGTTCAGCTCAATCTTGAATATAGCTAACAAAGCTGACCCGAACAACATCCTGTGGGAGCGAATTCCACAAGTTCACCACTGGTCACAGGCCTCCAGCGAGCTGACAGAATTGTAAATGTATAGGAATAGGAGTTGGCTGTTCGGCCTGTCAAGTCTGCTCTATGTTCCTTTTCATTATTCCTGTCACCTGTGGAACTCCATAGTCCATCCAGGCAGCAGAAACCAATGCATCTGCACTGCAATTGGCATGTGAAAGGTGGCTCCACAGGTTAGAGACAGCATTACCTGCCCTTTAATACAATCATAGGCACGCAGGGGGCTGGAAGAACACAGCAGGCCAGGCAGCATCAGGAGGTGGAGAAGTTGACATTTCAGGTGTAATCCTTCTTCAGGGCTGGGGGTGGGTGTGGGGAGAGATGTAGATAAAGGGGGTGGCAGGGGCAGGGTGGTGACGTGGGAATAGATGAAGACAGGTAGAGGTTTCGATCTAGTTGGTCAGTGGGAGGACCCTCTATCGGTCTTCACCTATCCCCACCTCACCACCCCCCTTATCTGCAACTCACCCACACCCATCCCCAGTCCTGAAGGGTTACACCTGAAATGTCGACTTCTCCACCTCCTGATGCTGCCTGGCCTGCTGTGTTCTTCCAGCCTCCTACCTGTCCACCTTGGATTCCAGCATCTGCATTTGTTAGTCTCTTCAATACAATCATGGCAGATCAAACACTTATACCCTATACCTCCAGCCTACCCTGTGTCCTTGTACACACCGCTGGAAATCAGAGATCGATCGATCTCTGCCTTAAACATACCCAAAAGATTGAACTTCTTCAATCCTTTGGCCTAGAACATTCCAAAAGGTTCACAAGCTGCTAGTTAACAAGTCTGGAATTGAGAGCTAATATCAGTACTAATCACCAGAAAACTATCGTCGATTGTTGTAAAAACCCATTGGGCCCCATTAATGGCCTTTAGGGAAGAAACTTAATTAAATGGGAATGGACAGGCTAGATGCAGGAAGAATGTTCCCAATGTTGGGAAAGTCCAGAACTAGGGGTCACAGTCTAAGAATAAAAGATAAGCCATTCAAGACAGAGATGAGGAAGAATGTCATCACTCAGTTGAGAGCTTTTGGAATTCGCTCCCACAGGATGTTGTTCGGGTCAGCTTTGTTAGCTATATTTAAGATTGAAGTGAACCGGAAACCTTGCGGCTAAAGGGATCAAGAATTAGAGGGTGGGAATGGGATACTGAAATTGCATGATCAGCTCTGATCATATTGAATGGTGATGCAGGCTCTAAGGGCCTATACCTATTCTCTACATTTCCCTGTCCTCTGAAATAGCCTAGACAGCCAGCCAGTCTGTTTGAGAGCAATTAGGGATGGGCCGCAATGATGCCCTTGCCCATAGCTTCACCAATAACTTATGAAAAAAAGTGAAGAAAAAAAAATCCAAGTTAAATTTTGTTGGTAGCTCTCCTCCACAGCTATAGTCACTGGTCCTTCTGGGTGGTGGGTGATTGAATGCTTGCAAGATGCCTTTGAACTAACCGCAGTATGTTGTAAATACACACAGCAGCTTAGGTACAGCAGTGGTGCAAGTGGAGTGCCTTCGAAGTGAAAGTAAGCAACATGCAATTGTCACTGGAGCTGCATGAGGACCAGGGAAGTGTCTGCTGGGTGGGTTTTGATAACAGTGAAAAGATTAAAAGCTGATACAGAAAATGTGGGGAGCTGTATGTGTCAGAGAACATGTACCGTGAGAAAGACAGAAGCACAAAGTGGTGAAATTAGGAGTAGTTAGTGTGGACTCAGTGGCCTGCTTCTTTGCATATCAGAGAGATCTCCCAAAACTGGAGGGATCTAGGTGGGATAAATAGTGCAAATATGTTCTCATTCAATAAAGGATGGAGAACGAGGAGGCAAAGATTAAAAAATAATTTACACTTGGAATATTGTGTACAGTTCGAGGCACTCCATTACAGGAAGGATGTGGAAGCATTGGAAAAGGTGCAGAGGAGATTTACCAGGATGTTGCCTGGTCTGGAGGGAAGGTCTTATGAGGAAAGGCTGAGAGGACTTGGGTCTGTTCTCATTGGAAAGAAGGCAGCTAAGAGGGAATTTGATAGAGACATACAAGATGATCAAAGGATTAGGTAGGGTAGACAGTGAAAGTCTTTTTCCTAGAATGATGACGTCAGCTTGTATGAGACGGCATAACTACAAATTGAGGAGTGATAGATTGAAGACAAATGTCAGAGAGAGGTTATTTACACAGTGTGTGGTAAGAGCGTGGAATGCCCTATCTGCTAATGTAGTCAACTCAGCCACATTAGGGAGATTTAAATAATCCTTAGATAAACACATGGATGATTTTGGGATAGTGTAGGGGGACGAGCTGAGAATAGTTCACAGGTCAGTGCAACATCGAGGGCCGAAGGGCCTGTTCTGCGCTGTATTGTTCTATGTTCGATAATTGATAAGAACAGCAACTATGTGACTTCAGGAAAACCTGCCAGACAGTCAGTGGGCAGGGTCTGGGATGCACTGTGTGGCAGAGGCAGGTTCAATCAAGGATGTTGGTAAACAACTAGTCTGTTTCCTGAAAAGGAAGAACGTGCAGGGTTACAGGGGGAGAATGACACTAAAGTAATTGCTCAAACGGAGATCCAGCAGGTCAAATGGCCTCCTTCGGCACTGTTAACAGTTCTGTGAAATCCCAACCATGACCAACATCCTGAAGAACAGATACGAGAGACAAAAAAAAAAACAAGCTCCTTCAATAATTCTGACCCCAACCATTTTGGGGATTTCTAACGGTGTGATCCAATGCTGACGCACAGAGACCAAGACTTCACAACCTAATCACGACTCGATCTTGGACAATGCTCTTGGTTCTTGGTGAAAATCCACTTTCACTCAGCGAGAAATGGATGCACTCATGGAGAGCTACAACTTCATTGGATTCAAGTAACCAGAGGACATTGCGATGAAAGAACATTTGGGAACAGGGATTCACTAAAATTCACTTTATTTAAAAATCATTGCATTCAGACAAATTTTACATTGAGTGTCTTTTTTTTTTATACATTTTAAACATAATTTAAGAGGAGCTGCCTGGCTGAGAAACATGTTCAGGAAGGAGCTCTCCAACAGAAATAGTCATGATGTTTGTGTTACCAATAAACACATTTCCTGTAAAAGGGGAAGGCAGGGAGGGAAAGCAGGAATTCGAGATAAAAACGACACTCTGTTTTGAGAAAGAAACTCCAGTCTGTTCAACCTTGCTCAGTTTCTCTGCCCTGAATGCTATTGGCATATATTTAGAGTCTCGTTCCTCTCAAATCGCAGCAAAGATGCACTAACAAATACGGGATATTGTTCTCTACAAGCTTTCTCACCTAGTTGCATTCAGTAAAATGTTAGCCTCACCAAAAAAAAAAAAAATCGGGGCTCCACGTTTTCATCATTAGAAAAAAAAACTAACAGGTAACTAACTGGAGTATACTCTACAGAATTGAGACACGGTGGGCAGTGAGCACATCAAAACAAAATTTTTTTAAAAAGTTAACGAAGAAAAAGCACTTTACATATCCACATTGTTCAAAATTACATGTTCATGATTCCAATTGCATTGCCTGGAGCAGGTTGCCTCCACAAGGTTTAGAAGAGCTGAAAGTTATGGGGACTGAGTTGGACGTTGGAAGGAAGCAAAAGGTTGGGAGGGGGACTAAAATCAGACCGACCTGCCCAGAATCAAGTGTTGTAACGATCCAAAACCAAACCCCATCCATCTCTGGAAGGTGATGAGGTGAAGGTACAAGAGGCTGGACTCAGTCCCTAGATCTTGTACAGCCTTCCTTCACCGCCATCCCCCCACCTCTATACAAATCGCACACCAAATCCTTACTTTCCCCATGTCTGCTGCACTTTATCCTGTATTAATCCTGCTTTTCATAACGTGAAAGGGACTAAATTAAAGCGGGAGCCTGTCACACAGTAATACAAGACCTCCCTTAATGATTTAGTTCCTCCTCCAGGTGTTAATCCCCAAAGTATTGCTTTTTTTAATTAAGAATCTGAATCCCATGAAAATAAAGTTTGGGTTAACCATTCTATTTCAGTAGATCCAATTTCGGTGTGCCTTTCGACCGGATTTTCTCCAGAAGTGGCACATGTAGATCGCCACTCTGCTTCTTTTACAGATCGAGCTTCTGATCCTGAAATGTGGAGTCATGCTTTTATTCCGACTGTTGGGCGGGGAGGCAAAATACACCTTCTCCCCCCATTACTGTCAGCTGCAGTATTCTGTAATTTAAGAGTCCAGAATCACAGACGGGTCTCTTTGACAGTGGAAGTGTAAGGTCAAGGTGCCGGGGAGGGGGGGGGGGGCTAAGGGTGAGGATGCCAAGGAGATAGAGTCAAAGGACAGAGTGTCAAGGTAAGTGACAGTGTTTTGGGCAGGGGTGCAAGGGAGACATAGAATCTGGTGGCAAGGGTGGATGTGTGCGCCTGTTTGGAGGAAGGGGGTTGGTGGTGGCAAGAAATGGTCAGTTCTGGGGGCAGTGCAGATGGTGGATACTGAGGGAGCGTGAGGGTTGGTGTAGTTGAGGAAGTGAGATCGGCTTGGGTGGGGCAGCTGAGGATAGTCAGTTAACTAGGAATCAGATATTTAACAGCCCCTTTTCCTCAGTAACTATTTAACTTCACTGCAATGGAACGCAGAGTTCTTGCTCTCTGATTTAAATGGATACTTCTGGGGATCAGGGAAATAGCCAAGCGGAATCTTCAATTTCCCAGGCAATTCCCTCGAAGTTGGGATTCTGCACGGGCCCACTTCACATCTACTCTGCTCAAACAAGCATCTGGAAAATCCAGGCCATTGCCAATTGGCACAGGGTTTCAAGCAATGCACTTACCTCCACACCCCTCACCTCTTGTGTTTGGCCCCAGCAAGGTGTTTCTTCATCATCTGGGAGGTGTCATCATTACAGGAAGCAAGTACAGTGCCCCTCCTAGCCCCGTGGGGGAAACAGGTGAAGACCAGAGGATGGGGACAAGGACACAGGGCTCAGTAAGCACAGTCCCCAGAAAGAGCTGAAGGAGCAACTGGCAAAGCTTGTAATTTGGGGACGGCACCAGAGAACGGTTATGAACAGACAAGGGCAACAGACCAGACACTTGCTGATCGTCTTGGTGACAGTTTGCGTTACGAATTAGCACCTGGTGCCTGGCAAACATGATACTGGCCTACGTTACAACCAAGACTTGTTATTGCCATTCTATCAAACCCCATCTCAACCTGACTGGAACCACGGGAGAATGCCGTGACTGAAGACTGGAGCCATGATGACGAATACCAGTTTGGGGGCTATTTCCTAAAGCAAACATTAAAGGAGTCTAACTGGTGATATTGGTAGCACAAATATCTGTGTAGCTGTGCCAGGCACCCTGGTATGTTCTCTGGAAGGCAACATGTGGTCAGTTCTCAGGCCCCTCAAAGCCACAGCCCATTCACATCATTTCCAATCTCCACATGTTCAGTGAAGGACACTTCAGAAGAGGTAATAGGCATTTGTGTACGTGTCTTCTATATCGTGAAGGACAAGGTCATTTATTCAATGAAGGCCCCAGATAAATAGCCCTCAAATCAGTGTTAGGATTGGTAGTAGGGCGAGAAGACACGAGGGGAGAACCGCGACATTAACCAGATGCCTCACCAATAAATACAGTCAAAGAAGCTGCAGGCTGTTATTGTAAAGGTCTCGTGTACCTGTGGACAAGAGGAGCAGCCTCCTGTTGAATTATTTGAACTCTACATATTTCAATGCAAGAAAAACACAATTCAGCCTTGTTGGATTCTACACTGACTGCACCTCAAAACAACCAGAGTTAGCATAACAACCAGCTGCTGTAGGAGTTTGAGAGATGTTTGGGATGAGGGGGAGAAGGGGTGTTGGAACATTGGTCCAAGCTCATACCTCAGTGCTGAACGGGGTGAGCGTGACCATCCAGTTCCTTCAGGTGGAAGGCATGTCAAGGGAAAATTAAAGGGACCAAAAAAAAAGACAGAAATAAAAAGCAGCATTGACAACAGTAACATCCCATCCACGTTCAATACGGTCACCTCTTGGGCATGCAGCCCAGACGTTGCACCAATAGCACCCGTGAGTGGTAAAGGGTCTTGGTAGGGATAAGGGGTGGGAGGCTAAGACTGGCCAGGCCTCCATACCCACTGTGACGATAAGGGTTATATTTTTTCTCTCTGTGGCTGAAAGAAGCATCAGAGGAAAACAAAATGCAAAAGGGATGGCTTTGGGGATTTGGAGGGCGGTGGTGGTGACCAAAAGGCAGTGCCGAAGAAAACCCAGACAAGCAGCTGCAGGTGAATCGATTGCGTTGGTTTTGAAGTACAGGAGGAAGTGACACCAGGCTTCCTTTGTTCTGGGCAGACAGCTCCTGGCCCAGGGTGACCATCATTCCACAACTCAATTTTTCTGAATCACACTCTGTTTAAAGAAATATCGTTTCAGTCTATAAATGTCCTAAGTTAAAAGTTACTAATGAATTTTGTTGGGTGCTCCGAAAAGGGAAGAGAAAAGCAAATTTTTAACAAACAGCATTAAAAAGGGAAACAAAATTATTGCTTCCCGGAGCTCGGACTCCACATTCCTCAACGGAAAGCACTGTAGAATCACCATTGCATGACACTTTTTTTTTTGTTTAAAAAAAAGTCACCTTCCATAAATTGCCAGCCGTAAAATGGCATCTTGCAAGCACCAGATCATGAATATGCCTTTCATGCACAGATCCCAGAATTGAAGGCATCTCTAACTCACTCCCAACTCCTTCCAGCACCGACATGGCCTCCCCTCCAGCATGTCCAGCCAACAGTGACAGGGCCCGACCAGGCCTGGATTCTCCTTCATGTCTCCCAACTCGGCTCAGTCTTGGTAGAGCTGTCCCTGCTCTCCTGGTCATCTGGTTACCAGACCGGGACCATACACCGACAGGTAACTCCAGGAGGCTGCGCTTTAGCCAGTTTCTGGACTCAAGAGTAGGAGGTGATTAACAAACTGCATAAACATGTTAAAAACTCAAGGCAGGGGAAAGGAGGTGGTGGTTTGGGTAAACAAACCTGCCATCCCACACCCGCATGTTATCAAAGTTCTTGCGCCCTTCCACCTTTGGAGGACGCCTCTCTCCTCAAGTGCTTGACTTGGGATTTTTAGCAGTTTTTGCATATTCTAAACATACATCTGTAAGCTCAGGAACTTAAGACAAAGCCCTCACAGTCTTTCATATTGTCAGAAGTGAATACAAGTGGCAGAAAGATCTCCATAGGACCTCCTACCTCCCAACAACAACTTGTTTATTAGTATGTACCAACTCCTTTTATTAACACTGTTGACTTGACTCTCAAATGTCACTACAGTACCTTAAATAAATATTGTTCCGTACCTAACACAGAACAAAACAATGACACTGAACAATCCCCACACATGTACTACCCAATTGCTAGTTAATATTTTCACATAATAGCTCCCCACCCTCTCCTCCTTCCCCCCCCCCCCCCCCCCCACCCACCCTCTCCCCAGCCAAAGATTCCCAGGGGTACAGCACACAGCCAATTCTCTGCCTCAGGTACACAAGCATGTGCTCGCTGGACTGACCTGCTGAGCATTACAGCAGAGCAAACCTTCCAATAACAAGCCCACCCTAAAACGTCATCGCCAATCAGGAACCAAAGGTGATTTTGGGAGCTGGGAATTCGGAATGGAATCGGATATCGGACTGGGCCAATTGGCTCAAGGATAGTGACAGACTGCTCAAAGGGTCTGCGAGAGCCACACTCAGCCAATGGCTCCCCATGCCTCATCTCAAAACTTGGCAAAATCACTCCCTCCGCTTGTTCTGACCACAAAGTCCGCATCAAGTCCTTGTAAAGAGCTGACTTTCACCTCTGACTGACAAAGCATCTGTATTAGAAAACAGATGTGGACCCTGATTATCAGGTTAACCACGCTTACAAGTGTAGAGAAGCCAAGGACTGTGTTGAAGAGTAGAGTCATGGTGCTCCTTTATACATCAGTAAACAAAATGTTCACCCTCTCAGCACTCTCTCTGAAGGACTGACTTGCTTGTTTACATATAAACATATCTTTCAAATCCAAGCCAAATTTATGAAATGACACGATTAAAAACCTGTGGTGGAAGAGGGTGCTGGACATTCCTGACCAAACTTCAATGGGTCAATAAGTCTCTGTATGTGATAGTGATAAAGCAATGTCATAACTAAAACCCCATTATCAAGCTAACAGTTTCACCATCTGAATGACACTTTTGTTAGAACTGTTGCTACTAAGTCAGATTTGGTTGCAAAGAGAGGTTAAATTCAGCTAGGCAGAAAAAGGTGCGTTAATGACCACTAGCCAAGTCAGCAATCGCGGGTCTTTTGGTGAGGCTTTGTTGAGGTTAGAGGGTGTCTCTGTGTGTGTGTGTCTCGGTGTGTGTGTGTGTGTGTCTGTCTCTGTGTGTGTGTGTGTGTGTCTCTCTCTCTCTCTGTGTGTGTGTGTGTCTCTCTGTGTGTGTGTGTGTCTCTGTGTGTGTGTGTGTGTTTCTGTATCTGTGTCTGTCTCTGAGTGCGTGCGTGTGCGTGTGCGTGCCTGTGCGTGCGTGCGCGTGCGTGCGCGCCTGTGCGTGCGTGCCTGTGCGTGCGTGCCTGTGCGTGCGTGCCTGTGCGTGCGTGTCTGTGCGTGCGTGTCTGTGCGTGCGTGTCTGTGCGTGCGTGTGTCTGTGTGTGCGTGTGTCTGTGTGTGCGTGTCTGTGTGTGTGTGTCTGTGTGTGTGTGTCTGTGTGTATGCGCGTGTGCCTACTTTCCTATTAAAGAAGCCATGCTGAGTTAATCCACATGGAGAGCTGAAATTTGTAACAGTGGTTCGGCTGCTCGATGTCTAACACGTGGCTTTGCATGAGGTGAGGGCAGCATGCTCACTGAATGCTGCAATGGGCAGGTCCCTGGGAACCCAGCGTATGGGCATCATTGCAGCCAGGACAGGCCACATAGAGGAGACATGACACATCATGTACTGATGAAGAGGTTGGTGAGGCGGTTTCACTGGCCTGCCTTGGCACACCAGCTCAGGCTGACATCAGGTCTTGATGGTAGGGAGGGGAGTGCCTGGTAAGAAGGTAGTGTCACTGGTGCTCTACCAGGACTGGGTCACAAACAGGACTGAGCCCCCTTAATGCATTAGTCAGACAGGCATGATGCTGTTTACAGACTAACAAGAACCTACAGGAGGTTTAAAAGGAGGTTCCATGATTGTCAGAACATTAACACTGACATTTTAAAGAGAATGTATTCAGATACACTGCTCACAACCAAACATGTCTACACTCTCATTGTGAATATTGACAAAACAAAAAAAAATTACAACCGTTTGGGAAAATCCCAAGTTCACCTTGAAGCCCTCCTTCTGACCAATTCCTCCCCCTTACCCCTCACCCTTCCCTCCCCTCCCTCCCCCCCACAACCCGGATCTGGTTTGTTCAGCACTGAACCTGGGGTTGAACCACTGACCTCTGCTCTGGGGAGTTCACCCAATGACCTGAACATCTCAGTAACAGCTGGATTGAGCGCGCATCCAGTCAGGCTTCCCGTCAATTGAACTGGAAGCATGTAACATCAAACACCAGAACCTACCTACCTACCTACATCCGCCCCCCACCCCCCCCAAAAAAACTGTGAACACTATTGGCTGTGGGCTGTAACAGTGAGAGAACAAAATGGCAGAAATACCAAGGCGGGGTATCTTGATCATTAAACCAAATCATCTCTACCATCCTCCGCTGATATTGAAATGAACTGCAATGCCCAGGATTTCTCCCCCCCCAAAGGTCCAACCCAGGCCTACCCCATCCCACCTTCAGCACTGCTCCTTCAACTCTCAGTGACAACGTAGTGCCAGCCAAATTATGAGTCAATGAATTTGTTCTAACTGCTTTGTTTGTGCGCTTACCCACCTTCATGGCGCCACCCACAAGAGACCTGTGCGCATCACAAGCATGCGCCTGGCAAATACCTCAGCGCACATGCACACGCCTGGCGAATGTGCACATATGCCAGGTGTATGCCTGCATGCAAACCTGCCCTTCTGCTGGATTTCTGTGTGAACGTCTCTACATTCGTGTCCAATGGGCTGATAACTGAAATATTGTGAAATGTCGCTTTTACAAAAGAAAACAAGGGAAATGCTTGAACAGTGGCATGGTGTGGCGCGAGTGCATAGCCGGCATTGGTTGAGGGAGGATCACCCTCGCTGTACAGATGTCTCTTTAAAATATGCACAAACATCCCATACTGTGGCTCCTGCAGCAGTGGAACAATCACTGCAAGTTTGCTGTTGTTTACTATGTACATCTATATTAAAAAAAAAACAATTTCTAGAGTGAAAACGAACTGGTAGTGAATTTCCATACAGTGGAGCCTTGCAGTTCCTGGGACTCCGAAGGTGGGAGCTGAAGACCGATAATGGAAATGGTGTGGAGTTTTGGGATAATGTAGTTTTGCCTTCTCCAGATCTGGAAGAGAATGTCCTGGGTGGTTTTGCTTTTTGGTATAACTGAGGATTTATTCTCGCACGCTCGCTGAGTAGGAGAACTGGGGGAAGTGTGCTTTCTGATCACTCTCCGTCAGGTCCAAATTGTCGACTGTAGGGAGACAAAAGAAAAACATCCACAATGAGAGGAAAGAGCAGAGCCAGGGTAAGAATCACTCTGGGCCCTCTAGCAGACTGCACAGCTGAAAATGGCCAGGATCTTCTGCCAACTTCCCCAGGTCTGGGGGGCTACCAGGGGGCAATTGGGGTTTCTTAACAAACCTATAAACCAGCGAAGTGGAGGGGTGGGGTAAAGTTGTGATACCCTCTCTGCAAGCTGGCAACCTGCCAATTCGACTAACTAGAATGGTGTCATTATTTTTTAAAAGTACTAAAGAAAAGCCAGGGAACTATAGAGCAGTGAGCCTAACGTCAGTGGTGGTTAAGTTATTGGACAAGAATTTATATGCATTTGAAAGCAAGGACTGATCAGAGACAGTCAATGTGGCTGTGTGTGTGGGAAATTGTGCCTCATTAACTTGAGTGAGTTTTTTAAAGAAGTGACAAAGACTTCTAAATGGACAAATGTTAACAACTTCCGGCCCAACTGAGCTTTCGATATGCCCGTATGGACTGAAGAGCTTGCACAACTGTGTGAACGCCTTGTACTTCAGTGGAAAGATCAAAGCCAAACAGTTCAAACTAGAACCTTTCACTTAAACAGGTCAACGTTTCATTGTGACCTTGTCATTCTTCAGGCAGCTTCTGACTTCTCAGGCACTGACTCTTCAAATGCACAAAGTTTTTAAACAAAAAAAAAGGCTAAAACATGTCCACATCTCTCATTTGCTCGATTTAATTTGCCCACTGAATACCTTCATTCAAAATGTTACACTTTTAATACATTTCTCTGCTCAAGAACGTAAGCTTCCATCTTTACTCCAGGATTGTTCAAATCTACTTTCATCAATTCCTTTGCAGTCACAGCATGTAATCTGCATTAAAAAAAGGTCAGGGGGTGGAGAAAGATCCTTGGCATTCCTTCCAAATAACTTGCAAAACAATCTAGAACAGGATTTCGGCAAATTTTCTTTGAGGCAAATGGTGTCATTTATCTAAAATTAACACCAGAGAACAACCAATTCGATGTTTCTGAGAGTGGAAGCTTTGACTTTCATGCCCCTCAATGCAGAGAATAATCACTGAGAATAGACTATATTTCAGTTGAAAAATTCAATGCAGGGGCTATTTACCTAGAAGGAAAATGAAAAATTTGACAGCATTTGTAAAAGGATGATAAAAAATGGCTCCACAACCTGATCCTCATCCTAGCTGACAAACAACAGTCAACCAATTCAGGGTTGTCTTTCACCCTAAAGCAGCAAATGTGGAGAAGGAATCTCAAACAAAAGGTCCCAATTGACTCCTCAGGTCGGCATGTGGTTTCAATACTCACATTTATCTGGGGGGGTGACTGTTATCGTCTCTGCTGTGAATTCATCATCAAAATATCGTGTGTCTGTTTCCGAGGACACTTGGGGTTTGAATGGGGGCACAAGCTGTTGTTTGGAAAGTGAACAATGGATAAGAGAAATTAGCTTAATGCAAGCACAAACAACTGCATCACTCCAAAACTCCTGCTGTGCCGAAAGCTGCAAGAGATCAGGACAAAGATCCAGCTTGGCTTTTTTATTTATTCAGTTGTGGGATATGGGTGTCACTGGCTGGCCAGAATGTATTGCCCAACCCTACTTGACCTTGAGAAGGTGGTGGCGGTTTGTCCTTTTGAACCGCTGCAGTCCATTTGACGTTGGTACAACATTAGAGCAGGACTCAAGATTTTGCCCCAGTAAAACTGCAATATTTCCAAGTCAGGATTTTGGGTGGCTTGGAGGGGAACTTGCAAGGCTGGTGTACCCTTGTATCTGGTAGCCTTGTCCCTATAGAGGGAAGTGGTTGTAGGTTTAGAAAGTGCTGTCTAAGGATCTTCGGTAAATTTCTGCAGTGTATCTTGTAGATGGTACACACAGCAGCTACAGAGCACGGGTGGTGGAGGGAGTGGATGTGGTACTAATCGAAGCAACACAGACCTTATCCATCACCCCCAACATCACGGCTGGTAGCTACCCACACCCCAGGCAGTATCCTGTTTACTTGTACCACCTTCTCCCTATTCATATTCCCCATTCCCTGTGTTCACCTTAAACCAGCATTCTCCCCCTCTGCATTCTGCCATGCAACACACACAGTATAAACCTGGGTGCCACCTACTCATACACCCAAACCCAAAACTAAAACAAAGTGCTGGAGAAATTCAGCAGCATTAGAGGAGAGTGAAGCAGAGTTTACGCTTCGAGTTGAATATGACCCATCCTCCGAACCAAAGTTTTATTTTGGACTTGCAGCATTTGCAGTTCTTTCGCTTTCACACAAACCCCAACTGCTGCTTGACCTGTGCTTTTCCAGCAATACACACAACTCTGATCTCCAGCATCTGCAGACCTCGCTGTCTCCAACTTCCCCGTACCCCATTACGCCCCCACCATAATCTGAGAAACATCAATACCACATCCTGGAGAGCAATGCCTGGAGCTATTTGCAAAATGTTACAGCGTACAAGTTAGTTGCCTGAAGGGTCAAAGCAATCCAGCTCGGATAGATTCCTGATCAGTCTGATTCGGGGAAATTCTTTTGCGATAAACGAGGGAAATCAAATGCTTTGGTTCTCTTACCCGCTTCTCTACAACATCCTGCCAGTTAACCGGGACAAAGAATTTATGATGCATGACTTCCTTCGCATCTTCAGGACCACCTCCCAACCTGAAAAAAAAAAGAGTGTGGAAGTGAATAAAACACTGACTGTTCAACTCGGCCTGCCCCCATCCTCATTAGCCTTTGCCAGGTCCCTAACGCTCAAGGCCAGTTTAGAATCCTCGTCCTTACTGTTCATCACTCCTCTTGACCACTGCAACCTGCTTCAGCCTCATTTTTATATTCTCTACTCTTCTGAGTGGCCTCCTGCTCCTCCGCGTGGACTTTAACCTTGTACAGCTCAGAATTCACACCTTCTGAAGCCAACTCCCTCCTTGCCACCCTCAGCTCCTTCACAAGCCTTTTTCAATGCATCTCATTTTTGGCCACCTCTTTGAATCCGCTACCCAGCTCCATTTTTGTATCTGGTTATTTCCACCAGGGTCTCGGATGATCAGTTACAGTGAAAACCAATGCTGGCGGTGAAGCTGCCATTGCTGATGAGCAGCTTTCTATCAGAGAAGATGATTGTACAATGTGCAACCACCATACACTATGTCAACATCAAGGACAATAGCTACCAAACTTCATGACATGATAAAAGGCAAAAGCAGAGTGATGCAGGTGCTTGGGAGGGGCAGGTGGCATTTGACCTTTACTTCCCAAAGCTTTCCCCCCAGTGGTGGCCGTATGGGTGGGGGGAGTAAACCTTGTCTCACATTCGAGTCTATGGTAAACTATTATATGAAAATGATCGCAGAGCATAAGACCATTCGGCCCATGGTGTCTGCCCTGGCTCTCAAATGAGCAATTTACTTAGTGCCATCTGCCATCTTCTCCCCGTGACTCTGCACATTCTTCCCTTTCGCCTCACAGGCTGATGCCATTTCGAAATTCTTGCCTGAACCTGCCTCCGCCACGCTCTTGGGCAGAGCATTCCAAACATTAGCCACTCGCTGCCGGTAGTTTCGCCTTGTGCTGCTTTTGCACCTTTACCCAATTATTTTCCATCCGTGCCATCTCCTTCTCCATCCTTTAACCAGCAGGCACAGCTTCTCCATCTCTACCCTGTCCACACCATTCATGATTTTGAAGACACTGTCAGATCTTCCCTCAGCCCTTTCTACTCCAAAGTAAACAGTGCCAACCTCTCCCAATTTAACTTAAAAATACGGGGTAGACAATTTAGGACAGAGATGAGGAGAAACTACTTCACCCAGAGAGTGGTGGCTGTGTGGAATGCTCTGCCCCAGAGGGCAGTGGAGGCCCAGTCTCTGGATTCATTTAAGAAAGAATTGGATAGAGCTCTTAAAGATAGTGGAGTCAAGGGGTATGGAGATAAGGCTGGAACAGGATACTGATTGGGAATGATCAGCCATGATCATATTGAATGGCAGTGCAGGCTCGAAGGGCTGAATGGCCTACTCCTGCATCTATTGTCTATTGTCTATGTTCATAGCTCACCCCAGAACCGTTCCTGTGAATGCTACCAATGATTGATTAATAACTCAGTTACCATCAGTTCATGAAGGGACCAAGCTGGTAGAGGTTAGATTAAGTAGGGGCTCATTTTTTTTCCTCCTGACATTCACGTGGTCCCACTCTAATATGGATGTCACTGACAAGGCCAACATTTGTCACCCATCCCTATTCACCAAATGAACTGAGTGGCATGCTGGGAGAATTTCAGAGATCTGGATGGCAAGATTGCTTCCCTAAAGGACAATAGTGAACCAGATGGATTTTTACAACAAATGATAATCATTCCATGAGCACTGGAGATGGGCTTTTAATTCCAGATTTATTAAAAAGCTTTAATTCCACCAGCTGCTATTAGATTGACTCAGTTCAGATTTCTCCATTGTCAAGTGCAATCATCTGGGAGTCACAGAAACCAGGCATAACTCCCCCTCTTCTCATGGGAGAGAAAGAATTCGAACAGGAGAACACAGTCAGGGTACATCAGTTACACCATTGAACCTGTTCTGCCATTCAATGCAATCATGCGGATTTAGAATCGAATTACACATCCCATCTCTTAACACCACGTGGGCCCCATGTCTCAACAGAGATGCCATACCTCAAACCGGCAACCTTTGAACCAAGGTCATGCCAGATTTTGAGTCAGATGGGATCAAGGGTCACTTGGAATGCAGGATCATGAAGCAGCAAAGCTGGACACTAGCCTGAAGTGGCATCACACCAATGTAGCACCTCGCCAAATTGTCCAGGTAGGTCATGATTTTAATTTGACTTAATTTCAGATAACCAACAGCTGCCAGGTACATCCTGTACGTACATCCACCCAGTAAGGGTGGGATGGTCTTCAGAGGGTCAATATAGACTCTGAATCAACTGAATGGTGTGCTTCCACACTGCAGAGATTCTATGAATCTACCTGCTCAGTCCTCATGATATACTGAAAGCTTGAATCAAATCAACCCTTGTGCTTCTAAACTTCAGGGAAAATTAACTTGGTTTATGCCATCTCTTCCTCTACTTTAACCAACAACTTAGCACAGAAGAGGCTGCTTTATTGCATCCAGAGATGCCCGATCAACACTGTCCACCCACCAACTTGACACACCAGGAACACCAACAGCAAGTGTCCATTTGTCTGCAATCAAATTTGGGACCATCCAATAATAGGTTAGCACTTTGGACCTTAGTACTATTCCCTCAAAGTTATCCCTTACTTCCACTGGCTTGCCGAGTTTCCTGATGGGAGGTTGGGCAGGTGTGGAGGCAGGGTATAATTCATTCCAGAATTCATCCCATGAACTCGTGCTTTATCACCTTGCAGAGTGAGATGAATGTTGAGTGAGCTAGGGGCCAAGAGTTTCAGGGTGTGTTCTTGTACAGCTAAATGGTGAGTGACCATTCCTACTGTGCAGCAGTCTGCCTGGATCAGACTCAGTGGCTGCTGCTAGGTGTCGTGCCTTTATTCCACGTTCCTATTTCTTCTGCTCCATCTCAGAAGGCTCTGGGCTGATTCTGGGCTCCAGATTCTACACGTAAGAGCCACCCCTCAACTCTTCAGAAGTGAGTCTAGACACAGTAGTGGGAGACTCATCGTTTTTGCAGCAGTGGCCAGATTGTCATCAGGACTGGAAGTCATGTGTGTACTTCTCCTCTGCTGGGACCTGCTCAGATCACCAGACTAACCATAGTCCGGAGATCCAACCCGAGATCTTCTTGATCTACAACTCAGCCCTGAAGGATCTCTTGCAGTCACCATTCACTTACTCGGGCACACAGCATGTGATAAGTCAGCACATTAACTAAACTTGTATAGCTCGTTTAATATAGTACAAAGTACTTGCCAGGCTAGGTTAGCAGACAAAATTTTACACCAAGTCAATAAGATGTGGTCGAAGAAGGAATCACTGATTCAGGAGTATCATAAGGCAGCAAAGAAAGGTTTAAGGAGGGAATTCCACACCCTACATCATCTAAAGATACAGCCAGCAACAGTGGAACGAAGAAAGTCAGGGAAGTGCAAGAGATTCTTGGAAACTATAATCTGGTACTACAGCAAACTGTACTGAGCAGTAAGTGGAAGATTAAAGGTAAGATCAAGGGTTCATGTGGTCTAGTGATTGTGTCCCTATCTCTGAGCCCATGGCCCCATGTTCAAGTCCCAGCTGCTCTAGAAGTGGGCCATAGCATCTCTGAACAGGTCGATAGAAAACATCAAAAAGAAATGCCTGCCACTCAATGTAATTAATTACAGTCACTATTGGGAGTAAACTCCCCTTCAAAACAAAAAAAGATGATTCACGCAATACTGGAATGTTTGCAGTACTGACCCGAGTTCTCCATTAGCCATTCCTGCTAATGTGCAGGGTTACTCCAGGTTTGCCTTTGTCAATGCAATTCTGCACAGAATGGAGGCTTCGAGAACCACAAACAAGCAACAGCCCACGACAACCGAGGAGCCCCTTGGCAGTGGCAGTCTGACTGACATGGACACGAATTGCTGCACAAACTACTGGGAACTGTGATCTGACTGGCCTTCACAAGGGAGGCTTTGTGGCTCGTACCTTTGTTTGGGGTCTTTCTTTAAGAGTCCGGAGAGGAGCGATTTGGCCTCAGGGGACAAGGTGCGGGGAAACCGAATTTCTTCCATCAGGATCAGCTCAAAGAGTTTCTCGTGGTCCTGGTTGTAGAAGGGCAGTCGCCCGCACATCATCTCGTACATCACCACGCCGAGCCCCCACCAGTCTACAGCCCGACCGTAGTCATTGTCCTCCAGTACCTGGTGTGGGATGAGAGTGACCGTCAGGGAAACGCGGGTTAAAAATGAGCAACTCCACTTCATCTCCAGGCCTAGTGGATTCTAACACATTGTCGTAAAACGGCTCAAACCTGCCTGCTCCATCCTAGCTACCAATCTGTAGGAAGGGCGGAGGAAGAGAATAAATGGGGTCATCTAACCTAGTCAGCTCCCCTTCTCCACAAGGGTTGCCCTGGGGCAGTGGGGTCAGCTAAGAACTCAGGACCTCCAAAGGAAGCCCACAGACACTTCTGAAATTGCACACTGCCCAAGGAAACACAGACCACGTCCTATAAACTGACAACAACCCTACCCGCCAACAGTGCTCTTGCTGGTTGTCTGCATAGGACATCGAGTGCAACCTGGTCACAGAGACGAAAGGTGGAGTCTGGCTTTTAGAGCATAGAACATTGCAGGCAGGGCATTCCGCACCCTTACCACTCCGAGTAAAGAACCTGCCTCTGACATCTGTCTTTTATCACCCCTCAATTTGCAGCTATGCCCCCTCATACAAGTTGACATCATCATCCTAGGAAAAAGACTCACTGTCCACCCTATCTAATCCTCTGATCATCTTGTACGTCTCTGTCAAATGAGAACAGACCCAAGTCCCTCAGCCTTTCCTCATAAGACCTTCCCTCCAGACCAGGCAATATCCTGGTAAATCTCCTCTGCCCTTTTTCCAATGCTTCCACATGCTTCCCATGATGGGGCGACCAGAACTGTACACAATATTCCAAGTGAGGCCGCACTAGCATTTTGTACAGTTGCAGCATGACATCACAGCTCCGGAACTCAATCCCTCTACCAATAAAACCTAACATACCATATGCCTTCTTAACAGCACTACCAACCTGGGTGGCAATTTTCAGGGATCTATGTACATGGACACCAAGATCCCTCTGCACACCCACACTAACAAGAATCTTTCCATTGACCCAGTATTCTACCTTCCTGTTATTCTTCCCAAAATGAATCACCTCACATTTATCTGCATTGAACTCCATTTGCAACCTTTCAGCCCAGTTCTGCAGGTTATCCCAGTCTCCCTGCAACATTCTTCCACACTGTCCACCACCTTTAGTATCATCTGCAAATTTACTAACCCTTCATCTATGCCTGCGTCTAAGTCATTTATAAAAGTGACAAACAGCAGTAGTCCCAAAACAGATCCTTCTGGCACACCACTAGTAACCGGACTCCAGGCTGAATATTTTCCTTCAACCACTACTTGCTGCCTTCTTACAGAAAGCCAGTTCCTAATTATAACTGCTATATCAGCCTCAATCCCATATGTCCTCTTTTTCTCCAAAAGCTTACCATGTGGAACCTTATCAAAGGCTTTACTGAAGTCCATGTACACCACGCCAACTGCCGTACCCTCTGCCACATGGTCACCTTCTCAAAAAACTCAATGAGGGTTGTACGACACGACCTGCCCTTGACGAAACCAGTTGCTACATCCTCTCTCTTATAATCCTTTCCAAAACTTTTCCTACAACAGACGCTAGGCTCACTGGTCTATAATTACCTGGGTCATCTCTACTGCCCTTCTTGAACAAGGGTTTTCAAAACCCTCAGTAAGCCCAGAGAGGATGGTCTGGGGAAGATGCTGCCATTTCTCCACAAAGTGGAACATGAGCAGCTCAAACAGTGACTGTGGTCCATCAAAGGCAGAGTATCTCCCGCTGACTGAAGTCCCACCCTTGGAGATCCATTCCCAGTGCCAACACAACCCTCCATACTGTGCCAGCTGAAGCTGGCAAAAGGGGCCGCTATGCATGATGTCAGAATATAACGAAGAGAAAGTGAGGACTGCAGATGCCGGCGATCAGAGTCAAAAGGTGTGGTGCTGGAAAAGCACAGCCAGTCGGGCAGCATCCGAGGAGCAGGAGAGTCAACATTTCGAGCATAAGCTCTTCATTCCTGATGAAGAGCTTTTGCTCGAAACATCGACTCTCCTGCTCCTCGGATGCTGCCCGACCGGCTGTGCTTTTCCAGCAACACATCTTTTGACTCAGAATATAATGGCTTCCCTGGGCATGTGAATTGTAAGAAGGGGGCAAGAGGTAAGCCACCAAAAGATTAGGAATGAACTCTCGATTTTTTTTTTACAAAGTGAGGGCCAAGTTTGAGGCAGGTTTTGTTACATTTTACAAGATCTATCGGTGAAGGGAAGCACGAGCTTGGGCTGACTCTCACCTCGGGTGCCAGATACTCTGGGGTTCCACAGAAGGTCTTCATGGTGGCTCCATCCGTTATCCCCTCTTTACAGAGACCAAAGTCCGTGATCTTGATATGCCCATCTTTATCCAACATGAGATTTTCCAGCTGAAACGCAAAAAAGATGAAGCTCCAGAATTCAAAATGGTAACATTTCATAGAATCCCTATAGTGTGGAAGCAGGCTATTCAACCAGAGTCTACAATGACCCTCCCCCACCCTATCCCTGTCACCCTTCGCTAATCCACCTAACCTGCACATCTTTGGACTGTGGGAGGAAACCGGAGCACCTGGAAGAGACTCACACAGACCGCAGGGAGAATGCACAAACTCCCCACAAGAGAGTCGCCCGAGAGTGGAATTAAACCCAGGTGCCTGTGTTGTGAGGCAACAGTGCTAACCACTGAACCAGCGTGCCGCCCGTTTAACATTGTCATCATTCTGATTTCGATGGTCATACCTTCAGTTGGGCCAAAGTTCTGGGATTGCCACCCAGATGCACTTTGTGCCATTTCTTAAAAACCATCCCTTTGACTGAAACTCTTTACTCACACGTCCTAACCAGTTTTTTTCAACATTGCGTTTGAGTGCTTCCACATTAAAGATCTGTCCGGCGTAGTTTTGCTTACATTTAAAATGTGACCTCAATCCTTCGCCACTATACATCCCTCATCTACATCTCCAGCTACTTTCACATGATGGATATTTGTGGATCTGCCAAATACCAACCTTCAGATCTCTGTAGACGACATTCTTATCATGGAGGTAATCCAAGGCAGACACGATCTCCGCCCCGTAAAAACGCGCACGATCCTCAGTAAAAACACGTTCTCTGGAGAGGTGGAAGAAGAGCTGGGGGACAAAGGAAGGAGAGTAAACATTGGATATTTATATACACACATGAACAGGAGAGGTTCATTTCATCTTCAAGTCACTCTCCCAATATGTCCTGCCTCCTTCAAAGATCGATACACATGAATGTCTGGTCCCTCAGTTCATGCCGCCTCTTTACAGCTCCGCCATTAGGTCTGTAGTGCCTCTGCCTGTCCCTTCTGCCAGAACGCATCACCTCACAGTCCTCTGGATTTTAATTCCTCTGGCACTTGTCTGGCAAACTTTGAAATTTTACTCTTATTCCAAAGATCCGGGTCACTTGGAACCACCACTGTGTCCAATCTACAAAAAAAACCTGTCAACCAGGGGATATGGGCTTCACTGCCTGGGCCAGCATTTACTGACCATCCCTAATTGCCAGAGGGCACTTTAAGAGTCAACCACATTGCTGCAGGTCTGGAGTCGCAGTTAGGTGAGGACAGCAGTTTCCTTCCATAAAGGGCGTTAGTGAATCAGAAGGGACCTTACAATAATTGGCATTGATCATTATTAGCTTAATTCCAGACTTTGCTTTTAAATTGAATTCAAATTAGCCACCTGCCCAGATCTGCAAACCATTATCCAGTCTCTGGATTAATAGTTTAACAATAATACCAGCACGACATCATCTTCCCTCTGCTGCTGTCTGCCTTTATTCTGGTTTTCCAGTTGAACCTCATTATTCTAGATGTCTGTCAATCAGCCCTTTATCAAAGTCAAAAAAATTAAAGATCGATGCAGACAGCACTTATCCTTTATCAACCTTCTTTGATTCGTCAAGCACGACCTTCCTTTCACAAATCTATGCTGGCTCTCTGACATTGATTCAAACCTCTCCTAGCACCTGATGATTCTTTTGCTCCCCCAAATGTGGATTCCAAGACCTCATCCCCCACCCCCTGATTTGGCACTAGTGGCCTGTGGTTGCTGGGATTGCCCTGGCCACTCTTTCTTGAAAGAAAGAGTCTCACATCTGCCATTCTCTCTTGGCATTTCTGCTGCATGTCGATTAAAGATTGTAAAGTTAAGGCAGCCTCTTGAGTTATCTCCAGCCCTACTTCCTTGAGCAGCCTGGACATAAGCCATCCAGATCTGGTGACTGACTCACTCTAAGTATAGCTAGTCTTTCCTGTATCTCTTCCCTTTCAGTTTTCACACTACTCATTGCCTTCACGATTTCCGCTCTCTATACTGATGTTTTTGTCAGATTGGTGTTCCATAGTAAGCACTGATCCAAAGAACTCTAACTATTCCAGGCTGACCCAATGCCTCAAAGCATCTCCCACCCTAATAAAACCTACTCCACTTCTTACTACATATTACTATTTGCCTGCTGGTAAATTTTGATTTCCCTTTACGTTCACTGTCATTCCTGCTTTGTGAATCTCACTTTCCTCTTCACCTTTCTTCGCAAGCTATTGAACTTGACCTGGCTCCCACTTAAAGGATTCATCAACTTGAATCATACACCCTCCATTTTTAATCCACCATAATCTTGTCTCACTTGTCATCCAAGAAACCCTGCATTTAGCTCCCTTTCCTATTACCCTTATTAGAACATATGAGATTATACTTTCCAGCCATAGAGTCATATAGCACCGAAACACACCCTTCAATCCAACTAGTCCATTCCGAACAGAATCCCAAACTAAACAAGTTCCACCTAATTGCTCCTGGCTCATATCCCTCCAAACATTTCCTATTCATCTCAATGTCTTTGAAGCAGTGTAATTATATTCACATCCAGCGCTCTCTCAGGAAGTTCATTTCACATGTGAACCACTCTGTGTAAAAGATTTGCCCCTCGTGTCTTTAAGATCTCTCTCCTCTCACCATAAAAATGTGCCCCCTAGTCTTAGTATTCCCTCATCTTGGGGAAAAGACAACTACCATTAACTTTATCTGTACCTCTCAATATTGTATAAACTTCTACCAGGTCGCGCCTCAACCTCCTATGCTCCAGTGAAAAAAAAAAGTCCCAGCCTATCCAATCTTCCTTTATAACTGAAACTTTCTATACCCGGCAACATCCTAATAAATCTCTTCTGAACCCTGTCCAGCTTAATAATACCCTTCCTACAACAGGGCGACCAGAACTGGACACAGTATTCCAGAAGAGGCCTCATCAATGTCCTGTACAACCTCAATATGACACCCCAACTCCTATTCTTGAAGTAACTACCTCTTAAAAGATTGTTCTGCTTTTTCTCTCCCGTCAAGTGTCTACTTGCATTTTACACTGACTAACCACTCTGTCACACTGAAATTAACCCTCTTCCAATGCAGAGGTTCAACCTTTGATTGTTCCTGGCTTTCCCCCATTACTAATCTAAATCTTACAAATGACACTCTTAACCAATTGCTCCCCCACTTGGGCTACTTGCCTTTTCACTCATGGAATCCGGAATTTGCTGGTAGGGTCAGCATGTATTACCCTCCCCTAGGTGCCCTTGATGGTGAGCTCCCTTCTTGAACTGTTGTTGGTAGTCCATTTTGTGTAGGTACACCCACAATGCTAAAGGTGTGGGGGGGGGGGGGGGGGGCGTGGTTACAAGATTTTCACCCAGCAACAGCGAAGGAATGGCAACACTTTTCCAAGGCAGAATGGTCAACGGGTTGGAGGGGAACTTGAAGATGGTGTTCCCATGTATCTGCTTTCCTGGTCGTTCGAGGCAGTGGTTGGGGGGGGGGGAAAAAGAGGGAGAGGGGGAGAGGGGGAGCGGGGAAAGAGTTGTGGGTTTAGAAAATGCCGTCAAAGGAGCTTTGGTGAATTTTTGCAGTTTGGCACACTAGGCCCACTTTGTCTCCTTAGGCCACATGAGCTGCTGCGGTTCAAGACAGCGCATTCCAATCTTTTCCGGAACAACTGGGGAGCGGCAGTGAACGCTGTCCCAGCCAACGACACCCACATCCCAGTGCAAATATAAAAACTGCAGGCAATTCTCAGAGAATCAGAGAAACAATACAGGTCGAGGAAGGGACACGTACCAACTAAAACCTTCCCCCTGCTGCTCAGAGGAGGCCCCAGGTTAGAGTCCCAGTCTGTGCCAAGTTATGTGATCTGAGCTCTCTGGGTTGTGGAAGGGCAGGGTGGAATCACACCACAGAACTAAATTTAAATAGAAATTTAGAGGCAGTGGGTTCAATCATCCTCAGTACGGAGAAAGCTGATCTCAGTTGGCATGACAACGGAGTGGCTCTGCCAGGTGCTTCTGCGAGGCCTCTCAGTCAATCACCCACGGTTTTGGACTGGAGTCACAAGTGGTCAGGGAGGAAACTGTGCAGCAGTTTGGGTTTTTAATACATAAGGTTGGTGCCAGCCACAGATCGTTGGGCTTACTTCTTGCAATTTTCACAACTTGACACTGTGGGATGTGAAACCATGATGTGGTTTGCACCTGATTGAGCCCAGGTTCCCATCCCTAAATCACTGTGCAGGGAACCGGAAGGTTCGACTGGATGCTTAGTAAACTCTGTCAGGACTGGGCTGCCTGATGGATGGCTCGACTGACGCACTTGTTGTCTTGGTGGGGAGGCGGTGCAGGGGAACAAGAACAACAGGCACTCCGGTCGGGTATTGGAAACTGCTGATGGCAGTCTCAACTTGACCCAGCAGCTTCGGACAAGGACAGGGACCATCAGCATCTGAGCAAAGGGAAGAACGTGACAAACTTACCTCTCCGCCATTTGCATACTCCATGACAAAACATAACCGATCACTGGTTTGAAACGCGTACTTCAACGTCTGTGCCGGTGAGAGAGAGGGAGGAGGAAGAGAAATCATTGCAATGCATTAATATCCAGCAACTTAAGCAGAAAGATAAAAAAAAAACTTGTATTTATGTAGTGTAGAGCGTATCGATTCCTGAAGGGCTTATGACCAAAACATCGACTCTCCTGCTTCTCGGATGCTGCCTGACCTGCTGTACTTTTCCAGCACCACTCCCAGCCTTTCATTTATCTAGTGCCTTTCATGACACCAGGAAGTCCCAGAATTCCAGCAAGTGTGAGGTGTAGCTGACCCGTGCACAGCAGTTCCTACAAGCAGCAACGTGATAATGTCGACTATCCATTTTTTGTTGTATGGCTTGAGGGATAAATATTATCCGGCACACCGACTTGCCCCTCTTCAAGGTAGATTTTTTTCCATCCACCCAGAGGGGGAAAAAACATTGTTAATGTTTAATGATGAAACTTTGTCTATTGTAAATGGGAAGTGACATCACTGGCAATATCCTGTGCTTGCACTGACTGCTCTCTTAACCATTTCAGAGGGCCTTGAGAGTCAGCCACATCGGTGAAACTGAAGTCACATGTAGGCCAGACCGGTTAAGGAGAGCAGATTTACTTCTCTGAAGGATTTGAGTGAACCAAATGGGTTTCTTTGCAACAATCAATAATGATTACATACTTTTTAAAAAAAAAGATCAGCTTTTTTAAATACAGATTTTATTCAATTTCACCTTCATTACGCAATTGGAACTCATGCCCGCCCCACCACCAAAACATTAACCTAGGGCTCTGAAATACCAGCCGAGTGAGATTACCATTAGTTCACTGCCTCCTCTATGGCACATTCCCTCAGTCTGTAGCTCAGCATCAGCCTAAATTCTTATGCTCTAAACTGAGAGCGGGACTCGAACTCGCAATCTTCGAAGAGATGTACAGCTCAAAAATAGACTGTTCAGTCCAACCCATCCATGCCGACCAGATATCCCAACCCAATCTAGTCCCATCTGCCAGCACCCGGCCCATATCCCTACAAACACTTCCTATTCATATATTCATCCAGATGCCTTTTAAATGGTGCAATTGTACCAGCCTCCACCACTTCCTCTGGAAGCTCATTCCATACATGTACCAAACGCCTTCTTCACTAACCTATCTGCCTGCGACTCTACTTTCAAGGAGCTATGAACCTGCACTCCAAGGTCTCTTTGTTCAGCAACACTCTCTGGGATCTTACCATTTTGTGTACAAGTCCTGCTAAGATTTGCTTTCCCAAAATGCAGCACCTCACATTTATGTGAATTAAACTCTACCTGCCACTTCTCAGCCCACTGCCCCATCTGAGGTAATCTTCTTCGCTGCCCACTACACCTCCAATTTTGGTGTCATCTGCAAGCGTACTAACTATACCTCTTGTGCTCACATCCAAATCATTTACATAAATGACGAAAAGTAGTGTACTCAGCACTCCACTGGTCACAGGCCTCCAGTCTGAAAAACAACCCTCCACGATCACGCTCTGTCTTTCACCTTTGAGCCAGTTCTGTACCCAAATGGCTAGTTCTCCCTGCATTCCGTGAGATCTAACCTTGCTAACCAGTGTCCCATAGGATACCTTGTCGAACGCCTTACTGAAGTCCATATAGGTCACGTCTACTGATCTGCCCTCATCAATCCACTTTGTTACTTCTTCAAAAAAAAACTCAATCAAACTTCTTCAAAAAAAAACTTTGAGAGACACACAAAGCCATGTTGACTATCCCAAAATCAATCCTTGCCTTTCCAAATACATGGACATCCTGTCCCTCAGGATTCCCTCCAACAATGTGCCCACCACAGACGACAGGCTCACTGGTCTATAGTCCCCTGGCTTGTCCTTACCACCTTTCTTAGATAGTGGCAAGACTTTAGCCAACCTCCTGTCTTTCGGCACCTCACTTGCGATTATTGATTATACAAACATCTCAGCAAGGGGCCCAGGGTATGGTTTTTCTTTAAACTTTGAGGGTAAAAAAAATTGGCAGTCTAGCTGACAATAATATGGACATCTACACCAAATTACAGCAAGGTTCAACCAGGCCTGCAAAGTGAACAGATACATGACAAATAAAATTTAATATCATGAATTTAGAGGGCACTTAGCTTTGAAGGAAGAGTGGGGAGGCCTCAAATTCCATGAAGGGCAAGAAATCAAATGGGATAAGAAGAGCCATGGGTTTGGAGAATAAAAGGTCAGAGAGTAGTTACTGCCCAAGAGGAAGCCCACTAAGTCTGCCAATTCTCACCAGAGCAATCTAATCAGCCCCACACTCCACTATCTCAAGAATACTGCAACTTTATTTCCCTCGAGTTCCCACCCAATTTCCTTTCAAAATCATTCACTGTCTCTGCATCCAGCTCCCCACCCTGGAAGCGGTGAATTCTAGCTCATTACAAATCACCAAAAGCAGTGCAACATAAAGCGGACGTTATTTTCCAAAGAAACAACTTTTGGATGCAAGCATTAAAAGGTATATATTGAAACATATTTAGGGCACTGCACTTTGTGCAGGTTCTGGTGTAGATGAGGGATATTGAACCACTGACAAAACAGCAGAAAAGATAGATAAGGATATTATCAGAATTGAGCGGACGTCCTACCAGTAAATATAGAAACCAGGTGCAGGTACGCTATTTGGCTGTTCAAACCTGCGTGATCATGGTTGATCTTGCAATTTCAGTACTCCACTCCCACTCTCTCCATTCCCCTTGAACCCTTTAGCCACTAGGGCCACATCGAGCTCCCTCACTGAATATATCAAACAAACTGGCTCAGGATCACAACTCAGTGAAGAAATTCTTCCTCATCTCAGTCATGAACAGTTTACCCCTTATTCTTAGACTGTGACCCCTTGTTCTGGACTTCCCCAACATTGGGAACATTCTTTCCACATCCAGCCTGTCCAGTCCCATCAAGATTTTACACGTTTCTATGAGATCCAAGGGTAGGGGAAATGGCCTACTTCTGTGTTATGAATTCCATATATTTTTACTAAATATAAGGCAGCTAACCCTGTTCTAGTACGATCACCCAGTACAAATCCCACATTGGGGTGGCATCGTGACTCAGCGATTAACGCTGCTGCCTCACAGCACCAGGGACCCAGGTTCAATTCCTGCCTCGGGTGACTATCTGTGTGGAGTTTGCACATTCTCCCCGTGTCTGCGTGGGTTTCTTCCAGGTGCTCCAGTTTTTTCCCTACAGTCCAAAGATGTGCAGGTTAAGTGAATTGGCCATGCTAAATTGCCCATAGTGTTAGGTGCATTAGTCAGGGGTAAATGTAGGGAATGGGTCTGGATGGGTTACTCTTAAGAGGGTCGGTGTGGACTTGTTGGGCTGAAGGGCTTGGTTCCACACTGTAGGGAATCTAATCTAATCTAAACATGTTCTCTGACTGGGGGAGATCCACCTGCACAAACAGCACGGCCAAGGTAATGTGTGAATCACATTATATGTAACTTAATGCCATGTTGAAAGAGATGCAAGATCCTTTGACGCAGATCAGACAAGCTGAAGAGCTTCACACATGGTACGGCCATCTGGGAAGCGATGTCAAGTCAAGACTTCTTCATTTCTCTGAAAAATCACATTGCATAGAAAGGGCTGTGACAGACAAAGGACAGATTGGCAACGGCAACAGGGACTGTGTGCTTGCTCCCAAAAGCACTAACTCTTGTTGCAGTTCTGCTCTACAGGCAATGTAGAGAAAATATAAACCCGCACGATTAGAGCATCTTCAATAAGTTCTGGGCTCAAAGAGCCATGGTACAATACGAGCATGCATAGAGAATTAGTCAAAGGATAGGAAGTAGAGAACGGGTATAAACAAGGCACTTTTAAAGTTAAAAGCAAAGTCTTGTGGATGCTGGAAATCTGTTATAAAAAAACAAAGTGGAGAGAGAGAAAGAGAGTAAATGTTTCTCTGGGACTCACTTTTAGTGCTGGGCAGACTATGACTAAAGAAGTGCAGCAAGGAACAGCTTTGGACCTCGGCTATTTACAACCAGATTAATAATTTAGACAAAGAGTTTAAAATTAATATTTGTTGACAATACAAAGCTGTGAGGAGGACACAAAGAAGCTGCAGTGTGATTAGACAGGTGAGCCTGGAACAAGGTGACAGACGGAGTAGATTGCAGTTAAGCGTGCAAATGGAAAAGGTGACTACTTTGTAAAAGGTGTGAAAGTTGTAGATGATGTTCAGGGAGACTTGGCTGTACAGAACAGAGTTTGCATAACAAGTGCAAACAGCTGTGTGCTGCTGCAGTCTCCTGAATGGGGAGCAGACTTTAAAAGCTCCAAGCCCCAGAAGAAACGCGTTTGATCAATTAACTGAATAATCAATTATCCGAACGAAATAGTGCCCTCCTATCAAGTTCGGATAATCGAGGTTCCCCTGTATTGGTATAATTCTATGGGTATTTGATGAGACCACATCTAGAATACTATGCAAAGTTTCGCTCTCTATATTTAAAGGATGGATATATTGGAGGTCATTTAGCAAAGGTTCACTAGGTTGGACCCTGGGATGACAGGATTGTCTTATGAGCAGGTGAGTGAATTGGATTATAGTCTCTTCACTTGAAAAGAATTATAGGTGGTGATCTCACAGAAATACGCACAGTTGGAAGGGATTTAGTAAGATGAACACAGAAGGTGTTTTCCCCACAGGCTGGGAAATCTGGAACATGTGAGACTCAGGAGAAAAGGCCAATCATTTCAGACTGAGATGACAGAAGAAACTTCTTCACCCAAAGGGTTCTGAATTTTAGGACTTGCTCAAGAGGGTCATGGATGCACCTTTGCTAAATACTTTGAAGGTTACAACAGACAGGGTAGAGATTCTAAAGCATCCCATGACGGACAAATTATTTTGTGAAGTGTGATCGTTGTTGTAACAAAATACGCAGCCGATTTTCACACATCAAGTCCTGACACCAATCTGATCACCAATCTTCCATTTTTATTTGAAGTGACGTTGAATGAAGGATGCTGGTACTTATGGCCTGACTTGAATTCCCACGTTATTTATTAAAATAGGATCTTCTACACCCACTTGACAGGGTAGACAGAACCTCTTAACGTCTCATCTGAAATAAATGGGTACTTCTGACAGTGCAGCGCTGCCTCCGTACTGCACAGGGTGTATCAGCCTGTATTTCCTGATCAAGCCTCGAGAATAAAGACTGAACCCAAAATCTTCCAAATCAGGAGGCAGGAAACTGCTTTCCATGGAGTCATGAGTGACAATGCCTCTATGGTCACCACTGGCTTATTCAGAGAGTGCCACAAGCAGTTCAACTCATGGATACATCACAGAAACCTGACCATCCTTTTGCTTTACCCCAAACACCATCGACTAAGCTCAGACTGAGTGTGCACTGCTGGGAAGCTCAGCTCCAAACAGCTACATAATTCAACCGGGCCTCGGTGGGAGATAGCAATCCCTTAACTGATAGTGATGAAATAAACACCGACTTACTGAAACAACCTGGACGGAATAGGAAAAGTCTACAACTTGCCAACACATGGGAGCTGTTTTTACTGTAAATACAATGCCCTGTGCCAAATATATATTTTTACATAAACAGACAGCTACACAGGACAAATCTATAGTCTAGAGAATATGGACTAAGTCAAACTGAATTCAACACGTCTTTCTATACTCACTGTTAAAAATGGATGCCTTGTGTTCTGTAAGACCCTGCTCTCTGTAACAGTGTGAGCGACTTCATCCTATAATGAGACAAAACCAAGCATTAGTGATTTTAATTTTATCCACTTAACAAATTCAATGGGGCAGGGGTTTCACCCTGGGGCATAGGTTTTACAGGCACAGCCCCTCTCCGGCGCACAGGTTTTACAGGCACAGCCCCTCTCCGGCGCACAGGTTTTACAGGCACAGACCGTCCCCCAGGGCACAGGTTTTACAGGCACAGACTGTCCCCGGGGGATAGGTTTTACAGGTACAGACTGTCCCTGGGGCATGATCTTCGCAGGCAGTAGTTGTCCCTGGGTCACAAGTTCAACTATCGTTGTCCTGCCGGGAGGACAAATAGGTTGTTTCTGTGCAGTATCGTCCATGATCTTACACAGAACAGAGAATCCATGGCATTGGCAAGGCACCAATAAGTGAAGGAAGACATCGCTGAATGTCAAAGACCTACTCATCCTTGAATGTCACACAACACTTTGGTTTGCTCTTCAAAGTTCTTGGAAGAGGCAAAGAGCAAGTTGACCATCAGTTAAGAACCATGCGATTGTGTACAGGAGAGATAGTGCGTTTTCCACAATTAGCATGTGGAGGTGTAGCTAGGGAGGGGTGTGTCTGTCTGTCTGCCTGTCTTGGGGATGGGGAGCAAGGCCAAAAAGTCATGGAATGACATCAAGGAATATGGACCCAACCAGGATTGGCGATCTGGTTTGGGGGGTCATATTGAAAGGAAAAGGACAAAGAGATCAATGAGATTAACGGAAATACTGAACTGTGCTACGTGTGGAGGTGACGGCATCACTCTGACAGACGGAGATGGAAACTGCCAAACTTTTCTTCATTAAAGCATCCCCAAAGTCAACACTTACTTTCGCGATTATTACTTCTTTCCGTAGAATTTTCATGGCGTAGTACCTGCCCGTGGCCTTTTCTTTCACAAGGATAACTTTGCCGAAGGTGCCCTTTCCCAGTAACTTCAAATAGTCAAAATCGTTCATTGTCTGGAATGAGAAAGGACGGCACCAAATTTAGTCATACCGCTTGGCTGTTCAGGAAGAAGACTAAAAGGTTACATCATTGGAGGCCTGGACTAAAAAAGCTCAAATTGTTGATGCTTTGTTTTACCCATAAAATTAAACCCCCTCCCATCACTCAAAGAAGCTGCACTGCAATCACTGTGGAACTCAGTAGAGACAGAGGTGCAGATTATTCCTCTCCCAATGGGTGCACTGGAGCCTAATGAATTGCAGGCACAGCAATGGCCCTGGCTCAGCCAAGGTTATACATCATCCTGCCCCCCAAACCCAGTAGCACCAGCTAAACATGCAAAATCCTACTTGTTCAGACTTGCTAATCTTAAAACTAATCAAATAGTCAGGTGGGAACCAACCCAATCTAACTGGATGTCAATCTGGAGGAGGGGTGGAAGGGATGCAGGTTCACAGTGTGAAAGGTTCATCATTAGGGCTCCTGTGGTGTGTCACCTCTGGGTGAAGATCCAAGGCTAAGTTTCTCCTGCCCCAGACCTGGGACATTACTTGCCTGCACTTTGATTAAAAACATCGAAAGGCTTGGGGAACTTGCCAAAATGTCCGACACCTCTGAGTGTGCACCCTGCCAAATGAACCCACGTACTAACCACTTTATTCCTGGACTTCAAAATCGACACTTCCATCTCTTCCATCCCCGAGCTGTCACTGGGTGAGCCAGACTTGACGTCCATAGCATCGTCTCCGGGCTCCTGATGTTTCAAGCTGTTTGCAACAGTCTGGATGGCTCTTGTCCATTCCTCTCTAGAAAACACAGTGGTGTGTATGTGGTCAGCGATGGCTGTCCCTCTGCAGCCGGAAACTCCCCAAGTGGGCAGATTACGCTGTTCGTCCTCAGACAACCAACCAGATCGTGGCTCGACAAGCAACACACAGAATGCCCAGCACAGAGCTCCCCTATAAAAGTAGTGCGACATTCCCAATTGTCGTGCTGAACAGATTTCATGGCTGGATCATTCATATTTCTTTTAGTAAAACAATGAAACCATTTCGAATGGCTACCTCACTGAAAACAAGTATCGATCCAGATTTTCTCAAGGTTTGGCCATCCACACTTTCTCCCTCGCACAGTTCAATCAGTACCATTGCCCAGGAAGAGTGGGTATCTGGAACTCAAGGTGATAATGGAGTTTAAAAACAGGGAAGCTGTCCTGCAATTGTATAGGCTGCTGTGAGGAATTACTGTGTACAGTTTCAGTCTTACCTAAAAAGGCACTGGAGGGGGTGCAGTGGATGTTCACTAGTTTGATTCTGGAGTTGACAGAGTTGGCTTATGAGGAGAGATTGAGTAAATTGGGATTATACTTACTGAAATTTAGAAGACCTTACAGTGATCTTACAGAAACATATAGAATTAAGAATGGAACAGGTAAAATAGGAGCAGGGAGGTCATTTTCAATGGCAGGTGACACTAAAAACTAGGGAGCATGGCCTCAAAATAAAGGAGAAGCAGACTGAGCTGAGGAGGAATTTCTTCATCCAAAGGGTTGCGAATCTGTGGGATTCCCTGCCCAATGAAGCAGTCACGGCTACCTTGTCAGATATTTTTAAGGCACAGATAGATAGATTTTCGAACAGTGTAGGAATTTAAGGTTATGGTGAGCGGGCGGGTAAGCGGAGTTGAGCCCACAGAAAGGTCAGCCATGATCTTATTGAGCAGGCTCAGTGGAGCAGGCGGCCTACTCCTGCTCATGTTCTTACAGAAGGGGGTGGTCCATTGAAAAAGTCAAAAACTGAGCCTGTTTAGTTTTGTTCGGTGAGGGTACGAAGGGATGGGGAACCAAGGCACTCAACTGGAGCCAAGACACATGCTGTGACCCAACTGAATGGCAAAACTAGCCTGACAGGCCAAAGAGCCTCCTAATCCCGTGGATCACTCCATGTCAAAACTTCACGGAAATGACCCTGGAGCAAGTGCTGCTCAGTCACTGAGTATCTTGCTAAATTAACAGCCAACCACATTACTGTGGGTCTGGAGTCACACGTAGGCCGGACTGGGTAAAGACTGCAAATTTCCATCTCCAAAGGACATAAGTGAACCGAATTTTTTTTTTGCTACAATCCAGTGGTTTCTTTACGGTGAATGAGAGCAGCATCTTGTTACAGATTTATTTTTCAAATGTATTTTAAAACTTCCCCAGCTGTTGTGTTGGGATTTGAGCCAATGTCCTTGACACCACCGAATTATCACAATTAAACCTCCGAATTATCACAATGCTATTGTCCCCTGTGATGGAAGCTGCCAATCAACACAAGAGATAGCAAGCTGCACCCCATCAATATTGGAGTATGCTTCCCCCAATTTATCTTCCCAGCCCTGGCCTCACCGCTCGTCTGGTGTGTCAACATGGAAGGTCCTCTCAATTACTGTCGTCCACTGTAAGCACCGGATGATGAACGTGTTGGGTCTTGGCCGTTCAGTCTTCATTAGCTGGCATTCTATTCGAGCAGAGAGAGATAGCGAGAAATTACAGGTCTGAAGGAAGGTTAAATATTCCATAGAATGTACAGCACAGAAACAGACCATTCCACTCAATTAATTGATGCTGGCTTTTCTGCTCGGTACTGCAGCTCATGTCACTACTAATAACATACCCTGTTTGTGTCTTTCCCATTATTGAGCAGACCGTGATATAATGGTAACAAAACTGAATTGCTATCCCAGGGGTGCAGGCTGTTCAAAGACCAACAGGTGGAATTTTAATTCAATTCATAACTCTAGAAAAGAAACCTAGTCTCAGTGATGGTGACCCATGACAACTATCATTGATTGTTGTAAAAACCCAGCTAATTTATTCGTCTCTTTTGATCTGGCCTGGCCTTCCGTTAACTCCACAGTAACATAACTGGTATCTTAACCGTGTCAAGCAATGGCCAAGCGAACCACACAGCTCAAGGGCAATTAGGCTGGTCTTGCCAGTGATGCCCACATCCCATGAGAGGTTCTACTGCAGTTGAGAATGTGGCGCTGGAAAAGCACAGCCAGTCAGGCAGGCAGCATCTAAGGAGCAGGACAATCGACATTTTGGGCATAAGCCCTTCATCAGGAATGAGGCTTGTGGGCCAAGGGGGCTGAGAGAGAAATTTGGGGGGGAGGGGGAAAGAGGGGAAAGTGTGGTTTAGCTGAGAATGTGATAGGTAGATGAAGATGGGGGTGAAGGTGATAGGTCGGAGAGGAGGAAGGAGTAGATAGGTGGGAAGGAAGATAGACGGGTAGTACATGACAAGAGATGGTGTCACGTTGGAAAGTTGGGTTTGGGATAAGGTGGGGAGAAGGGAAATAAGGAACTGGTGAAATCCACATGGATCCCATGTGGTTGGAGGGTCCCAAGGCAGAAGACAAGGTGTTCTTCCTCCAGGCGGAGGGTGGGAAGGGTTTGACAATGGAGGTGGTTCAGGGACCTCCTAATCTTCCACTTTTAGACCCTCCAAGCACATGGGATCAATGTGGATTTCACCAGTTTCATTCCTGCCCCACCTTCCCACCTCCTCCACCTTCCTTCCCCCCCCCCCCCCCCACCCCCCCAAATCCCAGATCAAACCTTCCAACTTGGGACCCCCCTCATGATCTGTCCTAGTTGTTCATCTTTCTTCTCACCTATCCACTCCACCCTCCTCTCCGACCTATCACCTTCACCTGGGGTGAAGGGCCTATGCCCGAAACATCGATTCTCCTGCTCCTAGGATGCTGCCTGATCTCCAGCATCTGCAATCCTCACTTTCTCCTCAAAGAAAATCAGCAACCTTGTGTGAAAATATCTCAATGACTAACAACCAAATTAACTAAGTAACCCAAACAAAATCCTGTCACACTGTCCAGTAGTACCACTATAACACAACGGCAGCTAGTTTCACCCAATAAGTGGAAACATTTAAATAAAAGCCAAAAGAACTGCAGATGCTGTAAATCAGAAACAAAATAGAAATTGCAGGAAAAGCTCAGCAGATCTGGCAGCATTTGTGGAGAGAAATCACAGTTAACACTTTGGGTTGACTGACCCTTCTTCAGAACAGAATTTGCGTTGAAAGTGGAAACATCTTCTCTGTCGTTACTTTATCAAATTCTTTAATAATTTTGAATTTGAAGGTGACTCTTGGAAAAGAGCCCCAGCTTTTTAGTATTCCTGGTATCTGTTCACTGAAATCCTTGGCATGTTCCCTGCTCAGAGTGATTCAATGCGATTCAGGATGGTGGATTTATCTGTTGTTGTTCACTGAATCACAGAATTGTATGTTGCCCAATTGGAAAGCCCACTGTGGCTTTCCAAGTGGGTATGACATCTTGGTGTTTTTTTCCTGCCTTTTCCCTGAAACACCACACATTGTTTCTATTCAAATAGCTGCCCAATGCCTTTTGAATGTTTAAACTGAACCTGCCTCTACCACTTCCAGGCAGTGCATTCCAGATATTTAACTGCTCGCTGTATGAAAAGGCTTTTTGTCACATTGCATTTGCTTCTTTTGCAAATGACTTTAAAAATAGTGCCCTCTCATTCACAGTTTTTTTTTGTGACTAGGAATAGTTTCTGCCTGCTTACAATTTTAAAAGCTTACATCAAATCTCGTCTTCATCTGCTCCTCTACTAGGAGAGCAGTACCAAACGTCTCCAGTCCATTTTCACAGCTTAAGTTTCTTAACCCTGGAACATACCCCTGCATGTGTGCCAAAGTGTCTATATCCTCCTTAAAGTGCGGCATCCAAAATTGTATGTAATGCTCAGACTCAGTTTAACCAGTGCCCTATTCATGATTTAGCATACCCTCCTTACTCTTGTGATCGGTGTCTCTACAATAAAATCGAGGATACAGTTTACTTTGTTAACTGCACTCTCAATCTATCCTACATCTATCTACTTTTCTTGGGTCACTCACTTATTGAAAGAATCAGAGATTGCTAATGCCCAGTGAACAGGAAGAGAAATTGTTTTGTTCAAAACTCTAATGTCTTGCATAATTTTTCTTAAAAATGAATAATTTGCTGGACTAACGACATAGATGCCAACCAAATACCAGCTGACCATAAATTCCTACAAAGTCCTGGCCAACAATAACCAGAGGAGGAGAAAACTTTATGCCATGCTCCTGCAATGCGAAACTCCTTCATAGAATCCCTACGAAGCAGGCCATTTCACCCATCATGTCCACACTGACCCTCCAAAGAGCTGCCCCCTATTCTACCCCTGTGGCTAACCCACCTAGCCTACACCGCCCTGGACACTATGGGCAATTTAGCATGGCCAATCCACCCTAATCTACACATCTTTGAATTGTGGGCGGAAACCAGGGCACCTGGAGGAAACCCACGCAGACACGGGGAGAATGCCTGTGTGGAGTTTGCACAGCCTCCCAACAGTGGAATCGAAGCCGGGTCTCTGGTGCTGAGAGGTAGCAGTGCTAACTAGTCAGCCACCTTTTGTAGGGAGCATGCCAGCTAAGCCAACACAAATGATGAGGAGATAAGATCTCTACCTCTGAACAAAGGAGACCATCAAAACTCAATACTGTTTGACTTAGTGCAAATGCTTCCACAGATGTCTACTATTAAACAATGATTTCAGACAAAGGAACATCAAAACCATCAGGTTAGCCGGTGTCTCCAACCGAAGACCCAGTCACGTGATAAACTACTAGTTTGTTTGAATTATTTCTTACTGTATAGCTTTGACTTTTGTCAGTCAGCTTGTAATACAAAAAGAGCAAGCAGTTCCAGAGTTAGCCAAAAAGCTAACACCTTTTCTCAGAAGTCTGATTTCTGGCAAGAAACTGGCACGTTGCCTGAGAGGTGAACTCGATTCCCAGCATCTCGAGGAGTTTCGCTCCCTACAACATATTTGGTCCTCAACAGAAGAAGAAATGGCAGAACCTGTAAGAGCATCGATTTGCAGAGGGATCTGGGTGTGCAGGTCCACAGATGGATGGTGGTAGCACAGGTAGAGAAGGTGGTAAAAAAAAAGGCTTATGGCATGCTTAGCTTCATTGGAAATAGACAAGTTATGCTGCAACTTTGTAGAACTTTAGTTAGGCCAGACTTGGAATACTGCGTACAGTTCTAGTCACCACACTACCAGAAGGATGTGGATGTTTTGGAGAGGGTATACAAAAGGTCTACCAGGATGTTGCCTCGTACAGGAACTTTAAAAGAAATGCTTAAAACAGGTTTTTCACATGAATAATGAACAGTGCCTGGAATGAACTGCTGGTTAAGATGGTGGAAGCAGACAATAGTAGTGTTCAAGAAGCACCTGCATGAATACATGAATAGAAAGGGAATAGAGGGATACGGATCCTGTAACATCAGACAGTTTTAGAATGGAAGGGCAAAATGCGGCAGTTCAGGCTCGGAGGGCCGAAGGGTCTGTATTCCTTTTTATAAATGCACTGAGAAATTTTACTGACACTCCTGTCCTGCTCAAAAAACAACCACACAGTTTGCTCAAGACATTTCAATGTGACTACTATTAACAAAATCCCAGCATGGGTAAATGGAATTGCACCCAATATAGGAGTCGTCGTCATTTCAGAAAACATTATGGTCAGGGGGTAGGCACAAATGTTACTGGCAAGGGCAGTATCTCTTGGCCATTCTTAGTTCCATTAAAGAGGATGCTGGCGAGTCAAATTCTTGAAGCACTGCAATGTGCTATTGCAGGTGCTCTCACAGTACAGTAACATGGTGAAAGATCTTGGATTGTGAACCAGGTTAATGACGACAACCAAGATCTTTCACCATGTTAAAGTCATAACAGGAGACTATTTAGGAGCAGGCAGAGGATCTCTGATAAGATCACAGCTGGCCTGATTACAGTCTCAACTCCACATTTCTGCCCACCCTGGATATCATTTGACTGCCCCTGTCATACAAGATCCTGTCTACCTCTGCCTTAGAGTAAAACTCAGGGACCCTGCCAGTGCACTTCTCTGGGAAGTTGGGCTGATCTGGGGCTTCGAGTGGATATTGGTGGTGATGTCACCCAGATGAGAGACGTTACACTTTTTGGGGGGGGGGGGATCCTGCCAGGAATGAGAAACATCAGCGAGTCACTTGCACAACTCTGTTCATGCGGGGAGTTCTAAAATTTTGATGCAGCAACCACAAAAGGAACAACAGCATGTTACCACACTAGGATACTGTATGACGTGGAAGGGGAAGTTGTGTGCTAGAGGTGGACACTTCAACTAATATGTCACTGCCCACAAAGGCTCACCTGCTACAGAGAAGTTGTTTAATGGTGGTAAACAGTGATCTGCGCTCTCAGGCTTCTCCTTGTAGCCAATAAAAGAACCATCTGATTTCAACAGGAAGTACCTTGGCCTCCAGGTTTTAATGTATTCACCTGCAAATGAGAAAGAGGTGAGCAAGGTTATATCAACTTTCACTCCATACGTCAAATGGCCTTACCACTGTGCGCCTAGGGCAAATGGCACTTTAAGACTTGCAAAGATTGGACTGCATGCCAGCCCTCACACAACTGAAAATGGGTTTATGCTCACGGCATCACTAGATAATGGGTAACGCCTGTTTAAGAGAACTCATTTTGGTAAACCATTTGGATAAGCAGCTACATTCACTGACTGGTCCAGAAGCTCCCACTGAACGGAAGACCTCCATTTTCCAGCAAGCCTTCTAAGATCAAAGAATTGTCAGTTTTTAATTAAAAAGGAGAGAGGTGGGCACAGTGAAAGCACAGTTGCCATTCATAGGGCACAGCTAATGAGCCAGTCTTAAATAATAAGTCACACCAAGAGCTTAGCCAGCAAATTCAATATCATCGCTGCTCAGTGTTGTTGAAAATCAAAGATATAAGCCTATTTGGAGAGAGTGGGCAGGCTCAGGACTTAGATAACGAACGCCCAAGAGAGCAGCAAAGAGGGGTTTAATATATTTTGGCATCTTTAAGATTACATCTCATATGATACAAAAGTAAGGGCTTTAGAAGAATAATATTTATGCTATATACTAGATCACTGGTTCAGTCTAGGTTGGAGCATTATACTGCAACCTCATTTCAGAGGGATAAAGGAGCTTATGCCTGGGGTCTACTGACCAAGGGGATGGAGCGGAACACAATACTGTGAGCTGGAGTGTAAAGGGAGCAAGAACTGGAAGGTTGTGGATAGGTTTGCTGCGCAGCCAGCCAGACGAGGACACTGCAGTGGTCCCAAGTCAACCCAGGTCAGCGTCAGACAATTGTATGAGATTTAGATCTTGTGGTTCTCACACACTCTGTTGGCAGTGCACATTGGGCATTACTCTCCCCAACATGTGGGGAGATGGCAGCATCCTGGTCACGTCACTAGATAGCTAATTCAGAGACCTGGTCTAATGCATCTGCTCAAAGATGTGCAATTGAAAGGTGGTTGCAGCAATGGCAACCATAAAATTATCAGTGACAACTGTAAAAATGAATCAGATTCACTGATGTCCTTTAGGTAAGGAAATCTGCCACCCTTAACTTATGGCATCTTTATGGTCTGGTCTATAAGAGTCCTGATCCAGTGTGGTTGGCTCTTACTGCCTTCTGAGATAGCCTAGTAAGCCATTCAGTTAAAGGGGCAATTAAGAATAGAGAACCAATGCTGGCCTCACCCCCACGTGCCATCAAAGATTAAGAGGAGAAAAAAATGGATCCCCACTTCCACCAGCCTACCTCCCTAACTTCCAAATCACCAATATTTAACGTTACATTAGGGAATTGAATAGAACTAGAGGACATACCAAAAACAATGAACACCTTTACCTCATCCCATCAAGGTTTAATATCCCAAGGTCCTTCATTAAAGCATTCCCACATAATCTGATACCGAGCCACACAAGATATTAGGGCGAATGACCCCAGGTTTGGTCAAAAAGGTAGATTTTAAGGAGCATCTCAAAAAGGAGGAAAGTCAAGTGGAGGGGTTTAGGAAGAGAATTCCAGAGCTTTAGCACCTGGGTGACTAATATCAAGGATCAGCAATGATGGGGTAAAGGAAACAAGAGGTCAGAGTTCTCAAAAAAAAATCTTTAAGTGAAGTTCAATAAACAGACATGTAAAAGTAAAATGACAAGTTGCTCAAGCAGTTTTTAAAAAATATAAATACAGTACTCCAGTTTTCCTGAGCACCTGATATAAATCATTGACATGAAAGCAACTAAAATATTTAGCATGATCCCTGGGCACGCACTCTTTTAGAAAGGAAAACCAAAACAAGCAGACAGTATTGATGGGATACCCGTGATATGAAACTTTAGCCAGGAGGACTCTCATTAGTACGCAGAGCAAGCAGAGATCTGTCTAAAGGTGCTCAAAAGTAGAAGGATTTGTAAGTAAATTCGGCTGCCCTTGTATGTCTAGGTGATGGAGGACAGAGCTTTGGAAGGTGGCTGCTCAAGAAACCTTAACTTCTTATCATGGGTTATTGCAGTAAAGGTTGCAATATCCTGAATGCACTAGGATGGTGTGGGACCGGTAAATGCTAGCAATTAATCAATTTAACTAAGCATGGGACTGACCACAGCCGGTTCTTTGACTATGTCAGACTGGCAACATCAGTCTTGCGCTGCAAACTTAAAACTACGTCACATTCATTTAAATAATTGCTAATGTTCAAAAACACAATTGTGGCCATCAACACTCTACATACACTGAGACATGGTCAACCTCTCAATGATAATGCCATGCACCAGTGAGGACTTAAATTTATTTTAATCATGGGCCTTGACTTCAAGTGTTAAGGTCCTTGTGAGAGCTTGAGACCCAGTTGTAAAGCATAAAGGCTGTAGCTTTTAAGGTTCACATCAATGTGGGTGCAGGTTTTGCAAGGAATACTGCATTTTGTAAGCAGGTGACAGATGAATCTACATCTAGCAATCACAGAGCATTTGTATTTGGGGTTTGGGGGTGGAAGGGGGAAAAGAATCAGAGATGCCAACTTGAGAGCTTTCTGGGATGTTGGGAAACATCAATTTTACTCTGTAATTATGTGGAGGCATCCCCGAGGCTAGACATCACACTCACCTCTTTTCTGAAGCCATCCTTCCTTGACAACTGACACTTCATTCATATTGGTACCAAAATATTCTGAGGAAAACCCAGTTTCACTTAAAGACACTGGAGGGGCACCAGCCTGACCCCAATGACAGGATCCTTAGCAACGCACCCTTCTTCCCAAACACAGCACAGATTCTGGTGGAAGAGGAAGTGGTAAGTGTTAGTGAATGGAGGAACACCCACAGTTGGTAGAGAACAGCATGCGCATGCAGACCCTCGCAAACATATCCCTCACTGCAAACAAAACTGAGTTTTACATCCATCATTTCCCCAATAGTGAGAAATATTCAAATAGTTTTTAAAATATTTTTATTAAGAAATATATTTTCTTTACAAAACTATAAAATTAGATTCAATTCCCTGCAGTGTGGAAACAGGCCCTTCGGCCTAACAAGTCCACACCGACCTTCCAAAGAGTAACCCACCCAGAACCATTTCCCTCTGACTGATGCACCTAAAGCTATGGGCACTTCAGCAAGGCCAACTCATTTAACCTGCACATGTTTGGATTGTGGGAGGAAACCCACGCAGACTCGGGGAGAATGTGCAAACTCCACACAGACAGTTGCCCAAGGCTGGAATCAAGGCAGCAGTACTAACCACTGAACCACTGTGCCGCCCCTATAAAAATTATAACAATTACAACAGACAAACTACTACCATACTCTACAAATCAAAACTACACTCATTACAAATCTATGAGTAAATAAATAACACCACTCAGCGTAACCACACTGAAGCTCCCAATCTTCGGAAGCATTAATTATTACACCCGTATTTATTCGGGATTCTTCCCAGGGCACAAGGCTCACCAAACCTAATCATTGTGGCTAAACAAATGCCCCAATTAAAATAGCAGACAAATCTGCATCCAGGTAACTCAAAAAGGGCAGCCACGTCTTATTAAAAAGTTCTGTTTTATAGTGCACAGTGTTTGTGAGGAAATCCACAAGAGTGCGTTCCATAATTAAGGAAGGTGTTGCCCAAGTACCACTAGAACATGACCTGCCCCACGTGGGGCCCAAACATTTTAGACCACTGCTACACCACTGTGAAAGATGCCTACCGCTCCATCCCCAGCCCTCATTTCGGAAACTCTGACCACAATGCCGTGTTTCTTCTCCTGGCTTACAGGCAAAAGCTCAAGCAGGAGACCCCCCCCCCCCCCCCCTCACGGATACAGGCCCAGTGCTGGTCGGAGGAGGCAGAGGATCAACTCCAGTGCTGTCTGGAATTGGCTGATTGGGCCATGTTCAAACAAGCCACAGGTACCTTAGACAAGTATGTCACCACCGTCCCAGACTTTATCGGCAAGTGTGTGGAGGACTGTATACTGAGGAAGTCAATCCGGGTGTTCCCCAACAGGAAATCCTGGATGAATCAGGACATACAGAACCTGCTAAAAACCAGGCGTGAGGCCTTCAGATCAGGGGACCCACTCAAATATAAGGAATCCAAGTATGACCTCCGCGGAGCCATTAAGACAGCCAAGGACCAATACTGATTCAAACTAGAGACCCAGAGAGACACCCGGTGTCTATGGCAAGGACTGAATGACATCACAGATTCTAAAAAGAGACGGTGCAAGATAGCGGACAATGACCTCACTTCCCAGATTGTCTCAACACCTTCTATGTTCGCTTTGAGCAGAATTTCAGCAGAGAGGTAAAACCTATTCCAACAAGTCCTGATGAACTTGTCCCAACAGTCACTTCATCAGAGGTCAGATCAGTTTTCCTTCGTGTGAATCCAAGGAAAGCGATGGACCAGACAGAGTACCAGGTCATGCACTCAAAGCACGTGCAGATCAACTGGCAGAAGTCTTCTCGGACATCTTCAAACTCTCCCTCCAGCAGGTCACTGTCCCTGCCTGTTTCAATAGGGCCAACATCATCCCTGTGCCTAAGAAGGCTCATGCAGCACTTCTCAATGACTACCGCCCACTGGCCCTAACTTCAGTGGTCATGATGTACTTTGAAAGGCTGGTCATGGCATTAATCAACACCAGCCTCCCCACTACTCTTGACCTACTCCAATTTGTCTATCAGACCAACAGATCCACGTCAGATGCCATATCACTTGTCCTTCACTCCTCCCTAGAATATCTTGACACCAAGAACAGCTACGTAAGAATCCTACTCATTGCCTACAATTCAGCCTTCAACACTATTATCGCCTCGAGACTAATACTAAACTTAGTGATCTCAGACTAAGCCCTACTATCTGCAAGTGCATCCTCAGTTTGCTGACCCAAAGGCCACAATCAGTGAAGATTGGACACAATATTTCATCCTCACTAACACTCAACACTGGGACCCCCCAGGGGTGCGTACTCAGCCCCTTACTGTACTCACTGTATACCTATGACTGCGTCGCCAAATACCAAAGTATTATCATTTACAAGTTCGCTGATGACAATACCATAGTTGGTCGAATCTCAGATGGAGATGAAACAGACTACAGGTGGAAGATCTGGAAAAATGGTGCACTGAGAACAACCTAGCACTCCATGCTGGCAAAACCAAGGAACTCATTGTTGACTTTCAGCAGGATGTTACTCATGCCCCCCCCCCCCCAACACATTAACAGCACAGAGGTGGAACAAGTGATGTGTGTCAAGCTCCTGGGAGTGGTCATCCACAACAATCTTTCTTGGACTCTTCATGTGGACACTGGCTATAAAGACCCAACAATGTCTCTTCTTCCTCAGGCAGCTGAGGAAACTTTGCATGATAGTGAATACCCTTGCCAACTTTTATAGGTGCACCATCGAGAGCATTCTGTCTGGATGTATCACTACCTGGTATGGCAATTGTACCATTTAAGATCAGAGATGGTTACAGAGAGTGGTGAACTCGGCCCGGACAATTACAAAGGCCAACCTCCCATCTACAGAACCCATCTACCAGGCCCGCTATCAAGGAAAGGCCGCCAGATTACTCAAAGATCCATCCCACCCTGGCAATGTTCTGCAGTCATTGTTTTTAACCCCAATGTTTTTCTCCAGCCTCTACCATCGGGGAGAAGGTACAGAAGCCTGAACACACGCATCAGCCGGTTTCAAAACAGTTTCTACGCTATTTTGTTAGAATACTGAATGGACTCAAACTCTTAGCACTCGCCTGTACCTGTGTTTTTTATAACTACGTAACTCTGATCTGCCTGTACTGGTCGCAAGACAAAGCTTTTCACTGTGCCTCAGTACACGTGACAATAAATTCAATTCAATAACTTTCATCACCCCAACAGGCCCAGAGGGTTCTCAGACACCCAGCACATCAAAATGTTCTTCCTTGCATAGTAAGCGAGAATGTTAAATAGCTTCTTCCCACATGTGTCTAAGGAAGATAAATGCAACAAGCCCAAGAGGAGATACCGGGCCTACCTTCACTTCGCTCCCCAACCCCTGCTATTACTCCAGTCACAGCACTCCGTTACCTATGAAGCTTGTGGCCACAAACAATGAGTGAAGGTACCTGTGCTTAGTTTGCACTCAGGACACATTGGAGATGCTTCCTTTTTCAATTTCACAGGACGATCTGGAGCCAAATAGGCCCTATAAAGAACCTTCAATTGCATGGGCATCCATACTGGTGGTTCATTTGACTGAAGGACATCATGACCACCCCCTCAAACAGGTCTCCCAAACAGGAGACTCCCCTAGTTGCCCACAGTTTGAGTCCAGGGTCCATCATCCCTGGCCAGAATCCCAGTGTACCAACTATAGGGGTAAGAAAGAAGGTTTTAGATAAATTGCCCTCACTCTGACGCATTGCTCTCCATGCTTTGACTATATTAATAATGATTGGATCCTGACAAGTTTTCCATAATGGTCCTCATCTTACCCATAAACAACAGACTAGTAAGGGGGCACTTTGCCTGGGAGGCCTTGATATCCAACCATATTGATCTCGGGTCCTCACAAGCCCAGTCACTTGCAAAGGACAGAAGAGAGCTTAGTTGGTATCTCTTAATTTCTGGGAAGTCTACTCCTCCCAACCCTTGAGGTAACTGCAATTGTAATTCACCTTCAATATCAGGTATTCCCTTAAGATTCCCTCTCCCATGGGCATAGCCTCTGAATTTGAAAAATTGATCTTATATCCCCAAAAAAGAGTCAAATAAATTAATACATTGTTTTAAACAGGAAACAGAAACTGCCTGGTTTGGTAAGAAGAGGAGAACATCATCTACATATAACGTAATCTTGGGTGCCCTTGATCCCACTTACGGGGCAGCTGTATTAGGGTCTTCACGGATAGCCTCTGTCAGCAGCTCAATCACCAATATAAACAGTAGTGGTGAAAGGAGACAACCTTGCCGACTGCCCCTACCACTACTGACTTTACTGGATCTTACACCATTGGTGAGAACTGCAGCCAGAGGGGCCCTACACAGGACCTCCACCCATCTGACAAAGACCAAACCGTTCCAGACTATAAAAAGATATGGCTACTCCACCCAATTGAATGCTTTCTTTGCTTCTAAAGAGATCCCCAAACCCTGAACCAATCCTTGCTGACACACTTGGACTATATTCAGTAATCTTCTCATATTATTGCAGGGCCGACAGCCTTTTATAAAACCAGTCTGGTCCTCTCTAACAATATAGGGCAACATCATCTCCAATCACAATGCAAGTGTCTTGGATAAAATTTTCAAGTCCAAATTTAACAGCGGAAGAGAGTCATAGAGATGTACAGCACAGAAACAGACCCTTCAGTCCAACCTGTCCATGCCGATCAGATATCCCAACCCAACCTAGTCCCACCTGCCAGCACCCGGCCCATATCCCTCCAAACCCTTCCTATTCATATACCCATCCAAATGCCTCTTAAATGATGCAATTGTACCAGCCTCCACCACTTCCTCTGGCAGCTCATTCCATACACATACCACCTTCTGCCTGAAAAAGTTGTCCCTTAGGTTCCTTTTATATTTTTCCTCTCTCACCCTAAACCTATGCCATCTAGTTCTAGCCTCACCCTCCCCAGGGAAAAGAATTTGTCTATTTATCCTATCCATGTCCCTCAATTTTGTAAACCTCTATAAGGTCACCCCTCATCCTCTGACGCTCCAGGGAAAAACAGCCCCAGCCTGTTCAGCCTCTCCCTGTAGCTCAAATCCTCCAACGCTGGCAACATCATTATAAATCTTTTCTGAACCCTTACAAGTTTCACAACATCTTTTCAATAGGAAGGAGACCAGAATTGCACGCAATATTCCAACAGTGGCCTAACTAATGTCCTGTACAGCCGCAACATGACCTCCCAACTCCTGTAGTCAATACACTGACCAATAAAGGAAAACATACCAAATGCCTCCTTCACTATCCTATCTACCTGCGACTCCACTTTCAAGGAGCTATGAACCTGCACTCCAAGGTCTCTTTGTTCAGCAACGCTCCCAAGAACCTTACTCTTAAGTGTATAATCCCTGAGATTTGCTTTCCCAAAATGCAGCACCTCACTAAATTAAAATTCATCTGCCACTTCTCAGCCCATTGGCCCTTGGATCAAGATTCCATTGTAATTGAAGGTAACCTTCTTCGCTGTCCACTACACCTCCAATTTTGGTGTCATCTGCAAACTTACTAACTGTACCTCTTATGCTCGCATCCAAATCATTTATACAAATGATGAAAACCCAGCAGCAATCCTTGTGGCACTCCACTGGCCACAAGCCTCCAAGTCTGAAAAACAACCCTCCACCACCACCCTCTGTCTTTTACCTTTGAGCCACTTCTGTATGCAAAATGGGCCCATATAAAGCACAGTCCTCTGGGGTCTTCCCTTTCTTGAGAATGGGAGAGATGTTACCCTCTCTCAGGGATGGTGGGAGGCAGTCATGACTGTATGAATATTTGTACATGTCCAGCATTGGCCCTGACATGATATTTATAAATTCTTTGTCCAACTCACTTGAGAGACCATCAGGGCCGGGTGCCTTCCCTTCCCTCTTTGGAGCTGTCTTACTGCCTCCTGATTCTCTTGCACTGTCAAAGGGGCGTTAAGAGGAGACGCCTGTTCCGAGGTCAAACCTGGAACATTCAGATCCTTAAAAAAAGTCTCCATCTTAGCCCACCTATCTTTGCAGCATTCTGACTAATATAGCTCAGAGTAAAAATGACAAAATGCTGTATTGATCCTTTCAGAGTCACCAGTAAGAATCCCAGTGTCATCTCTAATGGGTGTAATGGATTGGAGGGCGCTCTTTTTCCTGGTCAGTTATGCCAGGTATTTGCCGAGCCTATCCCATGCTCAAACAGCCTTTGTTTCGTGAAAGAGAGTTCTTTCTTCGCTGTCTGAGTGAGCATGGAGTTCAAAGAAACCTGGAGAGCTGTGACTCACTGCAATTTAGTCACCGATGGCCTATCAATATGTGCTGTCTCAGCTGTCTTCAACCGTACTTCAAGCAGATGTTGCTGCTGTCCCTTCTGTCACTTCCAGCTGGCTGAATAAGAGATAACTATCCCCCTAGCATCGGCCTTAGCAATATCCTAGAGTATAGCTGTACCCAAACCGACAGCCAAGAACACTTTAAACTCACTCGAAGTCCTCAACAAACTTACTGTCCTCGAGAATGAAATGATCCATTCACTAATGCCGGGAACCTGTTCCATGGCCCTTAATCTCCACCTCCAAATATGGCTATGTTTCCAATTTTACAGGACATCACCAAACCTAGAAAAACCGAGGGTGCTAGATAAAGGTCAATCCTGATGTGACACTTGTGTGGATTAGAGAAAAAGGTGAAGTCCCTACCCGTGGGGTGGAGACATCTCCAAACATCCACCAGCCCCCAAATCTACACAAAGGTCAACCAATTGCTTGGATTGCAGAGAGGTATTTGGGGAACCTTTGGGCATTCTATCCACTGTGGGGGCCATGAGGCAATTAAAGTCTCCCTCTATGATAATGTGTCGCCTTCCAAAGGCAATCAGCCTCCAAAGTGCATCAGTCAGGAATCTGAGGGGGTGTGTCAAGGGACAGTAGACATTTAGGATGCCATACTCTTCACCATGTATTAAAGCTTTAAGAATTATAAACCACCCATATTAATCTTTAACTTGATCTAATTATTTAAATGGGAGACTCTTCTGGACAAGTATAGCCATTCCCCTGTTCTTAGGAAAACACCCGATCAAACCTACCCTGCTCTAACTTTAGGTGCTTCTTATCATCAAGATGAGTCTCTTGCAACAGGGCAATATCAACCATCTCCTTCCTGAGACTCGACTGGTGAGTGACTCCCCTTAATATTCCAGATGCACCATTTGAGGAGACATTTAGCCATCTCCCTCTATAACAACTCTTAAGCCCCTGAGAGGAAGAACCCAACTCACAACATGCCGCGTGGAAGTAAATGAAGACTCAGAATCTAAACAATACACACACTAAAACTATATTAACAAAACTTGCAAAAACTACCTCTACTAAAAACCAACTAAACCAAACCAATTACAACATACAATAAACTCGATGGGAGACTCTTCCCCCTGCCCACAGGGGGCGCTTACACTACCCACATATACCTCCATAACTCCTTCTTGCTTGAGCCGCGCCCCAAACTCAGGCAAAGGATAAACAACAACAATAAGTATTATGGACTAAGAAGTTAAAAGTGGGCACTTTACCCATCCCCAACCCTACACTGACCTCAATAAAAGAAAACCAACAACAATTTCTGCAATAAAATAATAAAGAAAAAGGGGATGTGCGCGAGGTAAAGAAACAAATAAAGGGAAATAGAGAACCATTATTGTCCATGCTCTTTGGACCATCCGGTCTATTTCAAAGTGTCCAAAACGTTCTTTGCTTTTTCTGAGGAGTCAAATACATGCACAGACCCTTCATGATTAAAATAGAGCACAGCCAGGTACCTGATGAAATATTGAATATCCTGATCCCTCAGTCTCTTCATCTCATCAAAAGGACTTCCTCTTGCGGATCACGGCTGCAGAAATGTCCTGCAGGGCCTGTGGATCTGGAGGCTTCCATTATCTTTTGTTTGTCCCTATAGGACTGGAATCGCACTAGGACCAGGCGGCGGCACTGGCCCGAACCAGGCAGGGGGCACTAGTCCTAACCGGGCCTGCACACCACCAGCCGGTGAGCTCTCTCAATCCACACCCGTCCTGCCTTGGCCTCCCAGCCCAGAAATCGCAGCAGCCATTCTTTGAGAAAGCTGGCTGGCTGCTTGCCTTCCTCTCGTCCCGACTGCCCGATATTTTTTCTTCGACCCCAATTCTCAAGGTCATTGACCTGTTCTACTAAGGTCTGTACCTGCTTCTCCATGGCCTGGATACGTCTCGCCAAGGACTCGACCACAGTCTCTGACATCATGGTCCGCTGCTCGACCTCCTCCACTCGCTTCCCGAGACTCTGCAGCTCCTGCTCCTGCTTCTGCAGCATGGCCAAGATCGGCTGAAGCCTGGCGTGATTCTCTTCAATCGATGCCTCAATCTTCTCTCGGAGTCTCATGAACTCTGCAGCCAGGCCTTGTTGAGTAGGGGAGTTCATTGGGATTTTGGGGGAGGCCACAGTTGCAGCTGTGGGCATGTCCGACACTGCCTGGGGGAGGGATGTTCTGCCTGTTGCAATTTATTCTGTCCTTTGCCTCTAGTCATCTTCCCTTACTTTTAAAAAAAAGGTAAGCAGCAACTCTACTAATATTAAGCTATTGAGTTTCTTCAAAATAGCTTAGCTGGAGAGGGTAAAAACACCACTGCGCCCGAGTTATGGTGCAGAGCCCAGCAAGACAGACCTGTTAGATCGCCTCCCAACTGAGTATTTGGGAGTATTTTAAACTTTGACTCTCAAGGAAGTGGAGTCCAGGTCTGAGCTTCAGTCTCGACCTCAGAAGCAAAACCCAGAGAACTGTGACCTCTGTTTTTTTTTTGGTTGTTCATTTCAGTGCAGGGTTTTGTGAAGATTTCTTTTGCATGGACATATGTGCGATATCTTAGAGGTTGTGACTTTTCAGTGGCGCTTGTGGTTACTGCAAGACCAGGGAGTGCATGAAACTTAGAGGGAGCCGTTACCAGGAAACACAGCAACAAAGGGAACTAAGGCCAACTGGCTCAACAAGCCTGCCTCATGACATGATGAGCGACAACTATAAACACTCCAGCTCTCTCACTCAGCCTGTGAGCAGGTTCGCTCTCAAGTCAGGTGGGGGTTAAGATAATAAATCTCAGCCAGTAAGTGATAAACACCCCCCTGACCACCACAAGACACGACCGTTGCTCCATTGTCCATAGCTGTGGTCACCTTGAGATCGTCAGTGTAAGGGGAGCTCACAATAACTGCGCTAGGATAGCCCAGTCTCGGTGGGACCCTGCACACAGACACCAGCTTTCAAGCCGGGCTCCAAAGCTCTGGGAAACGACCTATACGCTGAAAGGCTGTGTTACCAAAGGAATCACAGCACAGGTCACTGGGGAGCTGTAACCGGGGAACAACCGTCAGGCTACACAAAAAGAGAAAGATTGGACAGCACTCATCAGAAGCTCAAAATAAAAACACCATCCACACAAGGAGGCTGTGAAAGATCCCACGACACCTATTTCAAAGAGCAGCTGGAGTGTCCTGGCCCAGCACCAACACCCCCCTCCCACCCCCGCCCTGTCCAATATCACAAACAAACAAAAGATCGGGTCATCACCATACTGTAGGTTGTGGGATCTTGCTATGCACAAATGGTCTGCTGCATTCCCTAAACTACTGTGGCAACTCTTGATTGGACGTTAGATACTTTGGGAAACCAGATGCCTCATTCTGTGCTATTTTATAGAATCACAGAATGTGGGAGCAGATTATTCAGCCCATTGGGTCCACACCGACCCTCTGAAGAACATCCCACCCAGACCCCCCCTGTCCCTGTAACCCTGCATTGCCCATGGTTAATCCGCTTAGCCTGCATATCCCTGAACACTATGGACAGTTTAGCATGGCCAATCCACCCTAACCTGCACATTTTCAGACTGTGGGAGAAAACTGGAGCATCTGGAGAACACGCAAATTCCACAGACACAGTCACTCAAGGGTGGAATTGAACCCAGGTCCCTGGCGCTGAGAGACAGCAATGTTACCCACTGAGCCACCATATGCTGTATCAATGCTTAGAAATGATCTTTTACATAAATAATTTGTTCACCTCTCTGCTGGCTTCTCGAAGCTCCAAGTATTCGATGGTTCTTGTGTTTGATGGTCACACGTGCCTTCTTTTCCAGATCCTCAAAACTGCGAAAATGTCGCCACCTTCAGTAAAGGGGCTGGATGAGGGAGGAAGGAACGACAGGTGATCAGAGACCCTCATGCTAAACTGGCAACCGCTACAAGTTGGCTAAAAGAGGCTGCTTGTTGCTTTGCCAAGCCTCAGCTAGCTCTCGCCTCCTCGACACTCCGAATGCTGGCGAGTCAAAAGGTCCAGGCTCCAGGGCCCCAAACTGTAAGTTCGATGCAAGAACCAGCATTAGCAGGGAGCTCAGATGGCTCACTGAATAACGCGAGGTTCTTGGAAGAGCAGAAGCAAAATAATGCAATGATTTAAGATATGCAGATACAGAGGGGGCCGGGACAGCTCAGAGACCCAGACTGATCCAGGCCACTAATCACACTCAGCCTCAAAATTCCAGATTTTAAAAATGCAGGGGATGTGTTTACGTGCACTGGCAGGTGATAGAACAGCAGAAAGTGTATTCAGTGGATAAGGTTTCACTCAGAGGGTTAGCAATGGCCATGTGAATTAAAACTGAGCTCAATTAAACTGAAAGCACTCACTGAACCACAGCTAACAGCCCAAGTAGTAGTCATTCAGCCCTTGGTCTATATGGGAGCTTGGTGTGCACTAATTTACTCTCAATGCAGTGATAGCTGCTGGATTAAACGTAGAATTTCCTTTCTTATCCATCAGGTGGTTTGTCTGAGTACTCATGAGGGACAAGAGTGGGCAATTTGTGACTGGTTTATGAAATCTCTGGCTTGTCCAGGTTGTAGTGAAGGGAAAGGAGTGGAAATGGAAGGAGGCTGAGGGACATGGAGATGAATCCACTAAGAAAGGAGGGAGGGAGTGACCACTGCTCTAACAGCCCTGTGCTAATGTCCTTTCACAGTATTTGTTTTAAACTCTTGATCCTTCCCCCTCATCTCAGACTCTCCAGAGGCATTCTGTCAGGGTCAGCGTTTACATTTGCTACAATATCTGCTCAAGGGGGCAAACTGCTGTATTTAATGGCAATGACTTCTAATTATCACCAAACATTTCAGTGCATTAACCTAACCACAAAGATCCCACCGTTATTGGGAGCAACAACTCTGAATAAGTTACTGCTTGTTTGGACAACTGCACCGCCAAAATCCCAGAGCGTGGAATCATTTTGGTTTGGCCTAGCAGACTTCATGTGGGCCCCCTGCACAAATTCACAATAAGCAAATTGGGGATTTGGAAAACACGGCTGTGATCTTCATGCAGACTGCAGTAACAAGATACTAAAAATGCAAACACCTCTCTCTGTTTTGTCAATGACTCATTCTTTCACTGTGACTTACTCTTCTTCCTCAGAATTCAACCACAGAGCTTCCAGCTGAAGTTCAAAACGCGAGAATTCCGATTGCATTGCTTTCGAACAGCACAACAACACTTGCATTTCTGTAGCGCCTGTTGGGGACACAGGCAGGCCAAATGGAGTACTTTTGAAGTGTAGTTCCTGGTGAGCTGCAGGAACCACAGTAATTGAATTGCTTGCAGCAGTGAGATCAACCAAAAAAAAACGCAATGAGATCATCAGATGATCAACACTTTTTCTTCCCAAAATAAAAAAGTGGATTGAAGAATAAACATCTCCCACGACATCTATCAGATCACCTCCTGCTCTTATTTAAAACAGCGTCGCAGGATCTTTCAAAACAGCGGAGTGTACACTGGGGCTCCTGAAATAACGAGGAGCGCTGCTGCTGGGCTTTTGCGGGAAAATATTTCCCAGAGGAAGCAGAGGGATTTTGGACAAGAACAATCCGTCTTTGCTGCAAATAGGATGACTCAGGAGCAGCCTAAAGGAAATAATGGACGCGGAGACATACAGATATTCAAAAAGATGACCAGAGAGGTTTTAAGGACAATGTTACAAGGAGGAAAAACAGATGGAATGATTCAGTGCCAATCCCATCGGTCTCTGTTCCCTAGTTTCTGGGAAAGTGCTGATGGTAAGTGGGATGGGGTGGCATCTTAGGCCTTAAGGGTCTGAAATTTCCCTTGCTATCAGAATGTTGCATTGTTATTTAGAAGGAGCATCTGATTTTTTTTTTTAAAAAGAGGGGGACTTCCATAAAAATATGTTGTGGTTCTGTTCGCCGAGCTGGGAATTTGTGTTGCAGACGTTTCGTCCCCTGTCTAGGTGACATCCTCAGTGCTTGGGAGCCTCCTGTGAAGCGCTTCTGTGCTGTTTCCTCCGGCATTTATAGTGGCCTGTCTCTGCCGCTTCCAGTTGTCAGTTCGAGCTGTCCGCTGTAGTGGCCGGTATATTGGGTCCAGGTCGATGTGTTTGTTGATAGAGTCTGTGGATGAGTGCCATGCCTCTATTCCATAAAAATAACTTTTATAATTATTGCTCCATATCCACCTGCTGCATTCAACAGCTCAAACCTCTGCGCTCAGGTCTATTCCGTGAGATTGAATGTACCAGGAGATGGGCATGGTGATTATATCACTGGCCTGATAATCCAGAGGCCCAGGCTAATGGTGTGGAGAACATTGGTTCAAATCCCGACAGGGCAGTTGGTGGAATTTAGTTTTGATGAATAAAACTCTGGAAGTGAATGGTTGTCTAGGTAATGTTAAACACGACAGCCACTACCTAACGTTGCAAAAGCTAACTGGGTTTGCAAATCCCCTTTAAAGAGAGCAATCTGTTGTCTTTACCTGGTCTGGCTTACACATGACTTCAGACTCTCAGCGATGTGGTTGACTCTTAATTGCTATTAGAAACTGCCTCAATTTGAGAACAATTAGAAGATGGACAAAAAGTATTGGACTTGCCAGCGACCCTTGCAAGAATTGTTTTTCAAAAAAATTGTTCATTTGTTCAGGAAAGTTGGACAGAACAAAAGGCCCACACACCAGACTGCAGTGTGCCTCAGTGACAATCCCCACCTTTCAATCAATGAGCAGGCTCTCTCACATTTTCCAAAGTTTAATCACTGACTTCAATGTGTGGCTGGATACTCAACATCTACAACTTCTAATAATTGTACATGAATTACAATTCTTTAAAATGGAAGCTTGGGAAATTCCCCAATCTCCATTTTTGCTCACAGTCATAGAATCATGTTGTACAGCACAGAAACAGAACCTTCAGTCCATCTTGTCAATGCTGACCTGATATTCTATGTTAATCTAGCCCCATTTGCCAGCATTTGGACCATATCCCTCCAAACCCTTCCTATTCATATACCCATTCAGACGCCTTTTAAATGTTGCAATTGTACCAGCCTCCACCACTTCCTCTGGCAATTTATTCCATACACACAGCACCCTCTGAAAAAGTTGCCTCTCAGGTCCCTTTTAAATTTTTCCCCTCTCACCCTCTAGTTTGGATTCACCTACCCTCAGAAAAAGACATTGGCTGTTCACTCTATCCATGCCCCTCATGATTTTGTAAACTAAAGGTCACCTTTCAGCCTCCGACGGTCCAGGGAAAATGGCCCCAGCCTAGTCAGCCTCTCCCTGTAACTCAAACTCTTCAACATGCTTATAAATCTTTTCTGCACTCTTTCAAATTTAAAATCTTTACGACAGTAAGGAGACCAGTATTCCTGTATGCAGTATTCCAAAAGTGGCCTAACCAATGTCATATACACCACAACATGACCTCCCAACTCATGTATTTAAGGCACATGATGAAGCTGGTTAATTAATTTGGAAATCACACAACACCAGGTTATAGTCCAACAGGTTTAATTGGAAGCACACTAGCTTTCGGAGTGACGCTCCTTCATCACCTGAAGGAGGGTCACTCCGAAAGCTAGTGTGCTTCCAATTAAACCTGTTGGACCATAACCTGGTGTTGTGCGATTTTTAACTTTGTACATCCCAGTCCAACACCAGCATCTCCAAATCATAATTAATTTGGGATTGTTACCAGAATAGTAAGTGGTCACTTGCTGCTGTTTGCTGGACCAAAGACCTCATGCAGAACCACAGCCAGCACCAACTCAGAACATTTGGAACAAGCAGTGAGTCCAGAGTCATCAGCGCTTTCAAAACAGAGCCAGAAAACTTCATCTGGAAAGTGGGTCCAGAGGATAGAACTGATTTCACTGCACGATTGAAACTTAGTGAATTAGAGCACACTGGTTTCAGAAAGCACTTTCAGAATTTACTTTCTCTGAAAGGATCACATTTTGTTCTTTTACAATCCTGAAAGGGAAACACAAAATATAGAGAAATATAATCCCCCCCCCCCCAAGACTTACAAAGTAGTCTTCTTCTCACAAAGGACCTTTGACAATTGTATCACATCGCAACTGGACCCAATCTGCTCCATTAAAAATCTCTTAGTGACAGCAAAGTGGTCGCTTGCTCCCTGGGACCCAGGACAGGATGAGACCATGTGGAATGAAGCAGTGGAAGGTCAAACTTCATTTACACAGACCTTCCACAATCTCTGGCATTCAAGTTGCTTAACAGCCAATAAAGAGAGGGCACTGCTGGAAGCCAGGAAGTATAGCTGCCAATTTGCACACAGCAAGCTCCCACAATCAACACGGTGTTAAGAAGCAATCCTTGTCAAGGATGGACACCAGGATGGACTCTCCTGCTTCTCTCCAAAATAGTGCCAATGCATCTTTTGCACCTTCTTGAAAGTGTGAACAGGCCTCGATTTACAGTCTCGTCTCAAAAAGCAGCACCGAGCAGTGCAGGACTCCCTCAGTACTACACTGGGTGCTTCAACCCAGATCTTGTGCTCAACTCTCTGGAGCAGAATATGAACCCAGGGCCTGTTGGCTCAGAAGGGAGAGAGTAACTTCAAAATAACATTCCCTTTGGAAGCAGAGAACTGCTTTAATTAGGCCCTGAAGACGGGGAGCACTCCTAAACAACGCACAGCAAATGTTCTTGCACTTGAACTAGTGCAGTGACATAATGAGGGACTCAGATACAACAAGAATACCTGCATCGAGGGGCTAATCCAATCCAAAGACAGTACAACCATTCAGACCAACCTGTATTCGAGTCCCGGGCAACACATTCACAACGAGACCAAGATAGTTTCCTAGAAGCAAAATACACCTAAAGTCATATCAGGAACGACAAGGGAAGAGTAGCAGAAGACAGGAAGACCATCAACCCTCTCTAAGGGCTGCAGACCCTGCTCCTTAGTGAGAAACCTCATCCACCCGCAATCCATGAGTCCCACAGACTCTCTCAGGTGACTGAGAAAGCTGGAAGCAATTCCGTAGTTTGCCTGCTCTCAGTGCAAACACCATCTCTGCAATCTTCAGCAATCAGTAGCTGGAAAAGGTTTGTTGCGGCAGACGCACCCTATCAGAACACAAACATGGTCTGAGTTTTCAACATGAAGAGAAGTCAAGCTGTCTTGTTGCTCCAGCTCTCTGCACACGTAAAAAAAAAAGAGGAAATGCACTGTTTTCATTTTCTAACAAGTCACCACATCCTATGCAGTTCCTGGACTTAATGCATCAAGCACTGCAAACAAAGCTAACTATAACAAGCACTGCACAAAAGGTGCACTATTAAATACAAAGCAGACAAACACACTGTGGTCCACGTAAACACACAACACAACAGCTTCTAACAGAGAGCAAGCTCCATAGATTCCACCCCACCTAACTAATCAGAAAGCATAACAGTTAAAATCTCTCAGTGGAACATCTTTCTTTTTCCCAAATGGCCAACTTCCATCATCGTTAACATTTATAAAACCTCCATTTCCTCTCTGCTAAATCGCGACGTCAAACGCCAAAATTCTAACCTGCATCCAGTCTCTGGCTCAATGCTCATAACTCACTGCCAGACAGGAAGAATCAAACTCAAACCCAACACAAGGCCAATCATCTGTAAATACCGATGGCAATACTGATTAGATTAGATTACTTACAATGTGGAAACAGGCCCTTCGGCCCAACAAGTCCACACTGACCCTCCGAAGAGCAATCCACCCAGACCCATTCCCCTACACTTAACACTAGGGGCAATTTAGCATGGCCAATTCACCTAAGCTGCACATCTTTTGGACTGTGGGAGGAAACCGGAGCATCCGGAGGAAACCCACGCAGACACGGGGAGAATGTGCAAACTCCACCAGACAGTCGCCCAAGGTGGGAATTGAACCTGGGTCTCTGGCGCTGCGAGGCAGCAGTGATAACCACTGTGCCACCGTGCCATGTTGTGTTGTGTTGCGTAGGGTACCCATCATCTGTGCAGTTAACTCGCCTGGAATTTTGTGACAGAGTACAGGCCGACTAACCCCGCCAGCACATAATTGAGCCTTCCATTTTTGATTCAGGTACAAGCCTCTTTGGTTGGTCTTGGTCACCTCCATCCCATTGGCGGAGCCCTGGCCTGTCAAATGACATTTGCGTGTGCTGCAGCCACTCTTGTGAAACTATGCTGGAGCACACTGATGATGCGCCCATTATTGAACAGCCAGTCCCTCCTTGGGCAGGGAAAGCAACAGAGGATAAGAGATGGTCACAGAATAGTAACCCAGCAAAAAATCAGAACCTTCCCTTCCAGCAAGTGTGTAAACACGATAAAAACGACATTTGTCTCAGAACAGAAGTGTAACCAGAGACAGGTAAACAGTTTGACCTGAACTTAGGTGGAACTGACCAAACGCCAGCAAAACCCATAACCTTTACTTCAAACCATACTGTATAGGAGGCAGCAATGGGGCCCATCACACATGGCCTGGCTGTTTGGAAGATTTCCAATTAGTCCCAGTTAGATAGAGAGAGACACACAACGGCAAGTGCTTATATCATCGAGTTAGTAAACTGAAGATGCAGGCTAATACTCCACAGACATATCGAATCCTGCCACAGAAGTGGGTAGAATTTAAATTCAGTTAATTAAAATCAGAATCTGAAAGCCACTCATAGAAAAACAAAAGTATTCATAATTAACCTAAGGCACGTCATAACACACCTCTCTGGTGCAGTTGGAATGGAACCAGATGTCCTGAGTCAGAGGTAGGCACTCTACCGCAAGACCCTCATTTGTCTCAGCGGTGGTGATCATGAAACCGTCACTGACTGTTGCAAAAAGTCATTTGGTTCACTAATGTCTCGGAAATCTGCTCCCCATCCTTATTCAGACACACAACACTGTGGCCGACTCTTGACACCCTCTGAAATGGCCAAGCAAGCCACTCAGTTCAAGGGCAAATACTGATGGCAACAAATGCTAACCTTCCCAGCAACACCCACACAAAACAATTTAAACAAGGTTGCACTGCCCTGCTTTCTTCCCCAAACCATCACCATTTAGTTCCTTTTTAAGAGTCTATCCAGTGCCTTTTTGACAATTTTTATTGAATTTGCTTTCAGCTCATATGTTCGTGTTCAGCAGATGAATGTTTTTTTTTAAACATCTCTTTCCTGGCATTCAACAGCTAGTTGCTCTCAATCGGAGTCCTCTCAAGCCTCTTGCTAGTGGAAACAGTGTATTTACTCTAACTTACTCTTCCTGAGCACTTCTCTTCAACCTACCCTTTAGTCCTCTCAGCTCAAAAAAAGGAGAATAATCCCAACCAGTAACCACACTTTCTTATTTCCTCCAGACTGCTGGGGCAGGAAGAGCTGAGTTATCTTTTCGAGTTTATTTATGGGCTATTTGCTTGGGCAGCATTTATTTATACAGTCATAGAGATGTACAGCATGGAAACAGACCCTTCAGTCCAACCTGTCCATGCCGACCAGATATCCCAACCCAATCTAGTCCCACTTGCCAACACCTGGCCCACATCCCTCCAAACCCTTCCTATTCAAATACCCACCCAGATGCCTTTTAAATGTTGCAATTGTACCAGCCTCCACCATTTCCTCTGGCTGCTCATTCCATACACGTACCACCCTCTGCATGAAAAAGTTGCCTCTTAGGTCTCTTTTATATCTTTCCCCTCTCACCCTAAACCTATGCCCTCTAGTTCTGGACTCCCCGACCCCAGGGAAAAGACTCTGTCTGTTTACCCTATCCATGCCCCTCATAATTTTGTAAACCTCTAAGGTCACCCCTCAGCCTCTGATGCTCCAGGAACAACAGCCCCAGCCTGATCAGCCTCTCCCTACAGCTCAAATTCTCCAACCGTGGCAACATCCTTGTGAATCTTTTCTGAACCCTTTCACGTTTCACAACATCTTTCTGATAGGAAGGAGAGCAAAATTGCATGCAATATTCCAACAGTGGCCTAACCAATGTCCTGTACAGCCGCAACATGACCTCACAACTCCTGTACTCAATACTCTGACCAATAAAGGAAAGCATACCAAACTCCTTCTTCACTATCCTATCTACCTGCGACTCCATTTTCAAGGAGCTATGAACCTGCACTCCAAGGTCTGTTTGTTCAGCAACGCTCCCTTGGACCTTACCATTAAGTGTATAAGACCTGCTAAGATTTGCTTTCTCAAAATGCAGCACCACACATTTATCTAAATTAAACTCCATCTGCTATTTCTCAGCCCATATGTCCCTGCTTAATTGCCCTCGAGAAGGTGATTATAACTCTGGTGTTGCTGCAGTCTATATGGTGTAGGGACACTCACAGGGTTTTCAGGAAGGGACTTCCAGGATTGAGGCCCAGTAACAGTGAAGGAAAGGTGTTACAATCCCGAATCAGGATGGCGTGGAATTTGATGAGAACGTGCAGGTGTTGGTGTTGCTATACGCTTATCCTTCTAGGTGGTGGAAGTCAGAGTGTTGAAAGAGGTTGCGGATGGAGTCTGGGCGCTGCAGTGCACAGTGCATCTGGTGGATGGTACACACTGCTGCAACTGTGTGCCTGAGGTGGAGGGAGTCAGTGCTAACGATGTTAGCCCCCTCCTTCACTCTACTGGAACCTGCACCATGACATCATAAATTCATGTTCCCCTTCTCCCAATGTGCTAACTACTGCTTGGGCCATACACACATTTTTCAAGCTTTCCTCTATTTGCTGTGTATTTGCCCTCTAACTTCCTCTAGTCACCCTGCAGAGGAGGCAGCACTGCGGCCCATCACATTTGTTGCGGCCCTTTGGAAGATTTCCAATTAATCCCAGTTAGATACTGAGACACACAATGGCTTCTGCTACAAGCACCCCTGGCAATTAGTCCTGTATGTCATCCAGCCACTTTATAGCTCTGGACTCTTCTATTTCCAACTGGGTCTGCTTTGACCTACAAAGAGCAGGTTAACATCGGTACTGAACTCCAGCAAAGGGTTCTGCCCAAGAGCCTTGTGCTCCCCTTCTTGTGAAGGACCCTGTCTGACTGGAACATTACCAACCTGCTTTGTTTTGTTTACGACTTTCCAGCACCTATAATATTTTGGGGGTTTTTTCCCCCCGTTGCACAACATATAGCCCATTCCACAATCAGACTTCGACAACAAGAACTGCGATCACGTCTGGGAAGAGAGATTCCACTAAAAATTATAACTTTGTCAGGCCAGCACACCCCAGCCCCAAAAATGCAATGAGTCAACTAAGACACACGGCTGATGCACAAGACACTGAAAAGCCTTGATACTTCATTACTACTGACCTTGATAAGCCCTACTCTCGCTAGTAGCGTTTTTATAAAAAATAAAGGCAGGACAAATCAAACCGGATCATCTCACTCCATTGTAGTTTCTCTGGCAACTCATTAATCTCCCCTTTGGAACAAAAATCTACTTTTCTTAGTCCTGCACATAATTCATGACTGAGTTTCTACAGACCTGCGATGTGCAGAATTTTAAAGACTAACAAGACTTCCCCCATCACCGCGAGGGAATAACTTTCTCACTGCCGTGCTAAATGTCCAACTCCTTAGCTTGTGACTAAACCCCCTGCTTCCAAGAGGATGGCTTCCCAATCCATGGGTCACATCTGGCTGCAGACATGATTATGTGGTCGCGTGCTCGGAAGTAGCAATGGTGGCAACAGATCAGACTGCTTTCCGATAGCATGTGTGGCCCCTTAAGTCACCATTGGTGGGCTTGTTCTAATGAATCGGGGTCTCTGAGCTCCAATGGCTAGAAGTATACAAAATAGACGAAGGAGTAGGCCATTCAGCCCTTTGAGCCTGCCCCGCCATTCATGGCTGATCATAAAATTTCACTATCCCATTCCTGCTTCCTCTCCATACCCCACGATCTCTTTAGCCGCAAGGCCCACATTCAGCTCCCTCGTGTTAAGATGGAAAATTATAGGCCAATCAGCTTAACCTCGGTTGTTGGTAAAATTCTAGAATCCATCATTAAGGATGAGGTTTCTAAATTCTTGGAAGAGCAGAGTCTGATTAGAACAAGTCAACATGGATTTAGTAAAGGGAGGTCATGCCTGACAAACCTGCTGGAATTTTTTGAAGAGGTAAAAAGGAGGTTAGACCAGGGAAACCCAGTGGATGTGGTCTATCTAGACTTTCAAAAGGCCTTTGATAAGGTGCCACACGGGAGGCTGCTGAGCAAGGTGAGGGCCCATGGTGTTCGAGGTGAGCTGCTGGGATGGATTGAGGATTGGCTGTCTAACAGAAGGCAGAGAGTTGGGATAAAAGGTTCTTTTTCAGAATGGCAGCCGGTGACGAGCGGTGTCCCGCAGGGTTCGGTGCTGGGGCCACAGCTGTTCGCATTATATATTAATGATTTGGATGAGGGAACCGGGGGCATTCTAGCGAAGTTTGCCGATGATACGAAGTTAGCCGATGATACGAAGTTAGGTGGACAGGCAGGTAGTACTGAGGAAGTGGGGAGGCTACAGAAGGATCTAGACAGGTTGGGAGAGTGGTCCAGGAAATAGCTGATGGAATTTAACGTGAGCAAGTGCGAGGTCTTGCACTTTGGCAAAAAGAATAAAAGCATGGACTACTTTCTAAATGATGAGAAAATTAATAAAGCCAAAGCACAAAGGGATCTGGGAGTGCTAGTCGAGGATTCTCTAAAGGTAAACATGCAGGTTGAGTCCGTGATTAAGAAAGCGAATGCAATGTTGTCTCTTATCTCAAGAGGGTTGGAATATAAAAGCAGAGATGTACTACTAAGACTTTATAAAGCTCTGGTTAGGCCCCATTTGGAGTACCGTGTCCAGTTTTGGTCCCCACACCTCAGGAAGGACATACTGGCACTTGGAACGTGTCCAGCGGAGATTCACACGGATGATCCCTGGAATGACAGGTCTAGCATATGAGGAACGGCTGAGGATACTGGGATTGTATTCGTTGGAGTTCAGAAGATTAAGGGGAGACTTAATAGAGACGTACAAAATAATACATGGCTTGGAAAAGGTAGATGCTAGGAAATTGTTTCCGTTAGACGAGGAGACTAGGACCCGTGGACACAGCCTTAGAATTAGAGGGGGTCATTTCAACAGAAATGCGGAGACATTTCTTCAGCCAGAGAGTGGTGGGCCTGTGGAATTCATTGCCACGGAGTGCAGTGGAAGCCGGGACGCTAAATGTCTTCCAAGGCCGAGATTGATAGGTTCTTGTTGTCTAGAGGAATTAAGGGCTACGGGGAGAACGCTGGTAAGTGGAGCTGAAATGCGCATCAGTCATGATTGAATGGCGGAGTGGACTCGATGGGCCGAATGGCCTTACTTCCACTCTTATGTCTTATAGTCTTATGGTGTTACCTAATGAACTGGCCCCCAGCCAGCTTTCTGCGGGAGAGAATTCCACGGGCTCACAGTGTAGAAATGTTTCCTCAACTCAATCCCGAATGGCTTAACTCCCTTAATCATACATTGTGACCCGGAGTTCGGGACATTCCCATCACTGACCTACTTCAGTTATTGATTCACATGGTCATGTGTAGATTCCTCCCTTACGTTTGAATGGTTATCCTAAGACTTATCCATGCTGCTGGAGTCACTGGGCTGGGAGAAAAGTGCTGTTTGTATTTCCCCTCCCTCTGTGTCTTCATGCTTTGTGAAGACTCCAGAACCCCAACCCAAGGTGGATACCCCCTCCAACCCTGTTTCAACCTCAGTTCATCCCCAACTAGTTTTATTCCCCCTTTCTGACTCCCTGATACCACATAGACTGATAATGGAACAGACATCTGAGGTCGGTATTGTAGAAACCATGGTGGGGGTGGAGAGAGATAAGGGTGGGGGGAAAGAGGGAACACACACACACACACACACACACAGACTCACCATACATCTTTACATACTATTTTGTTGGAAAAGCCTGTCATTAGGCAACTTGTTTATAAACGGCCCACCTAACAAGTGAAGCATCACCCCCGCCCCCTCACTTTGGTGTCTTGCTGAAGTAGATATGATGCAGAGAGAGTTCGGGAAACACTGTTTGAAACACTCCCAGCATCTAGCTTGTCAATCTTTGAGCTCATTTACATGTTTTGCTGCTTTAATTTAGCAAAACATTCCAAAGGTGCTTTCACGGGAGCGGGATTGGATATTCTTCTACGTTAAGCCACGTAAGGGGTCAGCAAGATGGCTCAGTGGTTAGCACTGTTGCCTCACAGCACCAGGGACCCAGGTTCAATTCCAGCCTCTGGCAACTGTCTTTGTGGAGTTTGCATATTCTCCCGGTGTGTGCATGGGTTTCCTCCGGGTGCTCCGGTTTCCTCCCACAATCCAATGGTGTGCAGGTCAGGTGAATTGGCCATGTTAAATTGCCCGTAGCGGTAGGTGCATTGGTCAGAGGGAAATGGGTCTGGGTGGGTTACTCTTCGGAGGGTCGGTGTGGACTTGTTGGGCCAAAGGGCCTGTTTCCACAATGGGAATCTAATCTAATCTTAAAAAAGGAGTTATTCAGATGAGCAAGATTGTGGTTTTGAACATCCTCTTAAAGGAGAGGTATGGAGGGAAGAGAGACTTAGGGAGAGAATTCCAGAGCTTAGGACCCAAGAAGGCGTAACTTGCATAGAGTTAGCACCCTGAACTTTGTAAAATCTCCCAACGAGATCCATAGAAGCAATATCTAAAATAAGCTATAAATGAAAAAAAATGAATGAATTACATTTCTATACAGGCTTTCACTCTGTCAGCATTTCCTAAAGACACTTTACAGCCACGGAAATCCTTTATGACGTGTAAACATTACTGCAATATAACAGCTCATTTGTGAAGTGCAGAGTGCCACAATCATCATTGAGGCAATGACTAGCTCAACTGTCTTAGTCACACTGATCGGGGGGGAAAAAGGTTAGCGGGACTAGGATTTTAAACTCTACAGTCCTTCACATTAGTGACTGTCGGACAGACAGCATTGAGAAACTACTCAAAATAACAATGAGCTGATATCTAAAAACGCAAAGAGAAGACTGTAGAAATGAAAACTTTTAAAAATGTAAAATTTGATTTTTCTTCCATTTAAGCTATTAGTCATGTTTTGAGGGGAAGTCACAGGCTGCACCACTCAGGTATGGCCAGCTGTTTGGATTATTCACAGATCAGCGAATGAGAGCAAGAGTGCACAACAGCAAGACAGCGAGGGCACACGAGATAGGATGAACGTGAGAGGGCGAGGTGGCGGGGGCGGGCGAGGTGGCGGGGGGCGGGGGGCCGGGCGAGGTGGCGGGGGCGGGGGGGCCGGGCGAGGTGGCGGGGGCGGGGGGGCCGGGCGAGGTGGCGGGGGCCGGGGGCCGGGCGAGGGTGGCGGGGGGCCGGGCGAGGTGGCGGGGGGCCGGGCGCCGGGCGAGGTGGCGGGGGGCCGGGGGCCGGGCGAGGTGGCGGGGGGCCGGGGGCCGGGGGCCGGGCGCCGGGCGAGGTGGCGGGGGGCCGGGGGGCCGGGCGAGGTGGCGGGGGGCCGGGCGAGGTGGCGGGGGGCCGGGCGAGGTGGCGGGGGGCGGGGGGCCGGGCGAGATGGCGGGGGGCCGGGGGGCGGGGCGAGGGGCCGGGCGAGGTGGCGGGGGGGCGGGGGCCGGGCGAGGTGGCGGGGGGCCGGGCGAGGGGGCGGGGGGGCGGGCGAGGGGGCGGGGGGGGCGGGCGAGGGGGCGGGGGGCCGGGGGCCGGGCGAGGTGGCGGGGGGCCGGGGGGGCCGGGCGAGGTGGCGGGGGGCCGGGCGAGGTGGCGGGGGCAGGGGGGCCGGGCGAGGTGGCGGGGGGCCGGGCGAGGTGGCGGGGGGCGGGGGGGCCGGGCGAGGTGGCGGGGGGCCGGGCGAGGTGGCGGGGGGCCGGGCGAGGGGGCGGGGGGCGGGGGCCAGGCGAGGGGGTGGGGGCGGGTGGCATGAGGTGGCGTGGGCGGGTGGCATGAGGTGGCACGGGCGGGGGGCGGGCGAGGTGGCGCGGGCGGGGGACGGGGTGGCACGGGGGGGTGGAGGGAGAGGGAGAGGAAGAGGGAGGGAGAGAGGGAGAGACCAACAAAACAGAGTGTGCAAAGATGTATGGTGCTTACGTGTCTCTCTCTCCCAACCACACCATGGTTTCTACAACCCGGCCTCAGGTGTCAATTCCATTTTCAGTCTACATGGTGTCAGAGAGTCAGAAAGGGGGAATAAAACTAGTTGGAGATGGACTGAGTTCAAATTGGGGGGTGTCCACCTTGGGTTGGGTCCTGGAGTCTTCACAAGCATAAAGACACAGAAGGAGGGGAAATACAAAGCTCACTTTTCTCCCAACCAGTCACTCCAACAGCACGGATAGACTTAGGATGGCCATTCAAAGCTAAGGGAGGAATCTACACATGGCCACATGAATCACGAACAGAAGTAGGCCATTCAGCCCCTCAAGTCTGCTTTGCCGTTTACTCTTACATGGCAACAGAAGGAATCGACCTCTCCTATGACCACCCCCCCTCCCCGCCCACCCCCATCTCCAACACTTGCTGAGTCAGAGAGCTCTGTAGTCACAACCCTCAGAGCAAACAGTTCTCTGCCCTTCTGTTCTAAAGGGGTAGTCCTTAATCTTAAAACAGTGTCCCCTATTTCTGATCCATCATCCTTTTACCTTTATCTTGTCAAGACCATTTAGGATCTTGTATACTTCCATCAAGTCGCCCCTCACTCTTCTCCAGCTCAGTCTGTCCAACCTTTATTCACCAGACAACCTGCTCATTCCAGGTTTCAATCCCATCAAACCTTATCTGATCGACCACAAACACATTCACATTACTTAAAAAAGGAAGCACGAGCAAAACTGGACACAGCATTCAAGATTTATTGTAGTTTTTGTTTTAAAAAGACATTTGGATGGAAAAATGGATAAGAAAGGTTTGGAAGTATATGGGTGAGGAACAGGCAGGTGGGACTTGTTTAGTTTGGGATTATGTCCAGCATGGACTGGCTGAGCCAAAAGGGTCTGTTTCCATGCTGTATGACTTTATGACTCTGTGATCTCACTACGAAATATATAAATGACACAGTAAAATTCAATCCCTTTCATCTTAAATGATTGTATCCCATTGCTTGCTGTACCTGCAAATTAACTTTTAGTGGTTCATCTACTGGAACACCTAGATCCTCCTCCCCCCCCACCTTTAGTTCGGAATTCTGTTTCAGTTGTTCACGGTTTAAGCAAGACTTTGATTTTTCATTCTTCCTGCCAACGTGAAGATCTTCACATTTTTCCACATTATAATCCATCTGTCAGATTTCTGCCAACTCACTTAACCTCACCAAGTCCCCTACTTCCTCGGCACGTTGTGTTCACAGCTTACTTTCCTAGAGGACTCGCTTGCTGTTGCTGGTTGAAACAGGTGCAACACAGAGGGACAGACTAAAGCAGTGGATAACCAGTAGGATACAGGTCCCTCAATATGAACACAGGTGAAAAGAATCACACGTGAGGGAGGAGAACGGGAACTCAGAAAACGCAGGAACTGAAATGGTCGCGATGTGGAGGAACCGGGAAACAAGTGTGGTGCAGAAAACACAGAGTACAAGAAAGTGAAGAGTTAGTGCAAGACTGAAGGGATAGGCTCTCCATATCCCAGAGAATGAGGCAGGAAACTGGGAAACTGACTACAGCCTCCTTTCTGAAGTTGAGGAAGGGCGGAAGGTGTTCTTCCCCTTTATGTGACTGAGGGTAAGGGCTGATCCTGCTGGTAAACAACTTGAGGCAACTTACCTCGGTGTCTGACTATGCTGTACAGGAGAGAGAAGTTCGGGCTCAACTTCCTGGTTTACATAAAAACAAACACAATGACAGTGCAATGCTATTCTCTCAATCTCTCTCTGTCACACTCTTATTTACACAGTATATTAGATTGCACTAACCAATGCTGTCCGATTGCTGTGCTCCACTGAGGAATAAAGAATTAAAGTTTATCTGTTTTTATTAAAGTGGAAAGAGTTTTGAGCACTCCAAATGAGCTATTTGCATCAGAGTGACTGGTTGAAAATTAATCAGCCACATCATAATAAAGTGGGATGAAGGGGAGATGGCTACAGATACAAAGGTGGGAATTGAAACACAACTCCGCTGTCACACAATACGCAAGACTCGACTGCAAACCTGCGCTTTCTCCATCAGCCAGACACACAGTGAGGTGCAGTCATACATCGGTGCCCTCTCTCGGCCTCATCCTGGGAGACTGCTGGGTTCAGGAGGGCAGCCGCACAGGCTGGCGGCTCCCACTGAGCATGCTCAGAGCCAGACCTCTGGCCAGACAAACAAGTGACACTCAAAGCAAACACCGGGTCAAACAAGAGGGCGTTTAGGACAACAAACAGCCGACCAAGTCCTGTTCTCTGCTGCTGCTGCTGCTTTCAAATATTTACCTCTCTGCCAGAAAGAAAAATCAATGCAGCCAGGGGAGTTGTTCCATCACTCCTTCCATGTTCGGCCTACATGGCCTGTTGGGACTGGAATCACAGGTCACGCTCTGCAGTGCAATTGTGCAGATGGACCCTTACCTCAGCTGAGCCAGCAGATGAGGTCGGGGGGGGGGGGGGGGGGGGGGGGGGGGGCGTGGAGGGGTGGAGTTGCAGGATGACCGAGTGTCTTCTCAATGGACAGCATATCCCCCCCAGAGACAGAAAGTCATGGTTTGAAGCCCCACCTCAAACGCAAAATCCAAGCCAACATTCCCCAGAAGGGGGATGAACACTCGCTCCTTTCCTTCCTGCTGGAGGGTTGGAAGTTACGTCAATGGTCCTAAAAGCAACAGCAGTGTCACCCCTGGCATCACGGTCCTCATTTTAAACAAAGCCATGGGACTCAGGAGGAAGGTGCCAGCGTGTGGGTGTGGATGAGCTGGGGCCGCACTGCAACACTTAATCATGGAAACTCTACTATCAACCAGGCCAATTTCAGTGGTGCATACCCTGAAGGGGGGACTTCACATTTTCTTACCCTGTGCTTTGACCCAGTCATGTAACCAAAGATCCTGCTGTACACAGAGGGGATTTCCCTGCTCTGCTGTCAGTTACTGTGCAAAATGCTCCTTAAAACACATTAAGGCATTTCAAGGCACACAGATATTGGCCCAACTAGCTCATGCTGGGATTTATGTCTACTCACCCTTACCTACTCCCTTCTCTTTTTAGTAATTTCCCCTTCAAAAGTTTCCTCTGCCCCTCAATACTCCTTGTACAAATCATGAGGGAGGTGCAGCATGAAAGCAACAGCTCAACCACTGCTGCTGTAAATTCATCACAGGCTACTGAGCACGGACAGTCCAGAGGTGTCTTTTACCCCTCTCCTGCAGATCAATATTCAAGGAAATGGACAACGCAGCAGTAGCAGCTTTCTGTTAAAGCACTTCATGAGGTGTGGGTGTTACTGGCTGGGCCAGAATTTATTGTCTATCCCTAACTACCTTGGAGAACATGGTGGTGAACCGCTGCAGTCCTTGGGTTGCAGCGACTGTGCTGTTAGGAAGTTTCACGATTTTGACCCGGTGAACATAGAATATTGCTGAAGTCCCAATCAAAGAGATGGATGTTTGAGAGGACTGTTTGAGCGTAGGACATAAACAGGGGTAGGGGCTGAGGGAAAGGGGAGATTGAGAGAGAGAGAGAGAGGGGTGGTGGCGGCACAGTGGTTAGCACTGCTGCCTCACAGCGCCAGAGACCCGGGTTCATTTCCCGCCTCAGGCGACTGACTGTGTGGAGTTTGCACATTCTCCCCGCGTCTGCGTGGGTTTCCTCTGGATTCTACGGTTTCCTCCCACAGTCCAAAGATGTGCAGGTCAGATGAATTGGCCATGCTAAATTGCCCGTAGTGTTAGGTAAAAAGGGATAAATGTAGGGGTATGGGTGGGTTGTACTTCGGCGGGTTGGTGTGGACTTGTTGGGCCGAAGGGCCTGTTTCCACACTGTAAGTAATCTAACCTAAAAAGGAAAGAGGGAGAGGGGGGAAAAAAAAAGAAGAAAAAAAGAGAAAAGGAAAGAGGTAGGGACCTACAGAAGAGGGAGAGGAGGGGTCGACAGAAAAGAGAGGAGGGGGTATGGGAAAGGTGGAATGGGGCCAAGGGAGTTGATGTAGCGGAGTGTGGCAATAGTGATGAGAACAAGCACAGGAGACTAGATTAATCTACTAATAGATATATGGAGGAGCGCAGGGAGAGCCAATTAACAAACTGACAAACACATACCAAGTATCACTTGCAATTACTGCTGTCACAGTTAAAAATATCACAACACCAGGTTACAGACCCTGTTGTCGAGAGATTTTTAATTTTGTCTCCCCCCCGTCCAACACCGGCATCTCCACGTCATTGCTGCCACAGAGTTATCATGTGCAGGGAACACAGCATGAATGCTCACACCAACACTATTGCTCAGATAGTGCACTCAGGATATTGGAATAACACGGTCACTAAGACCTCACAGGAAGATTAACCGCCACCGTGATGCAGTCCAAGAGATATGTGATTATGCTACCAAACAAATCCCTGCGGTTGGCATCAAGAATCAGTAAATTGGGATGAAACCTGGTCCCAAGAGCCTGAAACATGATGCTACCTCCCCTGCCTATCAGGCTGACATCTTCACATTTGAACACCTTTAAGTAGGTTCCCGCTGCTGCCATAGCACCAAGAGGACCCAAATCAAAGTCACAAATCCCTGCGAGACGTGGTCATACTGCACTAACCCTCCCAGAGTTTCTGGGTCATCTCCAGCCTTTGAAAGTCCAACAGTATCCAGAGAATCCTGGATTGAGCTTATTCCCTGTAAACTTACGACCCAGCAATAAAAAGGAGTAAGCAGACCAAGAAATGAGGTTGAGTAACAAAGACCAGGGGAACTGCCCCTTTAATGGGTTGTCAATTAGTCAAGAGAGAGTGCAAAGAGGTACAGTCCACTGGAGGATTCTGTGAGCAGTGGGTGGCAAAGGGACTGGAGCATATCATCAACATCAGCAATGTTGTTTTAATTTGAAATGGTTCCGACTGCTTTCACAAATGAAATCACCGTAAAGTGTTGATCTTTTGTTTATTGGCACTCAGAAGGGTCTAAAGGGACACTTTAAGATTAGATTCCCTACAGTGTGGAAACAGGCCTTTCTCCCCAACCAGTCCACACCGACCCTCTGAATAGTAACCCACAGAGACATATTTCTCTCTGACTAAGGCACCTAAGACTATGGGTAATTTAGCATGGCCAATTCACCTGACCTGCACATCTTTGGACTGTGGGAGGAAACCAAAGCACCTGGAGGAAACCCACGTAGACACGGGGAGAACGTGCAAACTCCACACAGACAGTCGCCCGAGGCTGGAATCGAACCTGGGACCCTGGTGCTAAGTGACTTTGAAATTAAATATGCTCAAAATCAGATGTGCACTAGCATTGCTGGGCAAACAGTGAGAACAGCTGAACTTGATTTCATAGACAGTGTCCAACAGTAAACCAGATTACCAGCTCAAAGATTCAAAGGATCTCAACCTAAATAATTATGTCCTTCCCTTGTCCTCTCTTTTTTTCTTAAATTCCTTCATAGGGCATCACTGGAGAGCTCAATAGCATTTATGTCCATCTCTAACAGTCTTCGAGAAGATAGCAGTGTTGAACTGCTGCAGTCCGTGTGGTGTTACATCTGCGGCGCTGTTAGAGAGGGAACTCCAGGAATCTGACCCAGCAACAGTGAAAGAACTGCCAATAAAGTTCCAAGTCAGGATGGCATATGGCTTGCAGGACACTTGTAGATGGTGTTCTCACGCATCTGCGAACTTCTATGTGGAACAGCTCAGAAGATTTCCTTTATGGTATTTTGGCTTCTTCCAACCCAAGTGGGGCCTACAGTGGTTTTGGCTATGGACACGTGGATTCCACCTCGCCTTAGTTAGAAGGTCATGAGTTCACATTCCACTACAGAGATGCCAAGTACAGAATCTAAGCCCATACACCAAGTGCAGTACTGAGGAAGTGCTGAACAGTCAGAGACGCTAATGAGGCATTGAAAGAAGACCCCACGTGCTCTTGTGGGTGAACTTTTCCACTCGACCTTTGAAGGAAGAGCAGGGCTGACACATTCCTCAACTATCACCACGCAGCGTGGAAAGTCGCGGACTAGATTTTCTGATTTTACAACAATGGCTGTGCTGCATTTGAGATGTCCTGAGGTTGAGAAAGGACCTGTATAAATACAAATCTTTCATCTCTGTTCGTAACTTTCCAGCTTCTAGCTGGAGTGGTCACCTGAAATTAAACATGGTGGTTTTCTCTCCTGGCTTCTCACCTTCTCGGAGATGATGCAAACTTAAAAAGGCAAGTGCCTTTTGTCTGGTCCATTGCCTCGCCTCTAAATGCAAGGTTCACAAAGCAAAGAACTATCCTTTGTTGCTAATGTGCCAACAGGCTGGCTGTAGACTCCTCTCCTGAGAGATTCTAAAGGCTCACATAAAAGGCACTGACATATTTCAGGAAAAAAGGGTTACCCACACCTTCTAAACACAGTTACCAAGAAGCTCAGATTGATTTCGGAGATCGGAGGGCCCTAGAAGTGGGTGCATTTCTCTTTTTTTTTGAATGGGAATGCACAGCTTTCTGAGGTCCGATTACTGCTATAAAACAAATCCCACAAATCAGTCGATGTTCATTTTACTTCAAAGAAACCCTGCCTTTTCATCACTCCCCCCAGTCCTCAACAGAACTTTCAGACCATCCCAAATTCTCACTCTGGCTTCCCACGATGTTGCAGATGTTTAAACGAGGGTCTCACCAGGAAAAAGGTCAGGGGTAGGTCTTCTACACAACCAGGTGAAATTGAGGACTGCAGATGCTGGAGATCAGAGTCAAGATTAGAGTGGTGCTGGAAAAGCTCAGCAGGACAGGCAGCATCCGCGGAGCAGGAAAATCAATGTTTCGGGCAAAAGTCCTTCTACACAACTGTTCAAACCTCCCATTAGTTCCCCTACTGAGGTTCTGAAACTATAACACCGCTCAAATTCTGGGTTCAGAGCTTTTGTATGTTTTCCATAACTCCTTCAATCTTTAAGATTAGATTAGATTAGATTACTTACAGTATGGAAACAGGCCCTTCAGCCCAACAAGTCCACACCGACCCTCCGAAGAGCAACCCATCCAGATCCATTCCCCTATATTTACCCCTTCACCTCACACTATGGGCAATTTAGCATGGCCAATTCACCAAACCTGCACACCTTCTCAATTATCTGTCAAACTCCCCCCCAGCTTTGTGGAGAAAGTAGTATTTTCTATGGTCCAGCCATTTCCTGGTGCAAAGTGAAGCAAGAAAGCTCCTGTTACCTCTTGAAAACTAAGCAGGTACATCCTGCAGGACATGGAGGCATATCCCAGGTCCAGCACAGGCAATGGGTGCCAACTCTTGGCTGAAAAAAAAACGAGAGAGGAGAAGAGCTGCTCACCTACCTCCACGGGGCCAAGCTTAGGAGCATTCGTCCACCCTTTCTGTTAGGGAGACCTGGTTGATGCAGCCAAACCTAGAGAGCAAAGAAGAAACTTTGTTTACAAACCTGGGACTAATATGCCACTCTCCAACTTTGGGCATTGACTCTGGTTGTTTGAGCAGCTCTAGTGACGACACACCCACGCATGACTATGATCAGTGAATGCCAAATGGCTATTCGAGTCTGCAAACCCAATTGTTTTCTTACTGAAGATTCCGGTGGGATGGAGGTGGGAGTAGCGGGGGTGAGGGAAGCAGCAGGCAACGGAACAGTTGTGATTAGCTAAACTGACCTTGGCAGAGACTACATGTGGATGGTCTAGTTTGCTTGGCACCATAACGGAAGATGCTTCACCCAAAAAATGTGTGCACACCTGCCCCTCTAAGAATGTACGAGGAGATTCCTCCCAGTCTCCTGGTCAATATTTAAACCGCCCAACATCACAGAAAAAACCCGACAGTCCATGAACATGCATTATTCTTTGTGGGAATGCTCTGCTTACATGCTGTTTCCCCTTTTATGACAGAAGCCACCCTAATGTCTTAATGGATAACGTGGGATACAAAAAGCGTCACTGAAATTCAAGCCTGTCTTTATAGTTACAGTCGGCCTGTTCAAGGTCGACAGACAGCGAGGGGGCTGTACCTCATTGCACTGAATACACTCTTAGCAGGAAGGGGTTTAGCTCCCCACAGCAACCATCCAACAACACTCAAGAAGCTCAACACCATTCGGACAAAGTAGGCCACTTGATCAGAACTCCATCCACCGCCTTTGACATTCACTCTCTCCATCTCCAAAGCAACATGTACCATATGTAACTCACCAACGCTCGGTCAACAGTACCTTCCAAAACCTGCGACCTCTACCATCTGGAAGGACAAGGGCAGCAGATACAGGTGGCAGCGTGCCCATATAAAACTTCCCTCTGAGCCACACGCCATCCTGAACATTGTACTGCTGTCCCTTCACTGTCACTGCCCAGGAACTGCCTCCTTGACAGCACTGTGGGGGTCCCTACACAACATGAACTGCAGCAGTTCCAGAAGAGGGGGGGCTAGTCACCACTTTCTCAAGGGCAATTAAGGACCGGTCTTGCCAGTAGCGTCCACATCAGTGCAATAATAAAATCGAAAGAGAGAGAGAGTTCACACTCTCCAGATGGGAGAATGAGCTTATCCAGTAAGTCAGGCAGTCCCAAGCCCCAATCCTGATGTGTTCTGATCACAGCCAAAGACAGCAGTCAGGTGCTGCACTAGGGTTCAGCTCCAACAGTAAAGGGCGCACTGTGTGCTGATATCAGGTGAGGGTTCAATTTGGGTCAGTCACTCTGCATCCCATGGGTATGGAGCCTGCCAACGCACCAACTGTCTGGACTGACAGGATGAGCAGCAGCCAGGCAGGGCGAGGTGCCAGCAGAGTGCTGGTGGCTTGTGGAACAGCCAGAACAAGCGAAAAAAGGGGGGGGGGGAAAAAACAACACACAGGCAGACACGCAATTCCGAGAAAGAATAGAATAGCAAGCGGTTGGTTAGATGTTTGTGCAGGTTTCATCTAAAAGAGCTAACAGCTTGACACCAAGTCCGGTAAATAAGCCACAAGAGAAACAGAAAGGTACACCGCACAGAGTCACGTGTCAGCCTGAACTGTTTACACAGAACAGTTACTCAAAATAAGCTGAGTGAGAGAGGAAACAGCAGCGGTTGTATTGCTGAGTGACAAGAGGAGAAGGGAGAGGAATGAGACAGCTTCCTTACCTCTCCCCACTGTATAGCCTGCAAACCCTCTCATCCTCTCTGGCAGAATCCCCCTGCTGTACTTGCCATTTCAGTAGGGAAATGCACTCGCACAACAAATTCCACTCCCACTCCCGCCAAAAACTGAATCTGCGGTTAAGAGATAACTCCGCTCACCAAGGAGATGGTACGGTGGCTCAGTGGTTAGCACTGTTGCCTCAGTGCCAGGATTCCATCCCACCTTGACAATCGTGTGTGTGGAGTGTACACATTCTCCCCATGTCTGCGTGGGTATCCTCCAGGTGCTTTGGTTCCATCCCACAGTCCAAAGATGTGCAGGTTAGGGTGGTTTGGCCTCGTTAGATTGCCCATAGCGTCCAGGGATGCGCAGGCAAGGTGGATTAGCCATTTGAAATATCCCAGGTTATTGGGATAGGGTAGGGGTGTGGGTCTGGGTGGGATGCTCTTCAGAGGTTCGGTGTGGACTCAGTGGTTGAATGGCCTGCTTCCACTCTGCCGGGAATCTATGCCTCACACAGTCGAATAGGCAGTTCCTACTTACAGTTACACGTGGTCAGGTGGTGGTGCTGAGGACCAGCGCCTTGGTCAATAATTGTCCACCTTAAAACTGTTTGCAATTGGCTTCAACCATACCCATACAAGGAAGCTGGGAAATGTAGGCAGTGGTGTAAAATGTGGATAAAAACTTTGAATTAAAAATCCTGAATGGTGTGGGAACCTGAAACTTTTCTCTGCGACCAAAATGTCAAATTCACAAATAACCATCAGACAGCACCTAAAATTGAAGGAGTTCCTGACTGATAAGTGGTTCTCCTCAGATACTGTAACCTTACATTTGTGACAACCTTCATCTTAGCATCAGGCTTCCTTTCCGACTCGTGCTGCCCTTTGGGGTACAAAGGCAAACAGCACAGCGCAGGACAGAGGGAGTGCTGCACTGGCTTCCAAATGGGCCATTAAACGAAGGTCCTTCTCAAATGCAATGTGAAAAATGCTCACGCCACTATCTCAGAGAGGAGTAGTGGAGTCATCCCCAGTGCCCTGGTCAATAATTATCCACAATCGACATCGTGAAACCAAAACGTTATCGTTGTGTTGCTGCTTGAGAGAGTTTGCTGTGTGCCCGGTGGCTGCCGCGTTTTGTGCATTACAACAGTGCCCACATTTTTAAAAAGAAAGGTACTATAAAATCACCCAGGATCGTAAAAAGTGCTATGTAAATGCAAATCTTTCTTTCTCAGATTGCTCATTTCTGTCTTCAACACAACCATTTCCTGTTTGCAACACCTACTGTCTCCCACAAGGTAAACCCCACCGCCTACAGACAAAGGGCAAACCCGACAGCACTCTCTTCCATGGCAGGTTTCACTTTACGCCAATCACCCCTGCCCTTGGAAGGGGTCCGCTGGCTTTACAGTGGCAAAGGCTCCATTCAAAATGCACTGGGGAGAAATGTTGAGGGTCTCTGGCTGGAAACTGCTAAAATCCACCCTGGCCACACTCTCAGGGTAAACCATAGTGCAAAATGCTTGGTCCCACATCCTGCCCGTCACCAGGGCACTCATTTGCACCTCCAGAAAATTGTCCACCTCCACCTTTAGTTCAGTATCTCTTCTGCTGAAACCCTTGCGCTCTAGATAGTAAAGTCCAATAGAGACAAGGGGTGACATGTGACAAGATGATGACCCACACACCAGCACTGCGTCTTCAACACCAACGGGCACAAACTCCCACCCCAACTCCCCGAAACAACAGACTCCTCATCACTGCAGTATTTGCAGTCCCTTTGGGTACAAACCCTGACTCATGTCAGCCAGATGAGTGTATTTAATGTGTAGACATGCATTACAGGTAAATCACATTTGTATATGACTAAACAGTCACCACTTCACATCCAAAAATATCACACACTCAAACAGAAACACATTGGCATCTGATTCCTAACCAGCCAGATAGAAAATTGGGAACTTTTCTGGCTACCTGCCCCTCACTTGTCTAAACGTACAGCCGACATACCTGGGCCCATGATGAAAACCTGTTCACCAAACACCTTGTCTCCCACCTCCCTCCCTACTCTCTCTCCCCCTCCTCCCCACACCCCCCCCCCCCCCCCCCCCCCCCAAATCTAAAAGAGGCTCGCTCACTCAGTGTGTGTTCAATTTGCTGAGGACCTGACCTTGGAACTGGTAAAATTGTCAATGGGACCCAGTCTTGCCTACACAGAGGAAACTGCAGCTCATTTACCATTCAGAGTCAGACAAGGCAGTAGGGAGGAGGGAGGCAGGTGATCGAGAAGTGGAGCCGGCTTTGTATCTACAGAAGGTGTTACGAAGAGGCAGCCTAGCAGGAAGTGTGATAGCAGTGGTGGTCTGGTGTCTTCCTTAGTTTCACACCTCCCAGTCCTACTGCCTGGATGCAAAGAATTGCCTCTATCCTAACCAAAACTCTTGCTGTTTCATTGTAAACAGTATTAAACCAAGGTAGTATATCTGCACAGAATCACAGATGTATTACAGTCTTGTCTGCAGCTGCTCTCCAAATGAGCATAGTGACTTCGCTCCAATCCCCTGCCTTCTCCCTGTAACTCTTGCACATTGGGTGATTATTTCAATAGAAACTCCTGAATGCCTCAACTGAATCTGCCTCCACCATGCTTCCAGGCAATGCACAACAATCCCAACCGCTCGTTGCTTCAGTCGGCAGAATAAGATACTGTTTGGGCATCCAAATCCAAATTGTCAGGCCTGCATCCGGAATAATGCCTGCCCTATAGTCCACATGCAACCTGACTGACTCCTTGCAAACTTTTGGACCCAGCAGAGCATGAGAAAGGCACAAAAAGTGAGGGTTTTCAAGAGAGCAGATATGAACAGCTGATCTAACAGTAGATTGACACGCTAGCACTATACATTCTTGCCTTGGAGACACAGGCATGCAGGTTCCCATCTTAGCGGGTTTTGAGAAGATTTGTAGCCCAGGTTGAGGTTTTGGATGTCGGTTTGCTCACTGAACTGGAAGGTTCATTTCCAGATGTTTCATCACCCTACGAGGTAACACTTTCAGTGGGCCTTAGGTGAAGCACTGCTGAAAATTTATTGTGTGTGTGTGTGTGTGTGTGTGTGTGTGTATGATAAATAGAAAGCAGGAATTTTCAGCATTGCTTCACCTGAGGTCCACTGAAGAGGTTACCTCGTAGGGTGATGAAACGTCTGGAAATGAACCTTCCAGCTCAGCGAGCAAACCTACATCCAGGTTCCAATCCCGGTGCACAGAGCTGAACACAAAGATCTTGCTCAGTCCTGCAGCACTGTCAATCACATCCCATTTGGAGGAAGACATTAAACCAAGGGCCAGCAACCCATCTCAACTGGAAGGAATGCCATGACACCACTTGGAGGGGTGCTGGGGAACGCCTCCTTATGTCATACTTAAAAAGCAGCCCTCCAACATCAATAAAACCTGTATTTGGTCCCGCTTCTTGGTGGTTTGCTGTGCACACAATTGTCAGCAGTAATGACATCATAATGCGAATGTGGAAGGTCCTTTATAAGTACATTTTTACTTTTTTCCCTTTACCATCTTCCAAATTTCATGTCTAAATCCCAAGTGGACAAAAACAGGACGGTACAGTGACTCAGTAGTTAGCACGGCTGCCTCACTGTTCAATTCGGACCTCGAGCAACTGTCTCAGATCTGAGAATCCCTACAGCATGCAAGCAGGCCATTTAGTTCATGTAGTCCACACTGATTCTCTGAAAAGCATCCTGCCCAGACTCATCCGCCATGCCATCCCAGTAACCCTGCATTTCCCTAGGCTAATGCACCTAGTCTGCACATCCCTAGAAACTATGGGGCAATTTCCCATGGCCAATCCACCCTAACCTGCGCATCTTTGCACTGTGGGAGGAAACCGGAGCACCCGGAGGAAATTCCATGCAGACATGGCGAGAACGTGCAAATTCCACACAGACAGACAGAGTCGCCTAAGGCTGGAATTGAACCCACAACCGTGGCATCGTGAGGCAGCAGCACTAACCACTGAGTCACCATGCCATGTGAGGTTTGCACATTCTCCCCATGTCTGCGTGGGTCTCCTCTCACAATCCAATGATGTGCAGGTTAGGTGGATTGGCCATGCTAAATTGCCCCCTAATGTCCAGGCTAGATGTGATATGGAGGGTTTACAGGAATAGGGTAGGGAGGTGGGTCTAAATAGGATACTCTTTGGAGGGTCAGTGTGGATTCATTAGGCCAAATACCCTCTTTCCAGTGTAGGGATTCGCTGATTCTAACAAATGAGCATTTTGGCTACTGTAAACAGGAGGAGCTTTTAAAAAAAAAGCATTTTTAAGAACTAGGAAATAGCTCACAGTACCTGCAGGAGTAACGTGATGACCCTGACACCCTGCTAACTCCCACAGCACCAGTTAGGAGAGTTCAGCTCCAACTGGAACAACGGGACTGAGCAGAAACAGCACCACACCAGACAGCCACGGGTTTGGAGTTCATTATGAGAGAGGTGGGCTCTTGCAGGTTGGCCCGAGAGTCGGGTTATGCCCGTCTTACACAGTCCCAGCCAGCACACAACTTCCTCGTCGTGCGTGCAAATTCCGCTTCTACTGGGGACACATCAACAGCTTTGAGGAGTCCACAGTGTTGTGGTGAATAGAGAACGCGACAGGAAAAGGAATTATCTGGAAGAGGAAGCTGTCAAACTACTATTTTTTTCAAAATGTATGTACATTTAATTTACTGCAATGTCAGGTTGACTGAACCCTCCCTAGCCAGCACCTCTACAAAGGTTCTCCTGACAATATTTATAGTTAAACAATGACAGAAAAGATAGGTTTTGTTTCCAAACAGAAGTGTGTTTGATTTGTTTTTCTCTTAGAGATATGTACCAAAGAGACAACAGGCATCAAAGACACACCTAGAATCTCTTGGCACCTCCAGGATAAACACAAGCAGCTTCTGCAGCAGCAGCAGCCTGGAGCAGGGATTCAACTACAAGGGATAAAAGATTTGCCATCATGTCCTAGCCCGTGGCACAGTCACACTCAGCAGAGGACAGTATTGCAAAAGGTGTAGATTTCAGAAGGACTGCAGGAAGGTAGGAACGCAAGCGGAGAACGTGGTTTTAAGAACAAAATCAATGGGCTGCTTGGATTTTACAAACAGTACACAAGCCATTACATTAAGAAACAAGATTCTGCTTTTCACACCTCAAAACATTTTATAGCCAATGAAGTGCTGGCGTTTTAAAGTGGATGAAATGTAGAGAGCATGGTGGCTAATTGCACAGAGCATGCTACAATAGTCAGTCAGGCAACAGAGAGAATTGCAGATGCTGGAGAGCAGAGTCTAGGTAAGAAGCATTCCTGATGAAGGGCTTTTGCCTGAACCGCCGATTTTCCTGCGCATCAGATGCTGCCTGACCTGCTGTGCTTTTCCAGCAGCACTCTAGTCCATGCTAGAACAGTCAGATTTTTGAGATATTGATCGGAGGATGAATATTCATTGGGACACAAGGGAGAACTGCTTTTCTTTGAGGCAGACAGGTAACCTTCTAGAGGTTTATAAAATCACGAGGGGCACGGATAGCATAAACAGACAAGGTCTTTTCCCCAGCGTAGGGAAGTCCAAAACTAGAGGGCACAGTTTTAAGGTGAGAGGGGTAGATTTAAAAAGGGAGCAATGGGGCAACCTTTTCACACAGAGGATGGTGCATGTATGGAATGAACTGCCAGAGGAAATGGTGGAGGCTGATACAACTACAACATTTAAAAGGTATCTGGAAGGATACATGAATATGAAGGGTTGCGAGGGATGAGGGCCAAATGCTGGCAAAGGGACTTGATTAATCCAGGATATCAGGTCAGCATGAACGAGTTGGACTGAAGGACCTGGTTCCGTGCTGTACGTCTCGAATGCCATACAATCCTTTAGAACAATGCACGCAGGCCAACAAGATTTAACGTTTCATTCAAAAGATGACAGTTCCAACAATGCAGCACTCCCACGGTACTACAGTGAAACATCAGCTTTGACTTTGTGCTCAGGCCCTAGAGTGGGAATCCTGAATTGTTTACTTGATTTCTTAGTGACTATCTGAGATTGATGGACCAGAGTTTCACTCTTTCCCCCGTGTGCAAGATATCTTTGAAAGTGTACTACCAAAACACCACAGAACTGCAAAGATCTCTGGTGGGTAAAATAGGCGAGGGATTCAGTGGCAGAAAAACTGAAGTGGGCTCTCATAAGAGTCTGTGCCTGGCCACTGTCACTCAACTTTACAAACAAAACCTATTTCTAAAAATAAAGGCCACACCAAACTTGCGAAACTGGCTTTAGCAATACTGAGGGGTGCTGTCTCTGGGCTTGGAAGAATCTGAAAAGGTTAATATTTATTCGAAACTCATAAGCACCATCCAATGCGATGAGGTCACGAGGATTTGAAGGGGTGCAGGGAGTCAAGTCACTATCTCCCACAAGATTCTAAGCAAGTCTTTGTAGCTATGTAGGCCTTGGTCTTGTAACCTGGATATAGTTGCAGAGATGCAGTAAACACATCCTGTTTACGCGACAAGACTTTTCTTGTCAGCTAAGAAGGTACTTACGCTCACAAATGTAAGTCCCCTAAAGAACCCACACATTGAACAGATATGGTTGGCACCACACAGGAGGACCACAAACGAATGATTCTAGATCAGTGATAAACATTGCAGAATGGGCATAGCACTAGCAAATAAATTTCAACCTTGATAATTCCAACAATGAATTCTTACATTTTGTTTTGAAAAATAAGGCAGCATGTTACTTTGAAGACAAGAATATAAATGCGTTGAGGAACAAGGGAAATAAAAATACACGAAATCAGTCAAATTTATCATGCAAGTCAGAGAAAATGCTGGAAAATCTCAGCAAGTCTGGCAGCATCTGTAAGGAGAGAAAAGAGCTGACATTTCAAGTCGAACTGACCCTTTGCCAAAGCTTTAAAAAAGGGTCAGTTAGACTTGAACCGTCAGCTCTTTTCTCTCCTTACAGATGCTGCCAGACTTGCTGAGATTTTCTAGCATTTTCTCTTTTTTGGTTTCAGATTCCAGCATCCGCAGTAATTTGCTTTTATCATGCAAGTCAGTCTGGTCATAAAATAGCAAACCGAAAACTAGGGTGTGCTTTTAGAGGAATCAAATTGAAAAGTAGACAAGTTACAATGACATCAAGCCTTGAAGTACTGTGTACCATATTATAATTTATAAGCTTACAGTTCCTCTCATCTAGTCACTAATTTGGAAACCCCAGATTGTCATCCAGTACCTATTAATTTATAAATCCCAACTCACTCTAAAACCTAACCGAATCCGCTTGTTATACACCTCCTAGATTCACCGATCCCTCGGACTTTCACCGAAATTTCTCACAAAAGGGAAGAATCCCGATGTTAAACCTGTTGTTAGCATCTGGACGAGATTAAATTAGGGCAGGAAAAGGCTGATATGGACTTTAAACATCGCTGTGTGCCAGTTGGCTTGCTGTTCTCCAACAGGCATGCAATTCTAACACAGCTTCACTGAATCTTTTACCTTAGAATGGGCTGTTTCAGGCTGCATTCAAACCATACTACAGGCCAACTAAGGCAATTGGAGCCCATTTCAGTCACTTAAGTAAACCAGATGCACATTTATTAGCTGTCTCAGAAGCATCTGCAAATTATCTGAGACAGACTGTACAAATCGAAGCTAATCACTGTACTGAACACACAAGAAACTATGACAACTGCTCAAACGTCTGTGCACTTCGACTGGAAAATAAAAGCTAAATCTTCACCTACACGGGATAAAGCAGAGCAAATATTTAAATTTGGGAATGGTCAAACAGCCTCATCCATGTAACAGACACAAACTGCTGACTCACAGGTCAACTTTTAACTGAGTCTAGGTCAAGGCTTCGAGTAAAGAGCAGCTTCCAAGTCTTGGCACTTAGCAAGTCCAATGACACAACTCTACTGCCAATGGGTTAGAACAGAGTTAGTCCATTCAGTCCAGTAAGCATGCCCTTCTATCCAATGCAATCATGGCCAATTGGACATTTTAATGCCTTTTCCCCTACCTAAAGCTCAATCTCTGCCTTAAAAACATACCAAAGATTGAGCTTCCACAGCTCAGAGAAAAGATCACAACCCTCTGCGTAATGTCTCCTCATCTCAAATGTAATTTTTGTTTTTATTCATTCATAGGATGTGGAAAAATCAGTCCTGAAGCCAACCTTTACTGCCTACCCCAAACTGTGCAGTTGGCATATTGCTGTGGGTCTTCATCACATGTAGCTCAGACCAGCTAAGGATAGCAGTTCCCTTCCCTAAAGGGCATTAAATGAACCAGTTGGGATTTTTGTGACAAACGACAACGGTTTTATGGTCACCATTAGTTTCTTAATTCCAGAGTTGATTTTACCAAATTCAAAATTCCAACATTTGCCATCGTGGGGTCTGAATCTGGTTTCTTTTGGTCTCTGGATTAGTACCCTTGGCAATAATATCAGCAGGCCACTGCCTTCCCTAGGTGTCACCCTAATTTTTACATCGCATCTCTGGTTCTAACTTCCCCAACCAGGGGAAAGATCCTGCCAGCATCTACCCTGTCTACCCCTTTAAGTATTTTGCAAGTTTCAGTGAGATCACCTCTTGCCATTTGAAATTCTAGAAAACACACAGTCCCAGTTTACAAATTCTACCTTCACAGAACAATCCCGCCATCCAACTGGCGAAACTGAGATTTGCGTTGAGGTTTTGAATCATTGGGGAGGTCACTCAACCTACCAGGCCCCTGCTAATTCCATGAAGGAAATCTCGGCCTAACCCCATGTCTTAGATCACACTCGGGAGCTTTTACAACAAATCCGGGTCAAATACAGACATCTTTTCTGTTTAAAATGTATCCCATCTTCCTCCCACTATTGGTGATCAGACACAGCCTTTCCCAATAACCTCTTGCATATAAAAAATGTTCTTTCCACTTCTCCTTTGCCATGTCAAGCAATGGCTTCAATTGGACGTTCTATATTCATTGGATTGGTGACTAGAATGCCCCCAAATACCTCATCAAAACCCCGCAGAATTTTGAATTCTGAAGTAGTTAAAGCTCAGAAAAAACAAAGGAAACACATTGATGAATTTCGAGCCAAAATGCCCCAATAACGTTTTTTCTTTCAAAAACGAGGATTTCAAACAAGGGTTTTCAGCATCAAAATCCAAAGCAGCTGAAGTCCCTCAGAATTTGTTGAGGCACTTGCCAAAATGGCATCACTGCTGCTTCACAAAAATCAAATCAACCAACATTCACAACGAGGTCCCCACAGAGCCATGTGACAATGGGAAATGGATTTCAAGGACTTTGGGTGGAGTGATAAATATTGCCCAGGACACGGGGGAAAAATGCACTAAGGGAGTTTTCATATCTACCGAAGATAGAAGGTGGTCAGAGTACAATACCTCACCTGAAGGAGGATAAGCTGTTAACTCCCTCAGTATCTCACCATGGTAGCAGCATGGATTTGCTGCGCAGAGTGGAGCTTGAACCCCACGACCTTGTGACACCAGAGGCGATGGTGCTACTCGGGTAGATGGCACTGAGAATTTCAATAACCCAACTTATAGTACTAGGGGTATAGATTCAAATCCTACCAGGACAGATGGCGAAATTTGAATTCAACAGAAAACTGGGGGAGAAAAGGAAGCTAGCCTAGGCACCCGTGTGATGTAGTGGTAGCACCCCCACTTGTTCCAGAAGTGTGTAATAACAGGCTGATTAGCAAAAGAAAAAAAAAGTTAGCTTTATAGTAAACATGCAACCACTGTTGATTATTGTGAAAAAACCCATCTGATTCACCAAAACCCTTTAAGGAAGGAAATCTGCTGGCCAGTTCTGAGGAAGGGCCGCTTGACCCGAAACACTAACACTGATTTCTCTCTATGGATGCTGTTGGACTTGCTGAGCTTTTCCAGCAATTTCTGGTTTGAATCTGCTGTCCTTACCCAGCCTGGCGACACGTGACTCCAGTTAACTGGGCAATAAGCCATGTCCGATTGCATTGTTTGGGGCCAATCCTGTCCTATTGACAGTGCCACTCAGAAATCTACGTCTGACTGAAAGGAACTTTGCCAGAAAGCGCATTTGGCTTAAGTCGTAAGGGTTTCCTGACACACTCAACATCCTCCATTGGGTTGTGCTGCTCCCTATTTTACACAGGGAGACATCACCACCAATATTTCTTATTTTCCTTCCTTGATGTGCATGAGCATTTAATTTTTTTTTTTTTACATACACACACACGTGCTCAACCTATAAGGGCCCTTCCAGATTACTATGTGGCTGCACAACTTGCAGAGGTCACTCTGGGAGCATTTTTCCATGCAGAGACTATAGCAAAGAAACATAATTAGGGGTTGCTTAGCTCAATTGACTGCATGGTTGGTATGCATTGCAGAGGGATGTGGGTTCAATCCACATGCCAGCTGAGATCACTACCACCGTGGGCGGCACGGAGGCACAGTGGTTAGCACTGCTGCCTCACAGCGCCAGAGACCCAGGTTCAATTCCCGCCTCAGGCGACTGACTGTGTGGAGTTTGCACGTTCTCCCCGTGTGCTCCGGTTTCCTCCCACAATCCAAAGATGTGCAGGTCAGGTGAATTGGCCATGCTAAATTGCCCGTAGTGTTAGGTAAGGGGTAGATGTAGATGTAGGGGTATGGGAGGGTTACGCTTCGGCGGGGCGGTGTGGACTTGTTGGGCCGAAGGGCCTGTTTCCACACTAAGTAATCTAATCTAATGCAAGTAATCTAATCTAAACTACCAAGACTCCATGTTCTCAACCTCGCTCCTCGCCCAAGGCCTGGTGGCCCTCAGGGTAAACTCTAAATGAGAGAGCAGCCTATGATCCTCTAGAACATCCACGAGCAAATGTAACAGGGAACACAGGAGATGTTTCTGTATCCATAGAGTGGTTAAACTTGCTGCCAAGGGAGTGGTTGGTGTGAGGAGCAGAGATGAACTTGATGGGAAGTTGGACAGACACAGTGGAGAAAGGAATTGAAAATTACAGACAAAAATCATAAGCTGCTGGAAAAGCTCAGCAGGTCTGGCAGCAACTGTGAAGAGAAAGTAGAGTTACTGTTTCGGGTCATGTGACCAGTCTTCCGCCCTGCTGAGCTTTTCCAGCAACTTTGGTTTGTGTCTCTGATTTACAACATCTGCCGTTCTTTCCTAATCGAAAGTTACGTTGGTTTGGGTTAGATGAAATCAGGAGAGAGATGGCTGTTGTTGGTCAGGTTCTACACATCCTAAGTCACCTTATGATAGATATCATCAAAGAATACTCTTTTTAAAAAAAAGCAGAATTCACCACAAGCTCAAAAACCATTACAGCAGTGATGTTTCATCATTGTCAGTGGGTTCCAGGGAATCATCAAAAGCAATAGGGTTCGGTCTGTCCTATATAGTTTATCTCGAATTTGGGTGAAGCCAACCTGCTGTGGCATCTCTGCACTTCCCTAACAGCACAGGCTGGGTGTTTGCCATCCCATTGCAACACTTACAGATGATGCCTTCAGGGAAAGTACACAGCCCCACCCAATCTTTCCATCTTCATCAATGGCAGAAGGCCCATATTCATCGGACCGAATTAATCAATGGAAGGTCCTCTGGTGGATCAAGAATATAAAACATAAGTCACAGTCTGGCATGGAACTCTGTCTAGAATTAGCTCATATGGAAGGACAACCTCAGAAGTTAATGGAAGACAAGGTGCCAATGATAAAACAATGCAGGAAGCAGCCAAGAAACAAGGAAAACAATAGAAATAACAGATACGATTCTAAAGCGCATGGAGGAGCAGAGGGATTTGGGTGTACTTGTACAAATTACTGAAGGTAGCCAGACAGGTTGAGAAAACAAGGCATATGGGATCCTGGACGTTATAAACAGTAGTGTGGGCACAGAAGCAAGAAAGCTATCATGCTGAATTGTTACAAAGCACAGATCTGGCTTCTAGTGAATGTAGTGTCTAATTCAGGGCACTGTACTTTAGGAGTGATGTGAAGGCAGAGAATATACAAAAAACATTTATGAAAGCGTTACTAGGATGAGGGACCCCTATGTGAATAGATTGGAGAAGGTTGAAAGCTTTAGGCGATGGATTTAGAGAGAAGATAGGCGAGACCGCTTACATTTGTCAAAAGGGAAAAGAACCAAAGGAAGCCAATTCAAGGCGATTGGCAAAAGAAACAAAGACAACAGAAGGAAAACATTATGTGCAAGTGGTTAGGATCTGGAATGCACTGCCTGAGAGTGCAGTGGAGGCAGGTTCAAACGGGGATTTCAAAAGAGAATCAGACAATTATCCAAGAGAGAGAAAAAAAATTGCAGCACTACGGGGGAAAAAAGGTAGGGGATTTGAACTAATGGCAGTGTTCTTGCATAGAGCCAGCATGAACAGGATAGATTGAATTGGTCTTCCTGTGTAACTTTTCTACGAGACTACGAAATAGCAGGGGGTCACAAAAATGATCTCCCAGGATGTTAGTGTCAATGGAGGGAACCACGGCATTGCAAATGTGGTATCTATAGGAACTGGAGGATGAAATTTTAATCCTCAAGCCTGTTCTGCCACACAGTCAATCATGAACCCATGTGTCCACTTTTACCCCATATATCTTAATACCTTTGGGTGACAGAAAAATATCCGAATTAAATTAATAATTGACCCAGCATCAACTCTGGGCAGCCGTTCGGAGGTTCTGCGCACAGTGGTCAGCATGTTCCAAAGGTTAATGGTACATGTGGACCCATAAATCCAAAACAATAAGAGGACACATCATTTTGTTCTTGGAAAAAAAATTAGAGACAGACCTTCTAGGAGAAAAGTTTTACAAATTCTAGACTTCCCAAGCTGCAGAATAATTTCAGATGCAGACAGTACTAACCTAGGTAATTACAGACCAACATTTTTCTCCTCAACATCTGTGGTCGGAAACATTTTGCAATCTTTAATTAAATATGAAATTGACAAAAATTCAGATGACGGCAAAATGATTTGAAGCAGTTACATCTGATCTCAGGGAGGAAGATGGCACGTGTCAACTCTCAACTGCCCCCTATAGACCATGCCCACCGCTCTGCCCTCATCAATCCTCTTTGTTACTTCTTCAAAAAACTCAATTAAGTTTGCGAGACATGATTTCCCACGCACAAAGCCATGTTGACTATCCCTCGCCTTTCCAAATACGTAAAAACCCCGACCCTCACGATTCCCTCCAACTATTTGCCCATCACCAATGACAGGCTCAACGGTCTATAGTTCCCTGGCTTGTCCTTACCACCCTTCTTAAACAGTGGGTACCACATTTGCCAACCTCCAGTCTTCCAGCACCTCACCTCTGACTATCAATGATACAAATATCATAAATAAAAACACAAATGTGGCTCAGGGATGGACAGGACTGGCTGCTTAATGTTCTTGGAGACACACGCTCTAGGAAGGATAGAAAGGGAGGCGAGAGAGGAGGGGGAGTAGCGTTTTTGATCAGGGATAGCGTTACAGCTGTACTGAGGGAGGATATAATAAAAATGCAAGGGGCCCAGCAACGCTTCCTGAGTTCCCCCTCAGAGTTTGAGGGTACGCCTGATCAGGTCCTGGGGATTTATCCACGTTTATGCATTTCAAGACACTCAGCATCTCCTCCTCTGTAATACAGACATTTTTCAAGATGTCACCATCTATTTCCCTACATTCTATACCTTCCACGCTTTGCACCTTCTCTAATAGGTACATCAACATACTGAATCAGAAAATTTTCTTGTACACACTTAATAAATACCTCTCCATCTAAATCCGCATTTCTTAAGGGCAGCAAGGTGACTCAGTGGTCAGCACTGCTGCCTCAGCACCAGGGTCCCAGGTTCGATTCCAGCCTCGGGTGACTGTCTGTGTGGAGTTTGAACATTCTCCCAGTGTCTGCGTGGGTTTCCTTTGGGTGCTCTGGTTTCCTCCCACAGTCCAAAGATGTGCAGGTCAGGTGAATTGGCCATGCTAAATTACCCATAGTGTTAGGTGCATTAGCCAGAGGGAGGGTGGGTTACTCTGAGGGTCAGTGTGGACTGGTTGGGGTGAAAGGCCTGTTTCCACACTGTAGGGAATCTAATCTAATCATAACTGAAACCTCCTTACAAATTTGTTTCTCTATTTCCTGCTGACTCTAATACAATCTCAATAAAGGTGGTGATCATCCCTTTCCTACTTCTCAGTGCTAGGAATATCCTCCCTCAGTACAGCTGTACCGCTATCCCTGATCAAAAACGTTACTCCCCCTCCTCTCTTGCCTCCCTTTCTATCCTTCCTAGAGCGTGTGTGTCCTGGGACATTAAGCTGCCAGTCCTGTCCATCCCTGAGCCACATCTCTGTAATCGTTATGATATCCCCAGTCCCATGTTCCTAACCATACCCGGAGTTCATCTGCCTTCCCTGTTACTTCTCTTGCATTGAAATGAATGCAGTTTAATTTAATCAGTCCTACCTTGTTCTCTGCTTTGTCCCTGCCTGCCCTGACTGTTTGACTTGTTTTTCTCAACTGTACCAGTCTCAGATTGATCTCTTTCCTCACTATCTCCCTGGGTCCCAACCCCCAGCTTACTAACCTTCCCGAGCAGCCCTAGCAAATCTCCCTGTCAGTATTCAGCCACACAGGTTCATCTGCTCTATTCTCCTATTCCTACCCTCACTACCTCGTAGCACCAAGAGTAATCCAGATATTACTACCCTTGAGGACCACCTTTTTAAATTTCTGCCTAACTTTCTATATTCGCCCTTCAGAATCTCAACCTTTTCCCTTCCTCTGTCATTGGTTCCAATGTGTACAATGACTTCCTGCTGGTCGCTCTCCGTTTTGAGAATACTGTATACCCTCTCTAAAACATCCTTGATGCAGGCACCAAGGAGGTAACACGCTATTCTGATTTTTCGCTGCTGGATGCAGAAATATCTGTCCGTGCCTCTGACTAGAGAGTCCCCTAACATAATCGAGCGCTTAGTATCAGATGTACCCCTCATTACATTACAGCCTGTCTCAATACCAGAAACTCACTACATTCCCGAGAGTCCATTACCCCCTACATTTTCCAAAACAGCATACTTGTTTGAAATGGGGATAGCCACAGAACACTCCTGTACTACCTGCCTCCCTCTCCTACCTTTCCTGGAGTCAACCCTTCCACCTGACTATATCTGCTGCTTTTCTCCCTTCCTATAACTGCCTTCTATCCCACCCCTTGCTTTTGTAAATTCCTCATTGCCTCTAACTGTCGCTCCAACCGACCCATTCGATCTGATTGGTTTCACAACCAACGGCATTTATTGCAGATGTAATCCTCAGTAACTTGTAAACTCTCCTAAACTCCCACATCTGATAGGAAGAGCATATCACTCTACTCAAGGCCATTTTTGCTCCTTCACAATCTCCAGACCCAGAAAATCACACTTTCTTATTGCTCTTAAAAAAAAACACTGCTCCAGGCTAACCTAATACTTATGGCTTATATTTTAATAATTTAAACAAGAGACAGATCTCAATGAAACATTGAATCAAGGAAGAAGCCATTCTACTCAGTTTTGTAGAATAATTGTGCACTTCTGTTTCTGTGCTATGACCTCTCCCAAACAGGTTCCCCCAAGATCAGTTGTGAATTTCACGGTTTGTTAGCTCAAAGTCAACTATAAAAAATTACGGGACTTGAGAATGGGATAGTTGTAGATAGTACAGATACAGTGGGTGACATGGCTAGATTCTCTCTCTCTCTCTCTCTCCTTTTATTCTGACTGCCCTATTAATTTTGCAAGCAAATGAGTCTACATGAAATGACATGAATATTCCTGCTCAGTTTGAAGAACCCTGGTTGGTAATGTCCAAGCACTGCAATAAATGACTGGAGTTGACTTGGTACACCATTTGCATTATCTAACTCTCTTCATTTTGCTGGAGAACTTCTCCTATCAGGAGATGTTGCTATAGCTCGTTGTGTTTTGTTTGCTGTTGTGGGTACAGACTATGCACACAGTTTGCTAATGAAACAAACTTTGTTGACTGTAAAAAAAAAGGCAATTTTCTGAGTGCATTTCTGTAACTCCCACCTCGATAGAGGTGTTTTTCCCTTTTATTGAGTCACAGGATGTAGATACTACTCTAAGTGCCCAGAGGGTAGTTAAGAATAAACCACATTGTGGTGGGCCTGGAGTCAAATGTAGGCCAGACCAGGTAAAGACAGCAGAACTCTTCCTTAAAAGAAATTAGATGGGCTATTCCAATAATAGATAACAGTTTCACAGTCATCATTAGACTCTAAACAGAACTTAGATTAGATTAGATTCCCTCCAGTGTGGAAACAGGCCCTTCAGCCCAACCAGCCCACACTGACCATCCGAACACTAACCCACCCAGACCCATTTCCCTCTGACTAATGCACCTAACACTATGGGCAATTTAGCATGGCCAATTCACCTGACCTGCACATCTTTGGACTGTGGGAGGAAACCAGAGCACCTGGGGGAAACCCATGAAGACACAGGGAGAATGTGCAAACTCCACACAGTCAGTTGCCAGAAACTGGAATCGATCCTGGGACCCTGTAGCTAAGGCAGCAGTGCTAACCACCAAGTCACCATGCCGCTCCAACTTAGAAATAAGTGCGTAACTAAGAAGGACAATTACTTAGTCTTAGCATGAAATTATACACATACTTAATGAAGTGGTCCAGAGAAATCTCTTCACAGCCCCTCTCACGTGGCAACAAATTGGCTTGCCATCCCTTCCCTCTCAGCTCATACAAGCCAATGCCAGCACTGGATAACTGACTAAACTCAGGTTCCATTAAACAGATCAGCATTTGCAAGTAAGACACACAAATTTATTGTCAGCTCTCATCAGCTCGAGATTCTGCCTTCTAAGTCAGACAGCTGTCGGTTCAAGTCCCACGGCAGTCCTTAAGCACATTAATTAGGCTGACTTGACAGCAACAAGGGAGTGCTGCACTCGCTAAGAGGCATCTTCCTTTTGATGAGATGTTGAACAAAGACCTCATCTGCATCTTCAGCGAGCAGAAGCAGCTTCACAGCCTGACTCCAAGGTGAAAGATTCTCCTGCTATCTTACCCAACTATTATCGCTTAACCAACGTAAAATCTGCAGCCACATACATCCCTCTGTCTTGCATGCCCACAACTTTAATTGCATCACCACTGGTGACCACACCTTCAGTCCCTGTACGTTGTTCTCTGTGCATCTTCACCCCACTTTTCTCCTTTATCACGACCAGATCATTAAAGCTTTTGGTCATCTGATCTGGTTCTATGTCAGAGTTTGCGCCACCGTAAAGACCCGGTTTACAGTTTATTGCTTTAAAAAGGTGCTACATGAATGTAAGCTACTGTTGCTGTGCACGTATAACTGATGTCCCCCAGATAATCCTGACAATGTGAAAAACTCAACAGAAATGCAAGTCGCTCTCCCCTTAAATTCACCTGCTGGTCTTCCACCAGTTGTGAAACAAAAATGACAAACATTCCTGTTGGTGTAGCCCTGGGAAATTAAAACTAACAGAGATTCCCCACCGGGTCAGAGTGCAGAACAGATTTTTGGACTCTATGACTACTTTTGTGACTAGAAGTCTGACAAACAGCATTCAGTGCTGTTGCTTTCCAATAATAAAAAGTGCAGAGGAAACACTGTATAAACAGCAGATACCATCTACACTTCACAGCACGCACATGTATATGGTAACTGCTGAGGCTAGTTTCAACCTGCCAAAATCTGATGTAATGTCTACATATATACTAGCACACATCCCCCTGCTACACACACACACACAGCACCCCACCAAGTCACACGCACCCCATATGTAACTCTGTGGAACCCCTTTACAGCACAAAATGATATGAATACTGCCAGCTAAGTAAATAGTTGATACAGCCGCTGGCATTCAGTACAGACTTTGGATCAACTTGGACATACAGGAGAGTATTACAGTCCTTCACTGTGATTGGTCTGAAGCAGACATTCACTTTGCTACATGCACATATTGAGTGCAACATGCATTTACAGATACAGTTACAAGGGGAAGCTGCAGTGAAGTGGTAATGTTACTGGACTAGTAATCCAGTACTCCCAGACAAATATTTTAAGAAAATGGGTTTATCCTTCCATGGCAGATGGTGAAATTTGCATTCTTTTAAAACTTGCAATTAAAAACAAAGTTAATGGAAACTATGAAATTACTACTGATTATTGTAAAAACTCAGTAATAGAGTCATACAGCATGGAAACAGGCCCTTTGGTCTAACTCATCCATGCCGACCAGGTTTCCTAAACTGAACTAGTCCCATTACCTACCTTTTTTCAATATGTACCAGTCCAAATGTCTTTTAAATGTTGTTACTGATGCCCCTTAGGCAGCAAAATCTACAATCCCTACCTGTGACTCCAGACGCATAGCGATGATCATCATAGAAGCTCTACAGTGTGGAAAAAGGCCATTCAGCCCAACTAGTCCACACCAACTCTCTGAAGAATAACCCACCCAGACCCATTCCCCCTACCCAATATTTACCCCTGACTAATACACCTAACCTACACATCCCTGAACACTACGGGCAATTTAGCATGGCCAATTCAACCTAACCTGCACAACATTGGACTGCGGGAGGAAACTGGAGCACCAGTGGAAACCCACTCAGACACAGGGGGAGAATGTAGACTGTCGCCAAAGGCTGGAATTGAACCCGGGTCCCTGGCACTGTGAGGCAGCAGTGCTAACCACTGAGCCATTGTGCCATCCCATGTGGTTGACTCTTGATTACCATCTGAACAATTAATGCTGGGCTAACAATGTCACCTACATCCAGCAAACAAATTAAAAAACACAAAACCAGCACCCTCAGGAAGTGAAATCATGCTGAATATCAGGTCAGGCCCATTGGAAGCTCATGGATGGGAGTCAATGGTGCTCAGAGCATGGGAACAGAGCAACGTGGAAGTGACAAAGGGGATACATCCAGCACCTACCGGAAGGCGCTGGATACGTTGAATAAAATCTTAAAGTAGTACGCAAGGCACATTCCAAAAACCTCCAGTTTCTAGACAACTCCAATTTTGAGAAATTGTACCTGCAAAAATTACGAAATGGTCTCATTGATGAGAATTCCTGATATAACTCAGAGGCCTAATGGAATATTAGTCTAGGAGGTGCTTCTGCCTCTTTCGGCTGTGTTGGTAACTGTTCTCCACGCTGGAGCTGTTTGCTTCAAATCAGTCTCCTACGTCTGTTTACATGCTGCCGTAAATGACACTTATTTAAAACGTTCATAGTCTCTGTCCTCCATAACAAAACATGACAAAGCAAAGCAATCAACATTCCAAACAATTCTTCCAATACTAAACTCCGATCTCATTGTTATCAATTTACCAGGAGAAACAATTTTTCACCAATTACCATGCTTCCCTCCCCCCCCCTCCCCCCATTAAGTCTTGATTAATAATTTTAATTGAGACACAAGGGTATAAACAATACGAAACCTTGGATGCAATTAAAGATCAACCATGATCTGATCAAATTGCAGAAGACAGCCAAGAGGGTGAATGGCCTCTGGTTCCTGTGATTAGACGATTATAAAATCATTATAATTTAGAGATGCCAGTGTTGGACTGGGGTGTACAAAGTTAAAAATCACACAACACCAGATTATAGTCCAATAGGTTTAATTGGAAGCAGACTAGCTTTCGGTTGTGGACCACCTGGTGAAGGAGCAGCACTCCGAAAGCTAGTGTGCTTCCAATTAAACCTATTGGACTATAACCTGGTGTTGTGATTTTTAAAGTTATTATAGGCAAGGAAGCTGGCTCAGTACATCGGAGATATCCTCGTGACCTCACATATCCACCATTGCTGCATCCCAGATCCTTAGGTTCACTTCTTTCCCACTTCCACTCCATTGAGGAAATCTCCAATTCCTCAAAAGGTTTCCTTTGTATTCACCTGTTTTTGGTCCCTTTTCTTCACCCTTCTCCTTCCTATTTTGAGATGCCCAGACCTGCGTGCAATACCTCAAATGTGGTCTAACCAACGTCTTGCACTAATTCAGCTTTGCTTCCGTGGTTTCATTCCTAATGCTATGAGGAGGGGTACAGCCCAGAAACTTACTTTATGAGCACTATCAGAATTAAAGATTACAGTCACAGCCCCAGATCTCACTGTTCCACCATTCGGAAGAACTTTACTATTAAGGGTATACTTCCCTTCAGTGCTCTTATTTGCAAGATTAACTTCTGCATAAAAACAGCATCTGTCACTGCTCTGAATGTTCATAGTTGCACTCCACTTCTCTTTTCATCAGACTAGTTTTTTTTTACAACCTCAATGAGAGGGGTTTGCGAAAACCAAACCAATTGCAATTCTGGCCAAAGTGTCCCCGAGTGAGGTAGAACACAAGTTAAGTGCAGTTCAACTAAAGCTCCCTCTACTCTTAAACTGAAAGTAAAGTTCCTACCACACTGTCCCTAAACACACACAGCTTGGGATTAGGTACAAAGTAAAACCCCCACTTCCCTGTCCTTATCAAATACCCCCAGAATAGGGACAGCCCACAGTAATGCCCCTCTACTCTTAAAAGTAAAGTTCTCTCTCCCCTTTTGAACTGAATGTAAAGCACTCTGCATACTGTCCCCATTAAACACTCTCTGGTCAAGTACAGCTTGGGGTCAGATATCGAGTGAAGCTCCCTCTACTCTTAAAACAGAGAGTAAAAGGCCCTCCGTGCTGGCCCATCAAACACTCCCAGGACAGGGTCAGCACGGGGTTAAATACAGAGTAAATCTGTCTTGACACTTAACATCAAACATTTGCAGAACTGGTGCTGCACAAGGTTGGAGACAGATAAAGCTGTCTAGACACTGTCCCCAAGAACAGGTACTGCATGGGATTAAATACAGGGTAAAGCTTTCTCTACTCTGTTACACTGAAACAAAGCTCTACATTGTCAGCACAAGTTAGATACAAAGCTTCATTGACATGGTCCCCATTAAACACTCCCTGGATAGGTACAACACGGAGGTTAGATACAGACTAAAGCTTCCTCTACACTGTGTAAACAATGCTGTCGAACCCCAAGACCCACAATTCTCACACCTGGACCTGGGGCCTTTCCCTCAGCAAGCTTGCTAGTTGAGTGCCACTATGTTATTGAGTTCTGAGCTGACCCTGCGTACGTTTGTCTTCTCAGTGAGGTATTGGTTGGAAGATGTGCACATGTGTCCTGAAGCTCAAAACAGCAAGGATTCTATAGCCCTATCATAACAAAGACAGAAATTTACAGGATCATACAGGGAGATTCCAGCTGAGCTGGAACCAAACCCTGATCAACGCTGATCCACAGGATCACCCGGCACTCTTGTGTCAGGTCTCCTGCTGTGACATCAGCTCAAGCACAGGGTCTCAAGGGTGCTCCTCTGGCTTTCCTGCAGTATCTATTCCTCACTATATCAGCGGGTTAAGAACCCAGTTCCTTGCGGCCTTTTCACACATAAATGTAAAGGCTTAACCTGTGTGCAGACTGCATGGGGACCTTTGGGCAAAACCACAGTCCCTCCTATATCCTTGTAGGGAAAGCAGGTTCACACCCAGAAAACATCACAGGAGAGCTCTGTGTACTGCAGCTTCACTGCTGGTGAGTGGATTTATGTATGATGTGACGAGTTTACATAGACACTTCCCACTACAAAAGCAACAAGATGCAAAGTTTTAAAAAAAATAGCAACCAAATTGCTCTGCGTGCCTTGGTGCAATAAACCCCAGCTCTCAAACCCCACCTTACCTGAAATGTGCAGAGTGATCACGTAGCATCCTTCTGTACTAATATTTAAATTACATACAAGACTAAAATACTGAAAAGCAGCAAAGTTTCATTTGGTCCAGAGCTGCTTCTTTGCTTCATTTTGTTTGCAGTGGTTTACAGGTGACTACCAGTAATCAAAACAGCTCACCCCACGAAGATACAATCGGCAGATGTAAACAGCTATCGCCATGGTTGCATTGCTGGGTAATATCTTGAGAAAAAAAAAATCCATGTCACAAAACGTATGAGAAAAGTGGTATGAAAGGCGGCCATACATCTGTGTGCACCCAGTAGTCTGCCCACATCACACGTCTGCAAGATCAAAATCATGCACATGTCCCAGTCTAGTTACTCAAACACACTTTCAGCTGACACTTCTGTTTAATACTACAGGACAGCTGTAGTGTCAATGGTCCCTTTCAAAAAGGGACACAAAGCCACTTGCCACCCAGATAGGCATGAAAGATTCCCAGAGAAGAGCCGGGGAATTTCACCACTGGGCCTGCGTTATACCCATTCTTCAACAAAAATCATTCACTCTGCATACATGAGCTGTAGTGTTTCCTACATCTATTTACAGCATTCAGAAAACCCAGACTGTAGCTTTCATGAACAGAACTCCAATTACCACACAGTGATCACACAAAGGCAGCACCAGTGCCGCAAGTAGTGGTCACAAAGTCTTTATCTAGGAACAGGGGAAGCTGGGGAGCATATGCATCTATTATTGAAGGCAGCCGTGCATATCGAGGGAGCGGTGAGCAAAACATATCAGATATTGTACTTCATAAACAGAGAGATTGAGCACGAGATGCATCCTTCCAGCCGAGAAGCAAGGACATTATTCTGTGTCCTTATAAAGCTCAAACTGAGAACGTGTATAAGGAATGAGCAGGTAGGGAAAAAACAATGTTGGGTTTTGGGTTGTGAGACAAAGGGTCAGCTAGCATGACTTTGACCAGATAAGAACTTGCAGTAAACAATGAGGTAGTGGTTTAACAAGACGAGGAACATCCATTGTGTAATGCCAGTTAACGAGGTGAGAAATATCAGATGAATTGATCTTTACTGTGGATGCTCATTGATTGAAACGGTCACCCAATCAATATCGGTGTGTTATTTGGATGCTGCTCCCTGTAAGTGACTATATAATTTCTTAAGAATCTGCTGTTCGAAAGACTGAGAACTCATGTCTCTGTGCACACAGGCGATCGTCCACTCGTCCTCCAAGGCGCAGAATAAAGATGAAGGAGGTAAAGCTATACTGTGTCTGAGTGTTTGCTTCGACTGACGCGGGGACAGGGAAACGGAATGACAACACTGAGTCCCCAAACGGAGGACTGCATCTCGTTCTGGTTTCTCTTTGAGGTGCAGAGGAGATTTACAAAGTAGATTAGATCAAAAATTACCCCCCTATTCTTTTCTTTATCCTTTCATGGTATGTGGACGTCAATGACAGGGATAACACGTACTACCTTCCCTAACTGGGTTTGAACTGAGTAACTACAGCCTTTTCAGAGGGCAATTACTAGTCAACCCATTGCTGTGGGTCTTGAGTCCTAAAGGGCATCAATGAACCAAATCAGACATTCACGATCAATGATAGTGATGCTGACCATGAAACTAAAGATAAGCTTTCAATCCCAGATTTGTTAATTCACTTCAGATGTTTACAGTTGTTATGATGGGATTCCAACCTATGTTCGAAGTAACTCGCCCAGTGGTCTTATAACAGCCTACCTCCCCCAAAACCTAGCTTCCAAGCCACCCCCTTACGATCCAAGATCGAACCATCTTAGCTCCTCCAATGTCACCAGACATTGAGCCAGAGGAAGCTGGACCTCAAAGGCTTAATGACAGATGCCTGACTTGTAAGAGGTTTGGAATGGCAATTAAACATCGCAAAATATCCATTTGTTGAACACCATTCATTGCCTCTTGACATCCCAAAGCTCATTCTGTGACTAATAAAATATTTTGCAAGTGTCACCACCATTGGGCACTAAGATATCACAGCAGCTGACTTGCCAAGGGAAGAGAAGAAATTGCTGGAAATGCCTGCATTTGAACACTTAGTTGGTAGCAACTGAATCACCAAGTGCCAACTTAAAGGTATGGACAAGAGGACAACATCACAGACCACAAAGCCTGGGCACAACTAGGGATAAAGTACTCCACAGTCAACAATTACACAGCATGTTAGGGATCTTAGCCTGGGTGGTGCTGATGCTAGGCGATGGACAGAAGCTCGACTGCATGGATTCAAAAACAAGATTTCAACAGGAAATCTGCAAACTCCGAGCTGTTGGTATGTTCACAGACCGGAGAAAGCATAAAAAGATTGCAGATATATATACACACAAGCTAGAGGGGACAGATAGGTTAAAGAGAAATTCCTTTTGAGGAAAGAAATGGTCAGGATCAGTTACTCACGCTGGGAGCAAATCAAACTACCTGCACACCCAGCACCAAATCCCAGATGTTTTGTCTACACCACTGACTGAGCACTGCTGGCACATCAACACAACAGGAAACAAGTATAACATCCACAAGTGCCTGGCCTTATTTTGATATATATCTTTCCATAAATAAGGGGCCCAAAATTGTTCACAGGATTCCAGCTTTAGTCTGACAAGTGCCTTACACAGTTTTTGTAAAACATCCTTACTTTCACATCCCATTACCTGGAAAACAAAGGTCAGCATCCCTCTTGCATCCCCAGTTACCAAGTGAAAACTTGAATCAAATCTGCCCTTAGCATTCTAAATCTCAGGGAATACAACTGTAGTTTGATAAGTTTCTGTTTATAATTTAACACTTGGGAATCCAGGTCAACCTACACTGTGCTGCCATCAAGGCCATATACAATATCCCTTGCAAGGTGTGATATCTAAAACTGCTCACAGTGACTCCAAGTGTGATCTAACCAGAGGCTCATATGACTGTAGCAAGCCTGCTGCTCACTGTATTTTGGTCCTCCAGGCTCACTCACAAGAGGTCTTACCAAAAGGTGAGAGGAATCTCACCTTCCCACATAGCATCTCAGAGGGCCCTCAAACTATTTATCATATAATAAGCTTTCCATTAAAGTGGCTGCTGCCAATCTGTGCTGGAGGCCCAAAATATTAAGTGTTTTAACTCCATTAATTTACTGTGGTGGCACCCAGCTCTACCCAATCACTACCTGGCTCAATTCCTCTGCTGTTGTTAAATTGTCAAGCTGTTTATCCACGATCCAGTGCTGGAGGAGCAGGAATTTCCTCCAATTAAATATCGGGAACTCTGAAGCTGTTGTTTCAGGTACATGCTTTTAATGAGACATTTGAAAGCCTTGGTAGCATATTTTGCTTTATAACACGCCTATGGAGCAGGTTCATTCTGGTTAAAGAAGCTACATAAATGCAAATTGTTGTTGTCACTATCTGACTAATACATGAGTACCACGGAGGAAAATCATACTGTCTTCAACGTTGAGGGATATATTCCTTGCCTGATAAGATTATGATTTTTCAAGTCTGTCCCATCAGCAACATCCTCTAACTAACACCAGTCCTCACCTTACAGAACTCCATATGCTCTCTCACTCTCTGCAATGTTGTGTTAGAGGGACCCAATCTATAATTACACTGCGGGGGCGTTTTTATTTTCACAGTTCAAGTGTGTGTACAAAACGTTCACACCTGTCCCACCCACCACTTATGGTAATCACCTTCAACTGAAATCCTCATGAAAAGCAAAGCAATTAACTGGTTTGTGGCCCTGGGACAAGTGCTGGGAATGTCTTGATGTGGCAGGCAGAGTCTAAAGCCACCTTTGTCCAGCCCACTGTCTCTGGGAACAATACCAAATATTAAGGCCCATTCCTGGTTAGTCAGACTTCAGAGGCAGTCATTGAGCGCTCAGCAGGATTTCACGAACAGCAATGGGACAAGCGACGACTAAGGTCCTAATGTTGTTGGCCAGAGACCAGGAGAACTCATTGATCTACGTCAACATCCATCCGATCTGCAGAACCAAGTGGATGGATTTACATTGCTTCCCTTGTGCATGCTTCTTAGTGACAGTAGTATTCCCCCAATACTCCAAATAAAACCCTCAATTACTCACTCGAGTCCAGTGGTGACAATTGAAACTTCAACCATCCCAGCTCAGAAGATAAAAACATTAATGACCAAATCAATCCTGGGAAAGACGAACAAACTACACTGATCTAGCATCAAGACAGTTTTCAGTGCAGAAAGGACGTTACCACCCCCTCCATCCCCCAGCTGGGATTGGGAAACAGTCTCAGAATAAGAGGTAGGTGCAATGAGAAGGAATTTTTAATCACTTAGTGGAAGGCAAACCATTGGAATTCTCTACTTCAGATGGCTGTGGAGGATCAGTCATTCAGTATGGTCACAACAGAGATGGTTTCTAATATCGAGAAATCTAGCAAAGAGATACGGGGAGGGTGCTGAAGGAAAGAAAAATAAAATCAGCCATGACCTCACAATGGCTGCATGGGTTGAATGGCCTCTTTCTGCTCCTACTTCTGATATTCTTAAATGTATTTCTATGCATTTCTCACGATCGGACATCAAACCATATAACAAGATGCTCATAGACAATGACCCAATGTCTGTCAAAGAAATGGGTTTCACAGACATGTCTTAAAGGAATAAATAGATGTACAGATGTTGGTTAATTTAGAGAAAGGAAGAACTTCTGAATTTAGGGCCTTGGGATCCAAAGACAGAGCTATTAAACAAAATCGGTCATCTAAAAAGGCCGAAATCAAAGATGCAAGATGTCTTGGAAAGATGGGTGCTAGATGAGATTACAGGTAGGGAGGAATGGGGGATGGGATTTGCAAACAAGGACAGAAAATATAAAGACGTTGCATCGCTTACCAAAGGCCCAATGTAGGTCATACGAACACAAGAAACAGGAGCAGAACTCATTCATTTGGCCCCTCGAGCATGCTCCGTCATTCAACAAGATCATGTTCAGATCTAGTAGTGGTTCAAGTTCAACCTTCCCATCTATCTCCAATAATCCTAATTCCCCTGCCTACCCAGAACCATAGGGGCGATGTTTTAATGGAATGTTCTGGCACAGGCAGCAGATTTGGACAACACAGAGTCATAGACATGCAGAGCACGGAAACATACCCTTTGGTCAAACTGTCTATGCCAACCAGATATCCTAAATTAATCTAGTTCCATTTGCCAGCACTTGCCCCATATCCTCTACACCCTTCCTATTCATATACCCACCCAGATGCCTTTTAAATAATGTAATTGCACCAGCCTCCACCACTTCCTCTGGCAGCTCATCCCATACACGTACCACCTGTGCACAGAAAATGTTGCCACTTAGGTCCCTTTTAAATCTTTCCCCTCTCACCCTAAACCTATGCCCTCTAATCTGGATTCCCCCACCCCACGGAAAAGACCTTGTCTATTTACCCTACCCATGTCCCTCAAGATTTTAATAAACTTCTATAAAGTCACCCTTCAGCCTCCGACACTCTCGGGAAAGCAGCCCCCACCTATTCAGCCTCTCCGTATACCTCAAACTGTCCAGCCATGGCAACATCCTTGCAAATCTTTTCTGAACCCTTTCAAGTATAAAAGGCAGAACAGGAGAAATCAGTCAGCAGTGCATCAGGGGACCAGACTAACAGAAGTATGGACAGGTGTTTCTGCTGATCAGCTGAGGCAGATTTGAGTGCCTTTCAAGAAGTGAAAATAAGCAGCCTCAGCAGTGGTGCAGCTATGCAGTTGGAAGCTTATCTTGGGGTTATTTAGAACACTGTTGTGAACAGTTTGGTTCAGCCTCAGAGTTGCTAGAATGGAATCAGTAGCAAAAGAAAAAAAAGGTGTATTTTGCAGAGGATACAAGATAAAACTCATTCAGCCAATTATTAAAAAGGAGAAAGTTAAACTGCTTCAAGTTGAGTTTACTGCTCCATAGATCAGGAAGTAATGAGCTGCACTCATTCTGCAGTAACTCCTCTAGATTGTTAATATTTTCTGGGGATGGGGGGGTTTAGGGTTCACCCCTGTGTAGAACTCCAGGGAAAGTGTGGCTAGAGAGAAAGAGGGCAGGAGGTCAGTCATTTGGAGACGGTGCCTGGACAATCCAGGATTGTTCTCGGCTATGTTTCAGTGAGCAGAGTTCGGTTTTGATCATTATACCTGTAAACAAAAGACGCGATCAGGGTTGAAACTGCTCTTTGATGTAATGTTTCTATCAGGACCTTCAGATCCCCTTCGGATAATCCAATATGCAAATAATTGATATTCGGATAATTGAGGCTCCTCTGTATAAATGGTAACGCACAGGGTCCAAACCAATGAGACAACTTTGATCCACTTATTCCCCTGACCTTCTCACCAACCCTGTTTCATTTAAATTCCATATTTTGATAAGTTCAATTAGTTACATTAAAAATTCAAGTTCAAATTAAGTCTAAAAGCTTTCTTTTTAGAAACAGCCCAAAGCATCAAACTTGGAACCTTTAGGTGGTGCAGAGAAGCACAGAACAACACTTGCCAAAATGCAAAGCACTATGATGTTTGGCAACATCATACCTGACGATAACAAAAAATGCAAAGCAGTTCCTATCCATGATGCCCAATAGGCAAACAAATACTAGTGAACCTCCAAAGCATCACCCCGGCTCCAGGCTTCAGTTTCAGGCCAAGCATCCCTGTTGACCGAGAGAATCTCAAACAGGCCTCTGACACAAGTGCAGATGGAGGAAGCATGCTCAAGTGATCAAAGCAAGCCACAGAAAGCCTTCCTCCACATCTAGTTCCAACTGAGCCAACAACGGGAAGTCCAAAATGGGAAGCAGCCCAGAACCTGCCACCAACAGTCACCTTAGATGAGCAAAGAATGTAGAGAAAGGGTGGAACCTGATGCAGGTTCACAAAAAGATCATCTCACAATGTGTACTGTTCTTTCTGGAAGCATGGTCCTTCCACATTTAGGTCCCCCCACCTTTCAAAATCCTTCAAAGGATTTATGAACCTGCCTCATCACCAGTGGGGACAATTGACAGTCCTCACACAGGTCTCAGTACAGCAGAATTGGATCGGAACATTCTCTGCTTTTATCCCAGCTAAGGCATGAGCTCCAGAATTGATTTCCTGAGAAAAAAACTCTCCTCACCCCTACTGCATTCTTCAACCTAGGGAACCTGCTCTCTTTCTCAACAAACATCTAATAAAGTAGGAACAGGAGAAGACTATTTGGCACTTCCAAACCACTCACTATTCAATGAGATTGTGGCTGATCATCGACTTCAACACCATTTTCCTGAACTACTCAGGTATCCCTTGACCTCTTTATTATGTATAAATCTGTCTTGAACATACTCAACAACCAAGCCTCTGGAGGCTTCCAGAACAGAGAATTCCAAAGACTCATCACCACTTAAAATACTCCAACTCATCTCAGTCCTAAATGGCCAATCTCTTATCCCTGGTTCCAAGGGTGAAAACATTTCTTCCCATAACTGAAACTGTTCAAATACCTGAACAGTTAACTACAAGATACTGCAGGCTCTGTGCAATAGGCAATCAAAAGGAGGACTTTTTCAACCTTCTCAGTCTTCCTTCTCCACCTCTTCCCATTCCCCAAAAAGGAACAAGCCAGAAAATCTCCCAAACCTTCACTATCAGCTCACTTCTGCATGTTTCACCCCCTCCCTTAGCTACCTCCAGCCATCCCACATTCTCAGTGTTGGAGCTCTTTGCTCTATTCCTGTTGCTGTTCAGATTATTAAATACCCAAAAGTTCAGTTTTTTCCCTCAGGCCTGGGTTCACGCTGCCACCTATGCATGTGCTGGTCTCTATGGGAGCCTACACTGTATGGTAGTGGTCCTTCACCTGGGCTTTTTTGATATGAAGCAGGAAGTGCAGAGATATCTTGGTGAGGCCCCACTCACATTTGACTTATCTGGCCCTTAACAACTAATAAGAAACAAAACAATATTATTTGGAACATCACCTCATTTTACCCCTCCCTAAGGAGGCTGTGTGTTGAAGCAACACAGAGCAGAGCTACCTTATTTGTTTAACACTAGCCACCTCTCCAAATGAGCCAACAGCAGATCTGCAAACAGCAATCACTTGCAACCTCCTAGTATGGACAGCAGCAAGCATATTTTGCCACTTCCCTATCCGTCACATTGGAGTACAAGGGATAACTTAACTCCAAAAGCATCAGTTGCTTCTGAACAACAGTGGTGGGAGTAATCCAGCTGAAGACCTGCAAGTGTCATTGAGTGAGAGATCTTCCTCAGACAACAACATAAAGCTAATGACAACTCAAGTTTCAATGCTCACTGTTTAAAGTCAAGGCGTTGAGCATACTTGGAAGCTAATCCACATCAAATCTGGAGATTAATGCTCAGACTCCACTCTATCAGCATATTGCAGTAGTCATCTCCTTTAACGCTACCATCATCAAACCTGCTATCACTACCTCCTCCTTTTGGAATATAACTCATTGTGAACTGGAACCGGTCCCAGGAAAAGTGCTCGTTAGCGTGAATTTACACAGGCTCTGCTGTCAACAAGCCAGCCTGTCTGCGAACAGGTTGCAAAGACACCAGAGTCTGCAAAGCATCAGTGTGAGAGCACAGCCAGGTTTATGCTTCAGTCAAGACCCCACAGCTTGTTGAGCCCCCTTCCCAAGCATCTCCACCTGCACATGACTAGTAGCCATTCAGCAACAGGCTATAACCCCAGCTCCATCAAGACTAGTTATTAGCCTTTAAGTAGACAGGTTGGGAATCAAATACCAACAATACAGATCTTATTGTAAAAGAAGTGAACCTAAAAGCAGCATGCACCAATAAATTACTTTTATCAGATATGGGCTGAGACTGTCCATCTAATCTAATCAAGGGAGTTGAGGAGTGTCTCAGATCTGTCATGTCTAAAATGAGTGGAGGGAGTTGAGGTGAAGAGACAGATCCTCTCATTGAAAAGGAAAAGTATGTTCACTGGTCCAAAGGGAGGGGACAGATACTTCCCTCCAATCCAAAAAGAGGAGCAAATTTCTCCTCCAGTTCAATAGGACTGAGCAGACTAACCCCCTCCAAATACAATACGATAGACAGACCACACACCCCCAAATCCAATGGGATTAGGCAGATCCTTCACCCATCTCCCCATCCAAAGGGATCAGACAGATCACAGAATCCCCAGAGTGTGAAAACAGGTCATTTGGCCCAACAAGTCCACACCGACCCTCCAAACAGTAACCCACCCAGGCCCCATTATTCCAAATTTACCCCCTGACTAATGCACCTACACATCCCTGAACACTATAGGCGATTTGCCATGGCCGATCCACCCTGACCTGCACATCTTTGGACCGCGGGAGGAAACCGGAGCAACCCGGAGGGAAACCCTCGCAGAGACAGGGAGGATGTGCAAACTCCACACACAGAGAGAGAGTCACCTGAAGCTGGAATCGAACCCGGGACCCTGTCGCTATGAAGGAGCAGTGTTGACCACTGAGCCACCAGATTCCCCACACCCCCCAATATCTCCTCCACCAGTCCAAAGGGATCAGGCAGATCTCCCCCCACCCCCTTTAGTCCAAAGGGGATTGGGCAGATCCTCCCGATCCAAAGGAAAAAGGGGCAGATCCCGATCCAAAGGAAAAAGGGGCAGATCCCCTCCCCCGGAGGCCGCGCTCCCTTACCCCAGGCGCGGGGTCCCCGCCTTCGCAGACGGTCTCTGTCGCCCACCCCTCTCCCCCGGTACCTGGCGGCTGGTTGTGGGGCAGTGTGTACGTTGGGCTCGGGGCCCCCGGGCTCCGGCCTCTCAGTCTCTGCCTCCCAGGCTCCTCTCTCTCAGACTCCGCGGGAAGGCCCGGCTCCCGGACATGACTCGGGAGGCTACCGGAAGTAGTGGGGCCGCGGGGCATGACGGGTACCAAAACCGCTCCCGCCAATCAGGACCCGCACAGCTCCGGGGTGGCGGCGGCAGCCAATCGTCAAGCGGGAAACACAGGCCAATCAGGAGTAAGGCTGAGGTGAGGTGGCGGACCACAGTAATATTCCTGGACCTTAACAACCATTCCCATAGCTTGGTAACCATCCCATATCCTAGTAACCATCCCATACCTTAGCAACCATCCCTGACCCAAGCAACCATTCCCATAGCTTGGTAACCATCCCATATCCTAGTAACCATCCCTGACCCAAGCAACCATTCCCATAGCTTGGTAACCATCCCATACCTTAGCAACCATCCCTGACCCAAGCAACCATTCCCATAGCTTGGTAACCATCCCATGTCCTAGTAACCATCCCTGACCCAAGCAACCATTCCCATAGCTTGGTAACCATCCCATACCTTAGCAACCATCCCTGACCCAAGCAACCATTCCCATAGCTTGGTAACCATCCCATATCCTAATAACCATCCCATACCTTAGCAACCATCCTTGACCCAAGCAACCATTCCCATAGCTTGGTAACCATCCCATACCTTAGCAACCATCCCTGACCCAAGCAACCATTCCCATAGCTTGGTAACCATCCCATATCCTAATAACCATCTCATACCTTAGCAACCATCCCTGACCCAAGCAACCATTCCCATAGCTTGGTAACCATCCCATACCTTAGCAACCATCCCTGACCCAAGCAACCATTCCCATAGCTTGGTAACCATCCCATATCCTAATAACCATCTCATACCTTAGCAACCATCCCTGACCCAAGCAACCATTCCCATAGCTTGGTAACCATCCCATACCTTAGCAACCATCCCTGACCCAAGCAACCATGCCCATAGGTTGGTAACCATCCCATATCCTAATAACTATCTCATACCTTAGCAACCATCCCTGACCCAAGCAACCATTCCCATAGCTTGGTAACCATCCTATATCCTAATAACCATCCCATACCTTAGCAACCATTCCTGACCCAAGCAACCATTCCCATAGCTTGGTAACCATCCTATATCCTAATAACCATCCCATACCTTAGCAACCATCCCTGACCCAAGCAACCATTCCCATACCTTGGTAACCATCCTATATCCTAGTAACCATCCCATAGTTTAGCAACCATCCCTGACCCAAGCAACCATTCCCATAGCTTGGTAACCATCCCATATCCTAATAACCATCTCATACCTTAGCAATCATCCCTGACCCAAGCAACCATTCCCATAGCTTGGTAACCATCCCATATCCTAGTAACCATCTCATACCTTAGCAACCATCCCTGACCCAAGCAACCATTCCCATAGCTTGGTAACCATCCCTGACCCAAGCAACCATCCCTGACCCAAGCAACCATTCCCATAGCTTGGTAACCATCCCATATCCTAATAACCATCTCATACCTTAGCAATCATCGCTGACCCAAGCAACCATTCCCATAGCTTGGTAACCATCCCATATCCTAATAACCATCTCATACCTTAGCAATCATCCCTGACCCAAGCAACCATTCCCATAGCTTGGTAACCATCCCATATCCTAGTAACCATCTCATACCTTAGCAACCATCCCTGACCCAAGCAACCATTCCCATAGCTTGGTAACCATCCCTGACCCAAGCAACCATCCCTGACCCAAGCAACCATTCCCATAGCTTGGTAACCATCCCTTATCCTAATAACCATCTCATACCTTAGCAACCATTCCCATAGCTTGGTAACCATCCCATAGCTTAGCAACCATCCCTGACCCAAGCAACCATTCCCATAGCTTGGTAACCATCCCATATCCTAGTAAACATCTCATACCTTAGCAACCATCCCTGACCCAAGCAACCATTCCCATAGCTTGGTAACCATCCCTTACCTTAGCAACCATCCCTGACCCAAACAACCATTCCCATAGCTTGGTAACCATACCATAGTTTGGTAATGGTACCATTTCCTGGCAATCATCTGATAACCTGGCAACCATACCACGTTCTGGCAACTAACCCATAGCTTGGTAACCATCCCGAACATAGAACATTACAGTGCAGTAAAGGCCTTTCGGCCCTCGATGTTGCGCTGACCTGTGGAACCAATATGACCCAAGCAATCATCCTACAGCCCGGCAACCATCCCATAGCAGAGCAGCCATCCCATAGTCTGGTAACCATCCATACCATAGCCTGGCAACTATACCATAGAGTCATACAGCACAGAAACAGAGTCTTCGATACAACGACCATGATGACCGGGTTTCCCAAACTAAACTAGTCCCATTTGCTTGTGTTTGGCCCATTTCCCTCTAAACCTTTCCTATTTGTGTAGCTATGTAGCTTGGTAACCATCTCATAGCCTAGCAATCAATATCCTAGCAATTATCACATGGCCTCATAACCACCCCATAGGCAAGCAACTATCCTATGGCTTGGCAATCATTCTATAGCTTGGCTGCTATCCCATTGCTTGGTAAATATCCTATTATTGAGTTACCATCCCATAACCTGGTAAACATGTCATAACCTGGTAAACTTTCCATACCCTAGCAACCATCCCAACAGCATAGTAAGCATTCCATAGCTTGATTAACATTCCATGACTTGGCAACCATGCCGTGTTCTTGGTTCCTGGTTCAGGAGGAGCCCATCAAACAATACAGTTTCTTCTTGTCCCATTTCCGGGACCAGTGTACCATCAAGTGGAAGACATCTTTACTGCATCATGTCTTCAAGCATGTGTTCATACCTTTTAAATTTACCCCAGTATCAATTTACATATGACTCAGACAATAATCCCAACACTGAATCATCTTGAAATCCTGTATACTTTAATATAACTCCTAGTTGCTGCTAGAAACTCTAGAAGCAAAACCTTTTGGCTACTTTTTTCTACATTGTTGACCGCAAATGGACTACAAGAATTAGATCCTTCCCCATCTTACATAGAACATAGAACATAGAAAAATACAGCGCAGTACAGGCCCTTTGGCCCTCGATGTTGCGCCGACCGAAGCCTACCTAACCTACACTAGCCCAATAACCTCCATATGCTTGTCCAATGCCCGCTTAAATGACCATAAAGAGGGAGAGTCCACCACTGCTACTGGCAGGGCATTCCATGAACTCACAACCCGCTGAGTAAAAAATCTACCCCTAACATCTGTCCTATACCTACCACCCCTTAATTTAAAGCTGTGTCCCCTAGTTACAGCTGACTCCATACGCGGAAAAAGGTTCTCACTGTCAACCCTATCTAAACCCCTAATCATCTTGTACACATCTATCAAATCTCCCCTAAACCTTCTTTTCTCCAATGAGAAAAGTCCCAAGTGCCTCAGCCTTTCCTCATACGATCTTCCTACCATGCCAGGCAACATCCTGGTAAACCTCCTCTGCACTCGTTCCAATGTCTCCACATCCTTTCTATAGTATGGCGACCAAAACTGCACACAATACTCCAGATGAGGCCACACCAGAGTCTTATACAACTGCAACATGACCTCAGGACTCCGGAACTCAATTCCTCTACCAATAAAGCCCAGTACACCATATGCCTTCTTCACAGCACTATTTACCTGGGTGGCAACTTTCAAAGATCTGTGTACATGGACACCAAGATCCCTCTGCTCATCCACACTACCAAGTAGTCTACCATTAGCCCAGTAATCCATCTTCTTGTTACTCCTACCAAAGTGAATGACTTCACACTTAGCTACATTGAATTCCATTTGCCACCTTACTGCCCAGCTCTGCAACTTATCTATATCGCGCTGTAACCTGCCACATCCTTCTTCGCTGTCCACAACTCCACCGACTTTCGTGTCATTCGCAAACTTGCTCACCCAGCCTTCAAGCCCCTCCTCCAGGTCATCATACAAACAGCAATGGTCCCAAAACAGATCCTTGTGGAACACCGCTAGTAACTGCGCTCCAAGATGAACCTATACCATCAACTACTACCCTCTGTCTCCTTCCAGCCAGCCAATTCCTAATCCAAACCTCTAATGCACCCTCAATGCCATACCTCCGTAGTTTTTGCATTAGCCTGCCAGTACACAATACTTCTTCAGTACACAATAGCTAAAGAACTACAAAGGCATCGAAAGCTTTGAATACAAGAGCAGACATTTTAAATTCAAAATCGAAAAGTGTGGCGCTGGAAAAGCACAGATCAGGCAGCATCTGAGTAGCAGGAGAGTTGACGTTTAGGGCAAAAGCCCGATTTTAAAATCAAAGTGTCACTTATCTAGGAGCCAGCATAGGTAGGCAGACACGCCGTACAGTAAAAGGAAAAGAATGAATATGCATTTACATAGCAGGTCAGAGACTGGGAATCCTGCAGTGAGTAACTCACCTCCTAACACCCCAAAGCCTGTGTACCATCTACAAAACACAACTCAATGGAAAACTTGTCTGGAGGTGTGCAGCTCTAACAACAATCAAAAAGCTCCCTCCCTAACAGCGCTGTGGGATTACCTACAGAAAATGGAATGCAATGGTTCAAGAAGGTAGCTCACTACCACCTTCTCAAGGGCAACTATGGTTAGGCAATAAATGCTGGTCCAGCCAGCAACACTCACATCCCATTAATACTCTGGGCAACTTGTCCAGATGAATACTTAAGTTGTTTGTGCGCTGCCAATCAAGTGGGCTACTCCTGCATGGCACAAGCATTCTTGAATTATTGCAGCTGTATCCATCCAGACAAGCTTTCCATCACATCCCTGAGCTGTGCCTTGTAGATGATGCAAAGGCCTTTGAGAGTCTGGATGCAGAATTCCAGCCTCTGAAAAGCTACATAGCTGTTCCACTTGAGTCTCCAGTAAAATATGACCCTCAGGTTATTGTCAATGCAGTTTAATATATTATGTTGAGTCAGTTGTACTTGAGTTGTTTTTGGTGAGATGTTTATGATGAGTTTGGATGAATTCATAGAGTGAGTTTTATTTGACAGTTTGTAGTAAGTTTAATTGAATTGATTATACTGGTTGCATCATATTGGATAATTTATATTTGCTCAGTTATACCCGCCTGACCCTGTTGAATGAGTTATGATGGATTCCTTGAATAAAATGATTTGCATTGGACAAGTTGCATTGAGTGACTTGTGCTCAGCGAGTTGTGCTTTAAGATATTAGGGCTTGCATTTATGTAGCACCTTCATGGCACCTTGAAAGGGGCAGCACAGTGGCTCAGTGGTTAGCACTGCTACCTCACAGCACCAGGTACCTGGGTTCAATTCTTGCCTTAGGCAACTGTCTGTGTGGAGTTTGCACATTCTCCCTGTGTCTGTGTGGGTTTCCTCCCACAGTCCAAAGATGTGTAGGTTAGGTGAACTGGCCATGCTAAATTGCCTGTAGTGCTAGGTGCATTAGTCAGAGGAGAATGGGTCTGGGTGGGTTGCTCTTTGGAGGGTCAGTGTGAATGTTTTGGGCTGAAGGGCCTGTTTCCACACTGTAGGTAATCTACTCTAAATGATTTAAAATCAATTATGCATTTTTTTAAAAAAGTATGGTATTATACAAGATGCTACAGCCAATTTGAGAGCAGCAAACTCCCACAAACAGCAATGTGATTAATACATGACCAGGTTATCTGTTTTTGTGAAATTCATTGAGGGATAGTGACAGAACATTAGGGAGAGCTCTCCTGTCCTTTTATATCATGTGGGGTGCTTCGGTTTAACATTTTCAAACCAAATAAAAACTTCTGCTTCCACAGCACTGGAATATTCTGACTTGGAGACAAAAGTTATACCAATGGAAGCATAGTTGGAACAGAATTTCTCTATCGTGGAAGCAATCCATTCACCCCATCGAGTCCACCCCAACCTTTCAAAGAGCATTCCATCCACACCCACCCCTCTATTCTCTCCCTGTAACCCCGCATTTTCCATGGCTAATCCACTTAACTTGTGAAACTCTGGACACCATGGTCAATCCAACTAATCTGTGGGAGGAAATTGGAGCAGCCAAAGGGAACCTATGCGGACGTAGAGAGGGTGTGCATGCTCCACACCCACAGTCGCCCAAGACTGGAATCAAACCCCGGGTCCCTGTCCCTGTGATGCAATAGTCCTAACCACTGAGCCACCCCAAGTTGGCAGACAGATGAGTTGGAAATGTGTTGCTGGAAAAGCACAGCAGGTCAGGCAACATCCAAGGAGCAGGAGAATCGACGTTTCGGGCATGAGCCCTTCTTCAGGAATGAGGAAAGGGCTGAAGAAGGGTTCATGCCCGAAACGTCGATTCTCCTGCTCCTTGGATGCTGCCTGACCTGCTGCGTTTTTCCAGCAACACATTTTCAGCTCTGATCTCCAGCATCTGCAGTCCTCACTTTGTCCCAGACAGATGAGTTGTACTGTTTAAATATTCTTGAGGGAGTTGTGCTTGGCGAGTGTAAAGTTGGATTGTTGACATTCAAGTAGTTACATTGTAGGACGTTTCTTGGATGTTCTGCGTGTGAAAAGTGTAGTCAAGTTACATTGCATTATGTTGGATGAGTTTCTTCGGGAACTTTGGTGGCTAAGGAATTGAATTTGGGCAACTTGTTGAGAATTAATTCAATTGCATAAGTTGCATTGAGTGACTTCTGTTGGGCAAGTTGTTTTGAGCAAAGTGATTTTTTTTGTTTAATTAAATGTGCTGTGAGATGCGCTGGCTAAGTTGTGTTAGATGAGACGCTTTACATAATTTTGCAATGTTAATTAATTAATTTATTTAATCGCGTTGGGATTCGTTTACAGCATGAGTCTTTGGGCAGAATTCTGCTAATTAAGCTGTGTTGATTGAATTATTGCAGGTAATTCATTTCACATACGTTATATAGTATGAGTTGTATTGCGTGAAATATGTTACGTAAGTCATATTAGTCAGGTCGTATTGGAAGAGTCACTCTGGGCGCATTAAATTAGGAATTCTCATTGATATGCACTGTTATGTTGGATGTGTGCACTTGATAAGTTCCATTGAATTATATTGAACGAGCTGCATTAAGTACATTTTTCAGTATTAAATTGTTGGGTAGTGTTCTGCTGGATGAATTATTTTGGGTGAGTTTGATTGAGTTAGTCGTGTTACGTGACTTGTAAAAGTCCGCTGCCCATGCCCTGACTTGTGCCAAGTCATGTTCAACCATCATCACTGTGCTACTGATCTAAGTATGTAGTTAGTCAAGCAACACCTCAATTTAAAATCCCCTGTTTGTTTACAAATCTCTGCATGATCCACAACCCACCATCTCTACAATCTCTTCCACCCTAACCATCTTACAAGACATCTGCCCCTTGAAAATCCTTGATTTTAATCACTCCCCATTGTTGATTAAGAACCAGAGGTAAATGTTGGTTAGACATGGTCTAGGCATATATTTTACTGGAAGGGTTTCATTAAGCGTGGATCAGGGGTTAGCACTGTTCCCTCACAGTGCCAGGGACTCAGGTTTGATTCCAACCTCGGGCAACTATCTGTGTAGAGTTTGCATATTCTCCCCATGGATGTGTGGGTTTCCTCAGGGTGCTCTGGTTCCCTCCCACAGTCCAAAGATGTGCAGTTTACGTGGATTTGCCACGCTAAGTTGCCCATAGTTTCCAGGGATGTGCAGGCTCGGTGGGTTACCCATGGGAAATACAGGGTTCCAAGGATAGGATTGGGGGCTCTTCAGAGGGTCAGTGTGGACTCAAGAGGCCAAGTCGCCTGCTGTCACACTGGAGGGATTGTACGCTCTGTGATTCCAGCTGCATTGCAAAATCCCAATGCCTTTAATTACTTGTTCCCCATAGATATTTTCTAATCTGTTCAGAGATGTTACAACACACTTCTAGAGCAGATGGGACTTGAACCTAGACCTCCTGATCCAGAGGTAGGGATTCAACCACTGCACCATGAGAGTTCCTCTCATACAATTATTCCTTAATGAACATAGAATCATCATCCATTCTGTTGATCACCCATTTGGTCTCAGGCACCCCTTCTAGAGCATATAGAGTCCAAGAGTTATACAGTACAGAAGCAGACCCTTTGGTTCAACTTGCCCATGCCGACCAGACATCCCAATCTGACCTCGTCCCATTTTTCAGCATTTCACTAGAGGATAGTTTTGGTGCTTTCAAGGCAGGAAACCTTGGAATTCCATCCCTAAACGTCTCCAGCTCTGTAACCTCTCCTCCCTCCATTATGACTTTTCTTAAAATCTAAAATGTGTTGACAAAAGCTTTTTGGCCATCTGCTTCAATATCACTTTATGTAGCTCAGTGTCAGGTATTGCTTTTTGACACTCAAAGGAAGCAAGCTGTTGGTATTAAATGAGTTGTGCTGAAAATGTGTTGCTGGAAAAGCGCAGCAGGTCAGGCAGCATCCAAGGAGCAGGAGAATCGACGTTTCGGGCATGAGCCCTTCTTCATGAGCCCTACCTCCTGCTCCTTGGATGCTGCCTGACCTGCTGCACTTTTCCAGCAACACATTTTCAGCTCTGATCTCCAGCATCTGCAGTCCTCACTTTCTCCATTGAGTGAGTTGTACACTGCATCTGCTCTGTTGATTCAGTGGCGTTGTGTGAGTTGTGTTGATTTCATGATGGATTGTGTTGGATGGTTTGAGTTAATTTTGAGCTCCAGTGGTTTAATTGCAGTGCCTGATTTGCGTTGGAGCAATTTCTATTGGTTGAGTTGAGTTGAGTTGATTGCATTGAATTTGTTATGCCAAGAGGATTTGTCATATTCTGTTGAGTGAGTTATAAATGAACTTGGAACTACCCCTTGGGATTATTACATCTCATGCCCCAAAAGGCATATTTCTCAATATACTGCTTATGAAACTGATATGTGGAAACCCAAGGGTGTCCTGAAGTAAGTTAATGCAAAGCTAAAGGAGTGTTCTATCTTTTAACAATCAATGTGAGCTTTTCATGTTCCCCTTATTAGACTCTTTCCATTCTCAGATTCCTGCTGACAAGAAGCAACTTGGCATTGGCAAGCCATTTGGTCTCAATCCTTTGTCATGACCTGACTGAAGCCGAGGAGAGCTTACTTTTTTCGAGATGTAGTTTCCATGTGTCTTACTGAAACATAGTCCAGGTCTTACTGCAATACAGGAATGTGTTTTCTTCTTATTAATTCACAGGATCTTGACAGTTCTGGCTGGGCCAGCATTTATTGCCCATCCTTAATTGTCCTGGAGAACATGAAGGTAACAAGGGAAACAAGTAGATGTTTCTATCACTGTAGACATGACACCAGGATGATGTGTTGCCTCTGGTGCTAGGTCAAGTACATTACTGGGTGACTATATGAGGAGGGAGAACAGCTAGAGTTCACAGTACCAGCAGTAAAGGGTGGCACAATGGCTCGCACTGCTGCCCCACTGAACCAGGGACCCAGGTTTGATTCCAGTCTTTGGCAAATGTCTGTGTGGAGTTTGCACATTCTCCCTGTGCCTGCATAGATTTCCTCCAGGTGCTCCAGTTTCCTCCACATGCTACAGTTTCTTCCCACAGTCCAAAGATGTGCTGGTTAAGGCAGATTGCCAATGCTAAATTGCCCATATTGTCCTCAGATGTGCAGGCTAGATGGGTTAACCATGGGAAATGCTGTGTTGTGGATACAGGATAGAGGGAAGGGGTGGGTTTGGGTGGGTTTCTTTTTGGAGGGTTAGTGTGGACTTAGAGTCAAAGAGATGTACAGCATGGAAACAGACCCTTCAGTCCAATTCGTCCATGCCAACTAGATATCCCAACCCATTCTAGTTCCACCTGCCCATATCCCTCTAAACCCTTCCTATTCATATACCCATCCAGATGCTTTTTAAATGTTGCAATTGTACCAACCTCCACCACTTCCTCTGGCAGCTCATTCCATACACATACCACCCTCTGCATGAAAAAGTTGCCCCTCAGGTCTCTTTTATATGTTTCCCCTCTCACCCAGAACCTATGCCCTCTAGTTCTGGACTCCCTCACCCCAGGGCAAATTGGCCTGATTCCATGCTGTAGGGATTCTGTAATATGTAAAAAGAGGGAAAGCAAAGAGCTAGGAAAAAACTTAGATCAGAACCTCTCATCAACCAGCATCAGTACCAGTATGTGCCTCCCTCTAAGAACATCATGGCTCATCTGAAATCCACTCGCAGGACACTTGTGCATTTCGGTAAAGCACCTTGGGCTACACCAGCAACATTCATTCTAATGCTGCAGCAAGAACGCTGTGCACTCAATGAGACACAGTAGCTCATTGGCTGGACCAGGCTGGACCTCCGGACTCTTCACTCACAGTCATAATGCCCGTTCACTCTGAGCCTACCTGAACACCCACAGCATCCGTTTCGCCTTGCCTATGTGTGCTTTATCCCCTCAGCCAGAGCTAATAGGCTCATTTAAGTTCAGCCTTGCTGTGCTACTTATCTCAGGCACATAGTCAGGAAGCTGATTATGGTTGCCGGGAGGCCTCAGTCAGGTTAAGAGTAGTAGCCTTCACTTAGGGGTTTCCAGCGTGGCAAGTCAATACCAGTCCTGGGGCTTGGACACGGTCAATCAGCCACTTGGGGCAGAGTCAGGATGTATTCAGTCCTGTGGGACTTGATTAGACAGGACCTGCTAGAGGTGTACGCCAGTATGCTTCTGGCAGGTAGCATGTGCAAATCCATTAGGAAAGGTATCATCACCCTCCTCTACATGCAGAAATGGGAGAGGGAGAAAAATCAGAAATTGGCAACCAATTTCACTGCTGAATGCACACGACAAAATCCTGTATAAGGTCATCGCCAGCTGGGTCAGGTCTGCTCTGGTATTGGTGAATAAACTGATCAAACCAGACAGGACAATCACTGAGAGCCTCACGCTCCTCATGGATACAATCGGCTATGTGCTGGACAGGGGTGGTGGAAGCCTGTCTCATCGGCCTGGACCAGGAGAATGTCACACACCTACATGAGGGACTCTGGGGAGGGAATCCGCAACTGGATCTGGCTGCTCTATACCAACATTGTGTGCAGTTTTGGTCTCCTAATTTGAGGAAGGACATTCTGGCTATTGAGGGAGTGCAGCGTAGGTTCACAAGGTCAATTCACAAGGTTCACAAGGAACGGACGGACGATCACATGTTGAAAGATTGGAGTGACTGGGTTTGTATATGCTTGAGTTTAGAAGAATGTGAGGGGACCTGATTGAGACGTATAAGATTATTAAAAGATTGGACACTCTGGAGGTAGGAAGCATGTTTCTGCTGATGGGTGAGTCCAGAACCAGAGGACACAGTTTAAAAATAAGTGGTAGGCCATTTAGAACAGAGTTGAGGAGAAACTTCTTCACCCAGAGAGTGGTGGACACATGGAATGGTCTGCCCCAGAAGGCAGTGGAGGCCAAGTCTCTGGATATTTTCAAGAAAGAGTTTTTTTAGAGCTCTAAAAGGTAGTGGAATCAAGGCTTATGGTGATAAGGCAGGAACAGGATCCTGATTGTGGATGATCAGCCATGATCAGAATGAATGGCTGAATGGCCTACTCCTGCACCTATTATCTATTGTCACATCAGTCGTGCAGTCTCAATCAATGTGTGGGATTCATATTCCCGATCAGATCTGGAGTCAGGCAGGGATGCCCAATCTCTCCTGCCTTGTTTACATGCTGTATAGAGTCTTTTGACAAGTCCGTCAGGAAGGATCCGAGCCTGAGATGGTTGACTGTTCCAAGCATGGAGACCTGCAGGTCAGAGCCTTCCTGTATATAGATGATGGTGCCATTTGCTGCTCAGATCCGCTGTCAGTGCACAGACCCAGGAGCATCTGTGACCAGTTTGAACTGGCCATGGGAGCCACAGTAACTCGAAGCAAGAGTGAGGCCATGGTCCTTGGGAATTGGGCCGACCGATCCTTTGTACCCTTCACCATCAGGACAGATTACCCAAAGGCACTAGGAATATGGTTCGGAGGGACCGAGGCATGTGCAAACCTTGGGAGGAGCATATTACCAAGGTAAGGCAGAAACTGGGCTCTTGTGAACACTGCTCCCTCTCCATTGAGTGTAAAAACTTGGCCATGAGGTGTGAGGTCCTCTTTCTGTTGTTGTACATTGCACAGGTCTGCCCCATGCCCAGACCCTGCGTCATTGCAGTCACCTGAGCCATCCTCCACTTCATCTAGAAATGCAAGATGGACCAGTATCTGCAGGGACTCCAAAATTCTAGATAAGGAGGGGAAGAATGTAGCCAACGCCACCCTCACCCTGATGATAACCTTTGTGTGTGGCTGCATCGAGTTGTGCATAGCGAAGGATGGGACTGGCTACGTTGCCACAGAACACTCCAAGTAGTTGGACCCTCATGGAGAAATTTACAGAGCAAAGCACATTTGACCACAGTCCATCAGGAAGTGGTCAGCACCTGGCATTGTCAAGACCCTGCGGGAAAAGGAAAGGGCAAATCCTGTCACGTGGTTCCCTGAGCAGACTGTCAAAGTCATTTGGCAGAATGCCTCACCATCACAAGTTTCCAACAAGCACCAAGACATAGTATGGCTGGTGAGGAGAAAGTCATGAGGCTTCATATACCCTGGTCTGTCAGCGCTACTGCATGCTGAGGTTTCGGCACTGGAGGGCTTGAGGTGGGTGAGGCTGTCAAAGCTTTACAAAGGAAGTCTGGAGAGATATGCAGTGGTTTTTGTCGAGGTTTGTCCCAAGCAGCTCCATGATGCAGGACTCTGCTCTATGGACTGTTCCTCAGGATGCACACTAACACAAATATTGATTGTGTCTGGTGGACTGTCAACACTGTGGTAACGATGCTCTTTGTCTCCCCGAAACTTGTTGGTCTTCCAGGGTAAGGAGTTGACCTCGACCAGGTATTGCAGATTGGCACATTCCAAGGTCCAGGACAATATATAAGTCGTCATTGGACAAGCATTTGGGCGTACATGGAATAGTGTAGATGGGATGGGCTTCAGATTAGTATGACAGGCGCAACATCGAGGGCCGAAGGGCCTGTACTGCACTGTAATATTCTATGTTCTATGAGGGACACATTAGAATTTGGGGCAGCTGCTGCCAGGGCGCAGTGGGGAAAGACCACTGCCTGACGTCTTTCTGCTGTCGTTAAATGGGGATTTGTTCAGTTATTGGACTCTCCCAGTACCTCAAATATATGTAAATAATATCTTGCATGAGTGAAAAAATGTCTTTGGGTTTGTTGGAAGATTCAAACTCCAATGTTTGTTTGTTCTCAATATGCTAAGAACTGAACTGTTTTTGTGCCTATGTGTATATATATATCCACCCTAACCTGCGCATCCCTGAACACTATGGGGCAATTTAGCATGGCCAATCCACCCTAACCTACACATCCCCGAACACTATGGGGTAATTTAGCATGGCCAATCCACCCTAACCTACACATCTCTGAACACTATGGGTAAATTAGCGTGGCCAATCTAACCTACATATCCCTGAACACAATGGGTAATTTAGCAAGGCCAATCCACCCTAACCTGCGCATCCCTGAACACTATGGGGCAATTTAGCATGGCCAATCCACCCTAAACTACACATCCCTGAACACTATGGGGTAATTTAGCATGGCCAATCCACCCTAACCTACATATCCCTGAACACTATGGGGTAATTTAGCATGGCCAATCCACCCTAACCTACACATCCCCGAACACTATGGGGTAATTTAGCATGGCCAATCCACCCTAACCTACACATCTCTGAACACTATGGGTAAATTAGCGTGGCCAATCTAACCTACATATCCCTGAACACAATGGGTAATTTAGCAAGGCCAATCCACCCTAACCTGCGCATCCCTGAACACTATGGGGCAATTTAGCATGGCCAATCCACCCTAAACTACACATCCCTGAACACTATGGGGTAATTTAGCATGGCCAATCCACCCTAACCTACATATCCCTGAACACTATGGGGTAATTTAGCATGGCCAATCCACCCTAACCTACACATCCCCGAACACTATGGGGTAATTTAGCATGGCCAATCCACCCTAACCTACACATCTCTGAACACTATGGGGTAATTTAGCAGGCCAATCCACCCTAACCTACACATCCCCGAACACTATGGGGTAATTTAGCATGGCCAATCCACCCTAACCTACACATCCCCGAACACTATGGGGTAATTTAGCATGGCCAATCCACCCTAACCTACACATCCCTGAACACAATGGGGTAATTTAGCATGGCCAATCCATCCTAACCTACACATCCCCGAACACTATGGGGTAATTTAGCATGGCCAATCCACCCTAACCTACACATCTCTGAACACTATGGGCAATTTAGCATGGCCAATCCACCCTAACCTACACATCTTTGGACTGTGGGAGGAAACCAGAGCACCCGGAGGAAACCCACACAGACACAGGGAGAATGTGCAAACTCCACACAGACAGTCACCCGAGGGTGGAATCAAGCCCAGGTCCCTGACGCTGTGAAGCTAAATCACTGAGACACCGTGCCATTGAAAAACCGATTTAAAAAAGAAAGAAATACAATGGTCCGAGTGGTAGAGCATGAGCCTTGGTGGGAGGAAGAAATGCCAGGAGTGAATGTGAGGTATCGGGCAGAAGATGCTGGCAGAGTAGAAAAGGACAGTCCGTTGCTGGGCATTCCTCTAGACTGCTTTAACCCGGGTGGGAACCTCAGACCAGGCTGGCACCATCTGGTGTCATGGCCGCCACTGCTGGCCTTGGGGGAAGAGGACATCTCCAGCCACGCCATCCAGCAGGACCTTCAGGCCCCTGCCCACAAAGCAAGACATCAATCCCCTCCACTCTGCCACGTCTGGGCAAATATCAGGAACCGTGCAGGGCAGCTCCAGACTGACAGTGCTTGTCCGGGCTGCACCGCAGCCTTTTTCAGACGGAACGGGCCGCCAGTTAATGCCAGGAAACCATAGCAGTGGTGAGTTGTTTCAGGGAAAGGTACTTGGTAAAATGGGGCTGGAAACAGATGAAAGGAATGTTATAGAGACAGGTAAGTAGTTACTGAGATGGGTCTGATAATATACCTGTTATATTCGCAGTGAAAAATCTCAAAAACACTCAATGCACTCAGACTTCACCAAAGAAAATATAATTCAACCCCATGACATTTTCATTCGCAGTTTAAGTTGAAAGATTGTCTATCTTATTATATCTGTAAATGTCTATGGCTTTTCCAGATTAACTTCTATTGATGAGCTTGTGCAGTTCTCTGTGTCTGCCAGAAGATGGGGCTGCTGTGATTGATTTCGATACAACCTTTTGAACAACAACAACTTGTATTTATGTAACACCTCTATCGTAATAAAACGTCCTAAAATAGTTTACAGGAACATTGGTAAAGCAAAAAATGACTTTGAGATCTATTCTGGAATCTTAATATAGATGACCAACTGCTTTCTGTTAAAGAGTATCTTAAAGGAGGCGGGAGTGAGGGTTAAAGGTGTACAGGATGGAATTGTAGCACTCTAGGGCTTTGGCAGCTGAAAGCATAGCCACTGATGATGAAGCAATTAAAATAGTATACAGGAAGGGCCTGTATATCTCAAAGTTATGGGGTTGGAGATGTTTAGGGAGATAGAGAGATTAGATTAAATTACTTACAGAGTGGAAACAGGCCCTTCGGCCCAAATAGTCCACATTTACCTCTTCACCTAACACTATGGGCAATTTAGCACGGCCAATTCACCTAACCGGCACATATTTGGACTGTGGGAGGAAACCGGAGCACCCGGAGAAAACCCACGCAGACACAGGGAGAATGTGCAAACTCCACACAGACAGTTGCCCGAGGCGGGAATTGAACCCAGGTCTCTGGCGTTGTGAGGCAGCAGTGCTTACCACTGCCACCATGCCGCCCCACCACTGTGCCACCGTGGGCTTGGGTATGGATCAGACATAATGGGATAGAGAGAAAGAACAAAACCTATTGAGGGCACTTTGGTGGCACAGGTGACAATGTGCAGGCTCTATGTTTGTCCGTTGGAGTTGCCCCAAATGGCATTGGTATCAAAAATCACTTCACATCACAGACAATGTTCCATGGATGGAAGTCTGTTCTAAGATCCTGCTGCATCGTTTGGTAGTGACAGGAGCGAGGTGTATACATGGTATTAGATCATGCTAATATCTTTTGGCACTCCTCAGATGTGAGGCTGGAAAAGAATATCAGGTCAGACAGCATCTGAGGAGCAGGAAAGTCAGCGTTTCAATCCGAAACCCTTCGTCAAGACTTTGCCAGCATCTGCAATCCTTACTGTCTCCAAATCCCTATTTTTTCACAGCCTCTATGTTAATGTGTTGTCCAGCAGCGTCTGCGGCTGGGAGTGTAACACACTGAGGTGTGGGGACGCTTTAAGATAGCTAGGGAACAGAGACCCCTCAGGTCTATGTCCTGTACACTTGGGTCTGTGTGCCATGTTCTTTCCCATTAAAAGCCCTCTCCTTCCGGCTGGACCTAATCACCCTGCCCATTCCAAGTATGATCACATCCATTTCCTGTCCCATTGTGCATCCAATTTCCAGTACTATGAAAGGTGACAGGGAGCACTCCTCAGCCAGTGGCTTGCATGTCTTGGTGAGTCCCTGAATATCTATATCCCTTTCCTGCTATCCCTTCCTCTCAACCCCATTGGTTTTACAGATTTCCAGGTCCCCAGCCGACCCCACTACATGCACCCTTACCTGTTCACCTTTCCCCATTCCAGCTCCTGGCATATGAGGTGACCACATCAACTGTGCTCACACACTGTGCCCCCAACCTCTTGAAGCCACGGTGCTCCTGACGATGGACATCAACACCCCCACCTCCTGTATAACTACCCACTTCCCTTCTAGGCTTTACCCTATTCCCCCCTTAAAGACACCCCTGCTCCACTTCACAATTGCACTCCCTCCTTTCCCTCAAGCCTGCAGTCCTCCCAGTGCCAAAGCTGAAGTTGCCGAGTCTATTACCACGGCAGAGACTCACCCCTGCCCATTGCCCATCTCACCCAACACCATCCAACCCATTTCCCCTCAGTCACTGAGGGTGAAGCTAACAAACTGAGCTGCTAGTCCTGGACGAGAAGATGCCAGATCTTTGACTAGTACTGTATATTTCCCTAATCATATTAGCCATTGCCTGGACTGGCCAGTACAGAGTCACAGGACACACCATGACCCACTCCCTGGACCACAGAGGCATGGACCCCCAGACCAAGAATACCCTAACCAGCGGTGGGCCATTCCTTGGACTGATGTAGGTGGCTGCCCTTGGTTCCTGTGCCAGGAACCCTTGAACTGACAGGTCTATCTATGGACTTCAGTGAGGACTATTCCTGTAAGACTTTGAGAAATAACCCTTGCAGCACAGGACGTGCGTTTGACATAAAGTGAGATGTGCAGATATGCAAATGTGAGATTAATATCACACCATGCCACACAGCAAGATATTCAGCCCCTTGAGTGAGGGGCAAACTAGGAGAAGGTGAGGACTGCAGGTGCTGGAGATCAGAGTCAAAAAGCTGGAAAAGCACAGCAGGTCAGGCAGCATCCGAGGAGCAGGAGAGTCAATGTTTCGGGCATAAACCCTTCGTTAGGAATATTGCATGAGGCAAACTGCCTGGTTGTGTGACTGTTAAAGCAAGACAAAGCAGGGATGTTGCCAGCACGCAGGCAGCCAGTGCTAAAAGAGCAAGCCCTGAGATATAGCCTAGTCCAATCTGTTAAACTGGGTGTCAGTCTGTGCAAGCAAAGTCTACCTTCTGCAGACTTCCAATGCCACTTGCCAGTGTGCCCTGCAACACAAGTCTGTGCTGCCTGAGCACCCTGCCAGCATCTGAGAGAGGTACCACCTTGGCCATGAGAGATTGGCAAATGCTGAACGCCAATGATCCTGGATAGGGGTGCATGCAATTGATGCCCGTTGACCCTTGCAAGACAGAGCAAGTGGCAAGCTGAATTTGCCAAGCGCCCACTCTGGTTTCCATGACAATGTTGAGCTTGTTTGCTGTGTTCTCTAGAGTTGAAAGCTGAAGTGAGTCAAGTCATCAATAAAGTGTTTAAGAAGTGGGCGGCACGGGTGGCACAGTGGTTAGCACTGCCGCCTCACAGTGCCAGAGACCTGGGTTCAATTCCCGCCTCAGGCGACTGACTGTGTGGAGTTTGCACATTCTCCCCGTGTCTGCGTGGGTTTCCTCCGGGTGCTCCGGTTTCCTCCCACAGTCCAAAGATGTGCAGGGCAGGTGAATTGGCCATGCTAAATTGTCCATAGCATTAGGTAAGGGGTAGATGTAGATATAGATGTAGGGGTATGGGTGGGTTACGCTTCGGCGGGGCGGTGTGGACTTGTTGGGCCGAAGGGCCTGTTTCCACACTGTAAGTAATCTAATCTAATCTGAAGTAATAAATCCCCTTTAAATCGATCAGTCACTGCTGCCTCCTGAAATACTGGCCATGCCAATTGTTGAGCTAGGCCTTCCTGGACTTCTCAGGTGACACTGCCACAAATCCCAGTACAACCATGTCATTCAGACCCAAAAAGATTCCACCCACAGTCTTACTGAGGCAGATATGAGATCAGGAGCTCATCTCAGGGCCTAATTAACCACTAGGTTGTGAACTGACTAAGCAAATCTTGCAGATCCTGGAATCGTGAAATATAATCAGAAACTACTGGAAGTACTCAAATGGTCCGACAGCATCTACAGAGGGAGAAACAGAATTAACATTTCAGGCATATCGTTTTGGTTCCACGGTTCTTCCGCAGTAATGGGCAACTGCATCTTTCACTTTAATAGCAAGAAATAGAAAATCTTGCATTTATATAGCAACCTTCACACCCACTAGGTATCTCAAAACATATTGCAAGGTCCGTTTGAAGTGAGGTCACTGTTGTAACAGGCAACGCAGCAGCCAATTTGCAAATAGCAAGCTCCCACAAACAGCTATATGGCAATGACCAGATGATCTTTTTAATGATGTTGATTGGGAGATAAATATTGATTGGAATACTGAGGAGGCCTCTTCTTCAGAATTGAGGCATGGAATCTTTGCAAGAGGATTCGCAGTTAGGTTAAAATCAACGAGGTAAAAACAATGACTGCAGACGCTGGAAACCAGATTCTGGATTTGAGTGGTGCTGGAAAAGCACAGCAGTTCAGGCAGCATCCAAGGAGCAGGAAAATCGACGTTTCGGCAATATTCCTGATGAAGGGTTTTTGCCCGAAACGTCGATTTTCCTGCTCCTTGGATGCTGCCTGAACTGCTGTGCTTTTCCAGCATCACTCTAATCCAGAAGCATGGAATCTTTATGCTCAGACAAGCAAGCAGAAAGGTCCTGGTCCATTTGAAAGATGGTATTTCCAACACTGCGGTTCACTGCAATTGCTGCTCTGGAGTGTCAGCGTCACAAAATGCATTAGGTTCTGTCTCTCTCCTCTCTGGTTGAATAACCCTTTGACTCATACATTCCTGACCATGGCACAGCCAAAGGATCTTTGAGAGAATAGGCCAGAGAACCACACACATACCAGAAATATTGACTTTTGCGGAGAGACGAAAAGACTAGTGTTGCAAGGTTAATAAGGTCTGATTGGGTTAACAGTGAGTAGAGTTCATTGTGATTTCACACGAACTCAGCTGAGGGAACAACTTTGGATCTCAAAGGACTAAGACCTGACATTGAAATATTCTTCATTGTACCTGAGTCAACGTCAATCACACTAGTGTAACTTATACCTGACGGCTATTATGTAATAAACAACATTTTGTTTCGAACAAGAATCTGTTCTTGTTAGACGATCCTCTGCCACTAAAACCAAGCAAGCCCTGTAGATCTCTAGAAGGAAAAGAGGTAGTGGCAGTAAATCTATCATATGGTTAATATACAACACCTGCTTCAATTCAAAGTTTGGGAGAAGATTTGTAGCTCGGGTGCTCGTTGTTGTGGTTCTGTTCGCCGAGCTGGGAATTTGTGTTACAGACGTTTTGTCCCCTGTCTAGGTGACATCCTCAGTGCTTGGGAGCCTCCTGTGAAGCGCTTCTGTGATCTTTCCTCCAGCATTTATAGTGATTTGTACCTGCTGCTTCCGGTTGTCAGTTCCAGCTGTCCACTGCAGTGGCTGGTATATTGGGTCCAGGTCAATATGCTTATTGATTGAATCTGTGGATGAGTGCCATACCTCTAGGAATTCCCTGGCTGTTCTCTGTTTGGCTTGTCCTATAATAGTAGTGTTGTCCCAGTCGAACTCATGTTGCTTGTCATCTGCGTGTGTGGCTACTAAGGATCTCTGGTCATGTCGTTTCGTGGCTAGTTGGTGTTCATGGATGCGGATCGTTAGCTGTCTTCCTGTTTGTCCTATGTAGTGTTTTGTACAGTCCTTGCATGGGATTTTGTACACTACATTGGTTTTGCTCATGCTGGGTATCGGGTCCTTCGTCCTGGTGAGTTGTTGTCTGACAGTGGCTGTTGGTTTGTGTGCTGTTATGAGTCCTAGTGGTCGCAGTAGTCTGGCTGTCAGTTCAGAAATGTTTTTGGTGTATGGTAACGTGACTAGTCCTTTGGGTTGTGGCATGTCCTCATTCTGTTGTCTTTCCCTTAGGCATCTGTTGATGAAATTGGAACTGACAACCGGAAGCGGCAGATACAAACCACTACAAATGCCGGAGGAAACATCACAGAAGCGCTTCAAAGGAGGCTTCCAAGCATCAAGGATGTCACCTAGACAGGGGACGAAACGTCTGCAACACAAATTCGCAGCTCGACGAACAGAACCACAACAACCTCCTTCAATCTGCACAGTCACTCCAAGGTTCCGTGTGCACTGATTGATGTGTTGTTGCCTCTTCCAGCATTGGGTCCAGATCACACAAGGCAGATCAACATCTGAAAGCACATTGTAAGAGGAGATTTTCAGGTGGGATTTGGAGGTGTCGGTGTTGGACTGGGGTGGACAAAGTTAAAAATCACACAACACCAGATTATAGTCCAACAGGTTTATTTGGAAGCACTACTTCGTCATCAGGTGGTTTTGGAGCAGAATCATAAGACACAAACTTTATGATTATATTCCCCTACAGTATGGAAACAGGCCCTTTAGCCCAACAAGTCCACACTGACCCAAGGCCTGTTTCCCTCTGACTAATGCACCTAAAACTGGGCAATTTAGCATGGCCAATTCACTCTGCCGAAACATCAATTCTCCTACTCCTTGGATGCTGCCTGATCTGCTGAGCTTTTCCAGCAATACATTTTTTTAGCTCTGATCTCCAGTCCTCACTTTCTCCTATGGGAAGAAACCAGAGCACCCAGAAGGAACCCGCACAGACACGGGGAAAATGTGCAAACTCCACACAGACAGTTGCCCAAGGCTGGAATCGAACCTGGGTCCCTGGCGCTGTGAGGCAGCAGTGCTAACCACTGAGCCACTGTGCCGCCCTTTGGGATGCAAGTATATATTACAAAATATAGCGACTAACATGGTCATTCTAAAAGGTGCAAGACATAAGTTAAATTTGTTTAATATTACGTTCCATGACACAGCAATCCTGTTGCTCTGAACTCTGTGTCTTATGATTCTGCTCCACAACCACCTGATGAAGAAGTAGCACTTCAAAAGTCAGTGATTCCAAATAAACCAGTTGGACTATAACCTGATTTTGTGTGATATTTAGCTTTCAGGTGAAACGGTCTATTACCCGATATGAACAATCACATTAAAGGCACAATTAAAAAGTGCATAGTACATCAGGGCAATACACCCAGTCAGTACAAGAAGCCAACTTTACCACACAAAGATCCTGCACGTTCTTGAGCCAAGATTTCTTTTTGTCAATTTTTAAAAATATCTTGTCTATCAGTTGTACACTAAGCCGAGCAAAATGGAAATATGCCTGAGATCTGCCTTCTGTTTTCTTTTGGGCACCCACAGAGATAATCTCAGAGGCCAATGCTCATCTTGATGGCTGGCATTCAGAGACATTTTATGTTCATTCATGGGATGAGGAGAAAACTGGCTAGGCCAACATATTGTTACGACACCACTCTGTTAATTAAACCAAACACTCAGAAAAGCTTACCTCGCTTTGTAAAATATGAGTGACAGAGAACTCAGTTATTCCACTATTTAAAGCAAGTAACATCAATTTTTTTTAAAGTCTAAAAGTGAACATTAAACAACAACTGTTCACAACTCTAAGCCCCCACCCATCTTAATTGCTTATTATCTGCCTCCAACTCTGTAACAATATGCTGACGTATTAAAATTACATCAACTTAATTTCAAAACCACAAGGCCGCTGTATTCTTCTGTGATTTCACTCTTCTAGCTGATGAATTCCCTGGGTCATCTTCTTGTTTATTTACTGCAAGTATGTTTCATGTGAAAAGGTACCTTTGATAGAGAGTATTTCCTAATTTCTTGGATCTGTCTCGATGGCAGTTGCTGTCTGTCCAATTTTCAAAATGTCCGCATTTTGAGATCTCTAACATCGGATCGTCTCATTGGTTTGATGTTAGCAAAACAATAAATTCAAACTTGATTGAGTTTTTTTCATCCTGAGGCATAACTTAAATTGATTGGTTAAATTCAGATTGTTGTCAAAACAGCAACCAAAACTCAGGTATCCATTTCACAGCCAAATGTTACATATTTTCAATTTTCCAGTACACTCGGGGACTGCCATCTAGTCATCTACATAGGTGCTTATAAGCTCTCAGTTCAGAACAGCATTCACTCTCTCTTAAAGGTACAGTAACATCTTCAGCGTCATAAGAATATACTACCCATTACTAATTGCCTAAGTGCTGTTAAGAGTCAACTACATTGCTATGGCTCTGGAGTCACATGTCAGCCAGATCAAGTAAGGATGGCTCACTTCCTTCCCTGAAGGACATTAAGTGAACCAGATATTTTTCAATCAAGATTAGAGTGGTTCTGGAAAAGCACAACATGTCAGGTAGCATCCAAGGAGCAGGAAAATCAATGTTTCAGGCATGAGCCCTTCATCAGCCTCATTCCTGAAGAAGGGCTCCTGCCCGAAACATCGATTTTCCTGCTGCTTGGATGCTGCCTGACCTGCTGTGCTTTTCCAGCATCTAATCTTGACTCTAATCTCCAGCACCTGCAGTCCTCACTTTTACCCAGATTTTTTTGTGTGACAATCTACAGTGGCAACATGGTCATTGTTAGGCTAGTTTTTAATTCCAGATTTTATTGAATTCAACTTTCACCATCTGCCATGGTGGGATTTGAACCCATGTTCCCAGAACATTAGCCTCGGAATTCTGGATTACTAGTCCCAGTGACAGCATGTGAAAAATAGAGAATGCATCACACAGCTTAGTCTCTACCCTACTCCAAAACTAAAGATATGATTAAAAGAATGATTCAAACATGAAACCTTTAAATACAGACAAGTCAAATAGGTTTACCTTGTGTAATGCAAACACCTTAGGGCAATACTCCAAATGCAAACATTCCAGTGCTGGCAAGACTCTTGGTTAGAATGCCACTGTAAAGCTATTTATAGAATCCCTACAGTGTGGAAACATGCCATTTGGCACAACAAGTCCACGCCAACCCTCCGAAGAGTAACCCAGCCAGACCTATCCCCTTATTCTATTACTCTACATTTACCTCTGACTAATGCACTTAACTTACACACCCCTGAATGCTGCTGAAAATGTGTTGCTGGAAAAGCGCAGCAGGTCAGGCAGCATCCAAGGAGCCAGGAGAATCGACGTTTCGGGCATGAGCCCTTCTTCAGGAGTCATCCCTGAATACCACAGGCAATTTAGCATGGGCCAATTCACCCTGACCTGCACATCTTTGGACTGTGGGAGGAAACCGGAGCACCCGGAGGAAACCCACGCAGAGACAGGGAGAATGTGCAAACTCCACACAGACAGTCGCCCGAGACTGGAATCGAACCTGGCTCCCCTGGTGCTGTATGACAGCAGTGCTAACCCGTCTACCCAGCTATCACCAATCTACCCTTTTGGAAACCAAAGAACTTTTGAAAGTCACACAAACAGGCATGTCAGGAAAGAGTTGACAGGTTTCAGGACAGGACAACTGATTCATTTTCAACATCCAATAGAAAGTGCCTGGCAACCAGCCACAATGACATGGATCTGCCCAGAGCCAAGGCCATCACACCCAGTGGCGCAATTGTGACCAAACTCAGCTACCTCAAGCCAGCATGACAGTTGCGAGGTTGGGATGTACAAGCAGACCATCACGACACTTCAGGATCAGAAAGCTCTAGGTGCTTCTTAGCTCATAATTATATGCTAAAGTACAAACATTTGCACAGTGAGGGGTAGGACACTCAACCTCTCAAGCCTGCTTCACCATACAATAAGATCATGATTGATCTGATCGCTCCACGCTGCCACCTACTCCTGATAACCTTTCACCACCTCTGCTTTAAAGGTACAGTTAAAACACTTATAAGACATTTGGATAGGTATATGAATAGGAAAGGTTTACAGGGATACAGGCTAAATGCAGGCAAGTGGAACTAGTTAAGTTTGGGAACCTTGGTTGACATGGATTAGTTGGTCCAAAGGGTCTGTTTCATGCTGTATTACTCTATGACTGTTCCATGCCTTTTGAGATCAAGATTTACAACAGATCCTGGAACAGGTTTTACAACAGTAACCCCTGGTTTTAGATTTTTCTCACAATAGGAAACATTCTTCCTACATCCATCCAGTCAAGACCCCTGAGGAATTTATATGTTTTAATTAAGTTCCTGTTTACTCTCTCAACCCCAGATTATCCAACCTTTCATCGTAAGACAACTAGCCCAATCCAGGTATTATTCTGGTAAACCTTTTCTGAACAGCTTTCAATGCATTTGCATTTTTCCTTAAACAAAGAGACCAATCAAATAGACAGTAACTCAAACATGGTGTCACCAATGCATTGAGTAACCGAAGCATGACCTCTCTATTTTTGGTGCCAGTTCCCCTGTAATAAACCATAAGTATTAACTTTCTGTAGGATAATGTTCAAATAACAACCCAAATCGTTAAGTGGCGAAAATTGGATCTTTATTGAGTATTTGTAGTAACATAGTTGAAGGCGGCGATGGAATCCCAAAGTACAGTTTATTTAGTAGCCTCTTTATACACGATGTGGAGGTGCCAGTGTCGGATAGGGTGGACAAAGTCAAAAATCACACAACACCAGGTTATATTCCAACAGGTTGATTTGAAAATAGAAGCTTTTGGAGTGCTGCTCCTTCATCAGGTAGCTAGTTGGGCGGGATACATAAGACGCAGAATTTATAAGTGAAAGATCAAAGTGTCATACAACTGGTACAATGTATTAGACAAACCTAGAAAGCTACTAAGTCTGTAACCACCTAGAATGGGGATGCAGATTTTGATTCATTAATGTCAATGCCAGAATTTCTTTCAAGTCACTGCCCCGAGATAACTGAAGGTTTTATTACTATACAAAAAGGTGACATGTCGGGTCAGACAGTGCATTAAAGGTGTGAGGTTAGAGTCTGTCTGTATCACAACCTGGAGTCAGACTGGTTTTATTTTCAAAGTAAAAATTTGTGAAATGTTACATTGACTGACTGCCTACAGATTGTGTGCTTCTTGAACAAAATAGAATGTATCTGCAAGTACAATTATGTATCCTATGTATCCTGCTCCTACCTGATAAAGTAGCAGCATTCTGAAAGCTTGTATTTTCAAATATAATCTGTTGCACTGTAACCTGGTGTGTCGTGTGATTTTCAACTCTTTGTAGACAGTTCTTTTATGCATTAAAATTCTATCACTATGGTGTTATATAGTTTTATCTATTGTACACAAAATGTTTGTATGACATCTCTCCTGGGACAAAAGAGATTGTTTAAACATTTGTTAAAAATCACACAACACCAGGTTATAGTCCAACAGGTTTAACTGGAAGCACACTAGCTTTCGGAGAGATGCTTCTTCATCAGGTGACAATCATCTTATGAAGGAGCGTCGCTCCAAAAGCTAGTGTGCTTCTAATTAAACCTGTTGCACTATAACCTGGTGTCGTGTGATTTTTAACTTTGTATACCCCAGTCCAACACTGGCATATCCAAATCACAATTTAAATATTTGCTAAGTGTTGGCTGCTACTCCTGAAGTGATTAAGAGTGTTTGTCTGGTCTGCTTGCATAAGAGGTGTTAGCCCTTTCATCTTTTAAGTTAGTAAATGTTAGTAAAAGTACTAAAACTAATCATGAGGGGCATGGATAGGATAAATAGGCAAGATCTTTTCCCTGGGTGGGGGTGTCCAGAACTAGACAGCATGGGTTGAGGGTGAGAGGGGAGAGATCTAAAAGGGAGCCAAGGGGCAACATTTTCACACAGACGGTGGTGCGTGTATGGAATGAGCTGCCAGGGGAAGTGGTGGAGGCTGGTACAATTACAGCATTTAAGAGGAATCTGGATGGGTATATGAATAGGAAGGGTTTAGCGGGATATGGGCCATGTGCTGGCAAATAGGACTAGTTTAGGTTACGATATCTGGTGTACATGGACAAGTTGGGACCAAAAGGTCTGTTTACATGCTGTACATCTCTATATAATCTAAATAATTTAGAAATTATACATGTGCTTAATGAAAGTATAAGGGATATTAAACTGATTACCGCAGCTGGGACATGAGATTTTATTTACTATTTGCTGGTTTTGATATTCATTCATGCACTTTCACAGAAGTGCTGTTTTGATCATAAGTTTCTTAAAGGGGATGGTGTATTTAACAGGTACAGTTGAAGAAATGGTTTGATGTACTGCAATCTATTCAGATCCTGAGAGACACTTGCTAAGGGCTGATTAATATTATAATCTTTCCATAAGTTTTGGGTGAGTCACGGTGGTGGGCATGGCATTGTTCTAGATAGATTACAATACTGACATTTATTCAGGGGTAGCTTTTGAGATAAACATAGGTCCAAACATTGCTTTCAGCATGGGGCTGATAAAGATTGAAGGTGTGAAGAAGCAGTAATGGGTTGGAAAGGCTGTTTTAGTTTAATCTATCTTGTAATAATAAACTGTACTACAAAAATGAGATTTTAGGAATGAATGAAAACACAGTATTAGCAAATATAGCCTCCTCTACATTGGGGAGACAGGCCACCTACTTGCGGAGCGTTTCAGAGAACACCTCTGGGACACCCAGACCAACCAACCCAACCACCCCGTGGCTCAACACTTCAACTCCCCCTCCCACTCCACCAAGGACATGCAGGTCCTTGGACTCCTCCATCGCCAGACTATAGCAACACGATGGTTGGAGGAAGAGCGCCTCATCTTCTGCCTAGGAACCCTCCAACCACAAGGGATGAACTCCGATTTCTCCAGTTTCCTCATTTCCCCTCCCCCCCCACCTTGTATCAGTCCCAACCCTCGAACTCAGCACCACCTTCCTAACCTGCAATCTTCTTCCTGACCCCTCCACCCCCACCCCCACTCCAGCCTATCACCCTCACCTTGACCTCCTTCCACCTATCGCATTTCCAATGCCCCTCCCCCAAGTCCCTCCTCCCTACCTTTTATCTTAGCCTGCTGGACACACTTTCCTCATTCCTGAAGAAGGGCTCATGCCCGAAACGTCGACTCTCCTGTTCCTTGGATGCTGCCTGACCTGCTGCGCTTTTCCAGCAACACATTTTAACAGCTTGTGGGCAACTGCACCTTACAAAAGGGAAAACAACATGCACAGTTAGAATAACAATAGTAAACATCATGCTGGTCAGTTAGTATCTGGTTCTGCTGTACTGTAAAATGCCCATTTGATGTGACTCAGTGGTTAGCACTGCTGCCTTACAGCGCCAGGGATCCAGGTTTGATTCTGGCCTCAGGTGACCCTCTGTGTGGAGTTTGCATGTCCTCCCTGTGTCTGGTTTCCTCCCACAATTCAAAGATGTGCAGGTTAGGTGAATTGGCCATGCTAAATTATCCATAGTGTGCAGGGATGTGTAGGTTAGGTGCATTAGTTAGGGGAATGGGTCTGGGTGGGTTAATCTTCGGAGGGTCGGTGTGGACCTGTTGGACCGAAGGTCCTGTTTCCACACTAGGGAATCTAATTTAAAATCCAGGCCTTCTTTCCTCAGACCTTGACAGCTGACTGGGTGATCAGCAGCACCTGGTATGGTCCTTTCCATTTCACGCGTAAGGGGTTCCTTGTGGATCTTTTTCACAAGAACCAACTCACCTGGTACAATGTTGTGACCTCTCTCCAGCAGGTCCTTCCAGGCAGCCAATACCTGCGAGGTTATACCCAAAATGTTGACTTCTCCACCTCCTGATGCTGCGTGGCTTGCTGTGTTCTTCCAGCTTCCTGCTTGTCTACTTTGGACTCCATCATGTGCAGTTTTTCTTCATTTTGATACCAGTGAGGAGGCAGAACTTACAACATCAGTTAGTACTTTGTTACAGGACAATAGAACATCAGTCTGAAGATGTCAGTCAGCCCTTTGTAGGTCTACCGTCCCAGGTAGGGACATTGGCCTGCCTGTCACTTTTTATAAGGGACTCAGATCTGTGTTTTGTTGGGGTAATCCTGACACTACAGAGAACTATTGGTAAAGTCTGGGCCCAGGGCACTCCCTCCTGGTGATATTTAGCCAATCGCTGTTTCAGGGTCTGATTCATTCTTTCCACCTGCCCTGATGACTGTGGATGACAGGGACAGTGAAAGTTCCCAGTCAATCCTTCCGAAATTGTAGGCAACTCCCAAAAGCATAGCAGGAGTTTGTGTAAATGTTGGCACACGGAACCTTCTGCTATTCTGCAGGCTTCAGTCAGAGCCCATAGTTGTGCTGGCTGTGCCGATGCTCCAGGGGTAGCCTTCCCAATGTCATGGCAGAGTGGAGTGTCGTGACAGCCCATGCAGCTTTCCTGTAATTGGTGGGTTAGTCTCCATTTCCCACTTGCCTTTCACATGGGCCACACTGGGCTGTTAGAGATGCTGTGGGCTTTTATCAATGTCCCTTCTTCCTCTGACTTTTGAATTATCGGGAGGATTCCTGCAGTAGATGTTGGGCTGATGAGGTACTGTTCAGTGCAAGGTGGAGATGTTCATTTAAAACCTGCTGTCATCCTTGTCTTTAGCCTAGTTGGGGTGATCCTTCAATTCTTCCCTTCAAAGGGTTCTGATGGACCACGTTATCTGTCCATCATTGAAATGTAAAGATGAATTTAGTTGGGTGAGGATATCCATTTCGATGAGCGGCTGGGCTATAGGTCCTACTCATATAAAGGTTACTAACTCGTGGGGGCCCAGTGCAATCGGCATTGGTTTGGTCCTTCTAATTTTGATCCTGTCAGCTCTTGCTCCGTAAGCTGTTCTTACTGCCCTGTCGAGCGGGAGTTTGGTCTCATACCTCTAGAGTGGCTACTTCAATTTGCTCCTGTGTCCAAAAGCCACTCAATGTCCAGTTCGCCCGTTCTCATGGTCACATACAGTCCGTCTCCCCTCTGCTAGCATAAAGCCAGTAGGAGCGTAGAGGGGCACGGGGAGGACTCTTCAAGTTTTTTGTCAGTTTTAGCAATTCCTGCTGCTTCTGGGTGATTTTACAGCTTTTTAAACTGTACCAGGAGATCGGTTTTACTGCTGTTCAGCCAGCTTGCAGTTCCTGCTGTGCTGTCTAATAGCATCATGGAGAAGGTGTCCTTCTGTTTTGGTTACAATAACATTCAGATTCTGTACCCCATCCCAGGGATGGAGCATTGTAAGGTATAGGGTCAAAATTGTGCAGAATAAGGGAACAGGTGTTGCTTCTGCAAAAGCTTACATTATAAAATTAGACTGCACATGCCAATACTAAACAGTGAGAAGTGAAAACAGTAGAATTATCTCTGACTAATAGGACAGAGCAACCGTGTAGCAGGATGTACCAGGTATTGGAAAACAGAAGATGCGAAAACAGGTAGAATTATCTCTGACTAATAGGGCAGAGTGACCGTGTGGCGGGATGTACCAGTAACAGGAGAATAGTGTGCCAGTCGCAGGAGGGATGTGGCCAACAGATGGAATTTAGTTTGGCAGGATGATCGCACGAAGACAGCAAACTATGCCAGGATAGTCACATATATGGGATGAGATAAATAAGAGTAAGGGGCGACAGGCTTAGAGCAATGGGAGAAGTAAACAGAGGCAGGGAGAAGCTAGACAAAGGTGGAGAGAAGCTAGACCTTGTGATAGGCTACGCGCTACAGCAAAAGTAACCAATGGGGTGACAGGGGAGGACTGAGAGACGCAGCTGAACAGCATCAATCAGAATGTAACCCTCAGATTGGGGTGCTTACTCATTAGGCACCTGTTCTTGCAAGTACGTATCAATAAAATTTGCTGCTTCAGAATTTGACACGGACTGAAATTTATTAATATGTGAGTTTGGTTTCTCACAAGCATGTATATTCCCTTTAGGCTTTCCTATGTCTTCACTGGCCCTTTCTTTGGGTGAGGCATTTCTTTAGACCACCTGCCTATGTTTTCGGGGGTCGCAGATCCAGGCACAGTGTGCTCTTCAGTCCATTTTACCAGAACATCAACCTCAGTGCCATCCTCTGACCTTTGCCTGACCACTTTATCTATTTTCACCTGCTTGGTTTTACGGGGGCGTAAAAGTGGTGCCAAGGATATACAGTCCTCATCACTTTCACTGCTAGAGGACCTATCACTTGTGTCCCTTTCTTTCCCAAGGGCAATAGCTTGGTTTTGCCAAACCACTTGCTGGATGTCTCAGGGAGTTGGATACAAATTCTGCATGGGCTTGAGAACCGGGGAAGAAACTGACAGGACTGTTTGCTCGTCCTTCAGTTTCTTATTCTCTTCCTCAAACTCCTGCATTTTAAATTCAGCTCTTTCCCCGTTTTGATCTTTCTTTGTGCAGCTGTTCATGCAGTGCCTTTAACTGCTCTTTCAGGTGGGTTACTTCACCATCACGGAGTGATCAGGACATATTTAATCTCTTTGGCCATTTTGTCCCATTAATGCAAGGGACCATTTAGTTCTGTCTTTATTTTTCTGTCAGGTGGTGTTTTTCCCCATACCTGTTTCATGTCCACTGTCTTTGGGGCATGTTATATTTCTGCCCAGGTTTGGTTAGGGTATCTCAAGGTGGTTCTCTAACTGGTGCAGTATTTCTTCATCAGTGATGTCAGTAGGGGCTAGCCTGCCTTTGGAGGTCATAGACAGCTTTCTGGGGTCACTCATGGTCACCGAAATTCATGCACCATAGGCAATTTCCTGCCGTGGGCTATTCCAGGAGACCTCTAGTGCACGAAGTCTGGATGGAGAGGGTAGGGAATTCAAAAAATACCAACTCACAAGAGGTTCTGGATCGCGTTCAGTGACTGGATCATGACTATAAGGAGGAAGCTTCTTACCCTTTGAAGAGCTGTCAGTGACCGGTCACTTCAGACGGTGTTCCCCATTGAACCAGCCAACTGCGCTGGTTCTCCAAATTATGGGATTGCATTCAAATAGCAACTGAAATTGCCTTTTTGTTGAGCATTCACAATAACACATGTCAAGGCAGCGAAGTACAATTCTTACCGTCACTACTATATACGCAGTCGATAAAAAGTGGAGCTGGAAAGGTACAGCAGGTCAGGTAGCATCGGAGGAGCAGGAGAGTCGACGTTTCGGGTTGGGATCCTTCATCAGGATCTTCATCAGAACCTGCTGTGCCTTTCCAACTTTACCTTTCATCGACTGTGACTTCCAGTATCTGCAGTCCTCACTATCTCCAAGTCTTTATACACAGTTCTTGCATACATTAAAATTTTATCGCTATGGTGTTACATGGTTTAACCGGTTATACACAAAACGTTTGCGAGACATCTCTCCTGGTGAAGCAGGCAATTGTTTCAACATTTGCTAAGTGCTGGCTGCTACCCCTGAGTGTTTGTCTGGTCTACTAAGAGGTATTAGTCCTTTCATCTTTTAAGTCAGTAAATGTTACTAACACATATGATCTAAATAAGTTAGAAATTATGCATGTGCTTCATGAAAGTATAAGGGATATTAAACTGATTACCGCAGCTGGATCATGAGATTTTATTTACTGGATGTAGGTTTGCTCGCTGAGCTGGAATGTTCTTTTTTTTAGACGTTTCGTCACCATATTTGGTAACATCTTCAGTGAGCCTCCGGACGAAGCCGAAGTGAAGATGTTCCCTAGTATGGTGATGAAACGTCTGAAAAATGAACCTTCCAGCTCAGCGAGCAAACCTACGTTCAGCACCTCAACCTGAGCTACAAATTTTCTCAAACATTTTATTTGCTATTTGCCAGTTTTGACATTCATTCATGCAGTTTCATAGGAGCGCTGTTTTGACCGTAAGTTTCATAAAGGGGATTGTGTATTTAACAGTTGAGGAAACAGTTTGAAGTTCTGCAATCTATTCAGAACCCGAGAGATGTTTGCTAAGGGCTGATTAATATTATAATCTTTCCATAGTTTCAGGTGAATTATGGAGGCAAGGTGGTGGACCTGGCATTGTTCTGGATAGATTACAATATTGACATTTATTCAGGGGTAGCTTTTGAAATAGAAATAGGTCTAAACACTGCTTGCAGCATGGAGCTGATAAGGATTGAAGGTGTGAAGAAGCAGTAATGGGTTGGAAGGGCAGCTTTAATTTAGATTATCTTGGAATAGTAAAATGTATTACAAAAGCACCATTTTATGGTGAATGAATGAAAATGCAATATTTGTAAACATAGAATGCTTGTGAGTGGGTTAGTAAAGAGACCCATGATACAATATCTCACAGTTTACTCTATACTTTGCATGTTTTCAATATTCTATTCAGCCTTCCAACCTGCTTCCCATCTCTGCTCAATGTTATGCTTTATATTTCTGTTTTATACTATCCTTGCCTTTTCTTAGTTAACTATAGATGGTGGCTACTTCCCTTGGAATTTTTCTTCCTCGCTGGAATGTGATTAATCTGTGTATTCTGATCTATCCCCTTAAAAATCTGCCATTGCATCACTATTGACCTATCCTTTAACCCAATTTGCCAGTGCCCTTATTTAATTTTATGCCCTTATTTAATTTTAAAACACTGGTATTGGTCCCATTCTTCCCCCAATCAAATAAATTATAAAATTAAATGATGTTAATGATTATTGCTGCCTGTGGGCACCTTAAATATGAAGCCATTAATTAATCCAATCTCTTTGCCTAATACCCTAGCTCTCATTGGCTCCAGAATGTGCTGTTCTAAGCAACTACCTTGAAAATGCCTTATGAACCTTTAATCTAAACTATCTTTACTCATCTGATACATACACACATAGATCTATGATTATAATCTCCATAATTAGCGTTATACCATTGTGACAGGCTCCTGTTGTTTCTTCCTTTATATTTCATCCTACTATGTGGTTACTGTTCAGGGACCTGTACACCACTCTGACAAATAACTTCTTGTCTTTGTAATTTTGTATTTCTACCCCAGCTGCTTCTGCATCCTGATTTCTTAATTTCTTAGATCGGTACTGTCTGTTGTATTAATACAGTCATGAGTTAACAGAACCAGCCCTCCTTTTCCTAGCTCCCTGTCTTTCTTTAATGTCCATCTGTTGCTTCATTAGCCTTGTCGGTCAGCTCTCCCAGTCTTGGCACTGGCCCCCAGATGTTAGTAAGGAGGACTTTGCAGGGTCAACAGGGTTGTTTCTGGCATTGTCTTTTCCAGTGCCTCAGTCGACACCAGGTGATCTGTCTAGTTTCATTTCTTTGAGACTTTATAGCGATTGGTATAACTAAATGCTGCATGCATTCAGATACAGAGCTTTAGTTTTCTTTTATTACTTTTGTAACCTCTCGTCTTCTCTGTTGATTTATTCTTATATTTGAACTATCTATCCCTTCCTGTTTATTTCCCACTTGACTCTTTGATTTGCCGCATCATCCCAAATGTGATTCCTTGCCCTCACTATTTTGTTTAAAACATTCTCTACTTCCCTAGTTATGTTACTGACAGCACGATTCAGGTGTAGACCAAACCAGGTGTAGTTCGCAAGCGTACTGGAGTGAAGGGTTGGTATGGAGCCTTGGTTTGGACACACAGCAGATTGGTCTGTGGACTAGTCACCAGATATCAATATCCAAAGGCCTTCTGCCTACCAACAACTATGTGAATGACTCTCAGGTAACTGAACTGCTTAGGGCTGTGAACAAGATACAGAGAAGTCTCCACCATCTCAGGTGGACGGCACGGTGGCACAGTGGTTAGCACTGCTGCCTCACAGCGCCAGAGACCCGGGTTCAATTCCCGCCTCAGGCGACTGACTGTGTGGAGTTTGCACGTTCTCCCCGTGTCTGCGTGGGTTTCCTCCGGGTGCTCCGGTTTCCTCCCACAGTCCAAAAGATGTGCAGGTCAGGTGAATTGGCCATTGCTAAAATTGCCCGTAATGTTAGGTTAGATGTAGGGGGTAGGGGTATGGGTGGGTTACGCTTCGGCGGGGCGGTGTGGACTTGTTGGGCCGAAGGGCCTGTTTCCACACTGTAAGTAATCTAATCTAAAAAAAACTCTTACATTAAAAACCACATTAAGCCAGAAGTAAATCATTTTGTTTTTCCTCCAGCAGTTTCTGTAAGCTGTGACCTTTAACTAATCATACCTGTTTCAGTGAACTTGTCAGTGTGGTCCTCTTGAGACCCCAATGGGTAAAGGAAAAGGAAATGTGGGAAACAGTATTCAGAGCAGACCGAGTATTCTACGAATCATTTCTGCAAACGTGGAACTGCCGTCCTACTATTTCCCTCCATCCATAATACCCACATTTTTTGTGTGTGTGAGATATATATAGGGTGTTTATAGGGAATTAGAGTTTTAACAGGTCGAGTTACCTGCTGATGGTTCACAATTGATTACCTGAAACTAGAATGTCTTTATTGAGGTGAATTGAGGAATTCTGGGAAAATTGCAACTCAGGATCCTGAACTCCTGCCTTTTGGGTCCCCCCGTCTGCCTCACTCACAGTCATACCCTACTCCCTCTGAGGATCAGTGGCCAAATTAGAACTCCCTGTCCAAAGTGGTGTGACAGTCTCCTAAAAAAATGTTATCTGGTCATTTTCCCACTCCCTCATGTGTTGCAGTGACTGCTGTTTGGACTTCAGTTCAGAAGCTCTGAGCTCAGAATCAAGCGACTATGAGTTTGCCTTGTGCCATAATTTCAGTTTGGGTTAGAAAGTCCCACCTGCTAGCTAATCAAAGGCCAGCACACCTCCAGAACATGACAGTGCCACACACACTCACCTGGACCTGAAGTTTTTGCAGCCTGGATGCCCATTAATTAAACACTTGAGGGCCTCAATTTTTAAAAACATATTCAGTCATGGAATGCGGGCGTCGCTGGCTAGGCCAGCATTTATTGCCCATCCCTGACTGCCCTTGAGAAAGTGGTGGTGAGCTGCAGTCCTTATGTTGTAGCTGGTCTCACGATGCCCTTAGGAGGGAATTCCAGAATTTTGACCCAGCAACAGTGTAGGTTTGGTGGTATATTTCCAAGTCAGATGATGTGTGGCTTGGAGGAATATTTCTACAGTGCACCTTGTAGATGGTACACACTGCTGCTACTAAGAATGCTTGGTGGAGGGATGATTTGGAGACGCCGTTGTTGGACTGGGGTGTACAGGTAAAAATCACACAATCTCAGGTTATAGTCCAACAGGTTTATTTGGACGCGCTAGCTTTCGGAGCGCTGCTCCATACTCCACAACCACCTGATGAAGGAGGAGAAAGTGAGGACTGCAGATGCTGGAGACCAGAGTTGAAAACTGCAGTGCTGGAAAAACACAGCAGGCCAGGCAGCATCCGAGGAGCAGGAGAATCGACGTTTCAGACATAAGCCATTCCTGAAACGTCGATTCTCCTGCTCCTTGGATGCTGCCTGGCCTGCTGTGTTTTTCCAGCACTGCAGTTTTCAACACATGATGAAGGAGCAGCGTTCTGAAAGCGCGTGCTTCCAAATAAACCTGTTGGACTTTAACCTGGTGTTGATTTTTAACTTGGTGGAGGGAGTGGATGTTTGTGGATGTGGTGCCAATTAGGTGGGCTACTTTATCCTAGATGGTGTCAAGCTTCTGGAATTTTGTTGGAGCTGCACTCCACCAGGTAAGTTCCATCACACTCCTGACTTGTGCCTTATATTTGGTGGGTAGGGTTTGAGGACATGAGTTACTCATTGCAGGATACCTATTCTCTAACATGCACTGTATGTATATGGCTGGTTCAATTCAGTTTCTGGTCATTGGTAACCCCGGGGATGCATATAGTTGAGGATTCAGTGATGGTCATGAATGTCAAGGGGCGGTGTCTGTATTGGAGTGGTCATTGCCTGACATTTTTAGTTATGATTGTTACTTGCCATATGTCAGACAAAGTCTGGATATTGTCCTGGTCTTGCTGCATTTGGACATGGACTGCTTTAGTACATAAGGAGGCATGAACAATACTGAATATTGTGCAACCATTGATGCACATTCCCAGTTCCTTTATGATGGAAGAAAGATCATTGATGAAGCAGCTGAAGATGGTTGGGCCTAGGACACTAACTTGAGGAACTCCTGCAGAGATGTCCTGGAGCTGAGATGACTGACCTCCAAAAACCTCAACCATCTTCCTATGTTCCAGGTATGACTCCAACTAGTGGAGTGTTTTTTTCCCTTCTTTCTTATTGATTCCAGTTTTTCTAGAGTTCCTTAATGCAACGCCTAGTCAAACGCAGCTTTGATGTCAAGGGTAGTCACTCTCACCTCTGGAGTTCAGCTCATTTATCTTGTTTGAACCAATGCTGTAATAGGGTCAGGAGCTGAATGGCCCTGGCAGAACCCAAATATTACGTCACAGTTGTTCAGGATGTTGGTGAGGCCTCTTTTGAAGTACTGTGCCCAGTTCTGGTCACCCTGTTATAGGAAGGATATTATTACCCTGAGGAGGATTGAGAAGAGATTTATCAGGATGTTGCCTGGAATGGAGGGTTTGAGTTATAAGGGAGGCTGGATAGGCTGGAACTTGTTTTCACTGGAACATAGGCAATTGGGAGGTGATCTAACAGAGGTTTTTAAAATAATGAGAGGTATAGATAAGGTGAATAGCAGGTGTCTTTTCCCATGGTCGGAGATTTCAAGAATAGAAGATCTATTTTTAAGGTGAGAGGAAAAAGATTTTAGAAAGACATGGGAGCCATGTTTTTATGCTGAGAGTGGTTCATGTGTGGAATGAACTTCCAGAGGAAGTGGCGGATATGGGTACAGTTACAACATTTTTAAAAACCATTTATTTAGGTACGTGAATAAGAAATGTTTGGAGGGATATAGGCCAAACCGCTGGAAGGTGAAACTAGTTTAGTTTGGGATTATGGTTGGCATGAACTGGTAGGACCGAAGGGTCTGTTTTCGTGCTGTGTGACTCGATGACTCTATGTCTGGGGGTTAATACGTGGATAAATGCTGAAGAGTCCTACTTGAGTGTGCTGTTGATGACACCTTCCAGCCTTTACTGATGATCAAGAGTATTCTAGTGGAGCGGTAATTGGCCGGGTTGGGTTCATCCTTCTTTTTGAGTACAGGACATACCTGGCCAATTTTCCACATTGACAGGTAGATGTCAATAACTATACTGGAAGAGCTTGGCTGAGGGAGCAGCAAGTTCTGGAACACAAGTCTTCTGTACTATTGCTGGAAGTTGGCAAGACCCGTACTCTTTGCAGTATCCAGTGCCTCCCACTGTTTCTTGATATCACATAAAGTGAATCTAATTGGCTGAAGAGTTGAATCTGTGACGCTGGGGACCTTTGAAGGTGTTTGAGATCGATCATCTGGCATTTCTGGTTGAAGGTTGCTATGATTGCATCAGCCTTATCTTTTACATTGATGTGCTGGTCTCTTCCATCATTGAGCCAGTTATTTGTTTAATTGTCTAACAATATTGTCGTGGAGATTGAAATCTCCTGCACAGAGTACATTTCGTGCCATTGCCACCCTCAGTTCTACCTCGAAGTGTTGTTCAACATGGAGAAGCATTGATTCATCAGTTGAGGGAAGACAGTACATAGTAATAAAGCAGGAGGTTTCCTTGCCCATATTTGACCTTATGTCATGAGACTTCACGATGGTGGTATGGCAAGAAAGTCAAATTTGGGCCATCCCATCCAAAATGTAATTTTTTTGGTGGTGGGAAGTGGTACAGTTATCTGTCCCATGCCAATCTATCCAATTATTTGCCCTTTCCCCACCTTCTCTGCCACTTCTCAAGGAGGGCAAGATTGTGTCCTTTGTCTGAGTTTGTTCTGACTTATTCCACTCTGACTCATGAATGTGCCAACTCACAGAGGGCTGGTTATCTCACAGGGGGCTGGTTACCTCACCGGGGGCTGGTTACCTCACCGGGAGCTGGTTACCTCACAGGGAGCTGCATACCTCACAGGGAGCTGGATGGTTGGTTTGTGACACAAAGTTATGCAAACAATTTGGGTTCAATTCCCACACCACCAGAGGTTGCCATGAAGGACACATATTTTCAACCTCTCCCCTCACCTCAGAGGTGGTGACCCTCAGATAAGACTATCGTCACTTGTGTCCCTCTAAAAAGAGAGCCAGAGTATGGTAATTTTGCGTTTAGATTAGATTGAATTCCCTACAGTGTGGAAACAGGCCCTTCAGCCCAACAAGTTCACATTGACCCTCCGAAGAGTAACCCACCCAGACCCATTTCCCTCTGACTAATGCATCTAACACTATGGCCAATTTAGCATGGCCAATTCACCCTGACCTGCACATCTTTGGACTGTGGGAGGAAACCAAAGCACCTGGAGAAAACCCACACAGACACGGGGAGAACGTGCAAACTCCATACAGACAGTAACCCGAGGCTGGAATCGAACCCGGGTCCCTGGTGCTATGAGGTAGCAGTGCTAACCGTGCCACCCAAACAAGTTTAATCAACTCAAGTTTTAAAAATTCATTCCATGAGACATGGGTGTCATTGTGGCCCATCCCTAATGCTGAATGGTTTGCAAGGCAATTACTGAGGGCACTTATGAGTCAACCACATTAAAGCAAACCTGGAGTCACATGTAGGCCACACTGGCTAAGGATGACACATTTTCTTTCCTAAAGGGCATTAGTGAACCAGGTAGGATTTTACAACAATGGACAATGGTGATACATGGTAACGATTAGACAACTTCCATGTCTCCAGAACATTAGTCTGGGAGGCTGGATTACCAACTCAGTGACATTACCACTGTTCCATAGCCTCCTCTTATAGGTGTACAAGTTCCCCAACTCTACAACAGTGCTTCCAACCTCTCTGATCCTTATGAACATTTGCACTTTTGTGTTAACCAATCCTTTATGTACAGTTAAGTGCCTGATGTTTATCTACAAAGCAAGTACAAAGAGCAGACAAACACACCAGTACTTGCCTCTGGGGTGGGCAAGAGAGGTTCTGGGATAAGATAAAATATTTTAATGGGGAACGTGTCCCCAGTGTGCTGTATACTTGCTTGGGTGCTGCAGCAGCAGATTTTGCAGTGTGTAAGCATGGCCTTCAGAGTGAAACTGTTTGATTAACATAGTTATTTATATCAGTGTGGTTGGCAGACTTGATTTAAATTTAGCAGTTGCCAAATGGGTTTCCTATAGCTTGGGAATTGTCAGTGAATAGGAGGCTGTGGCTGCTGACTCTCGAAGATGTGCCTTTTCTAGCACCCATTGTGAACCAAGAGGGGGAGCAGTAGTCCCCTGTCAATGCTGCCCCATAGCCCCCAACCCTCCCAATGTCTTAAGGAAGCCTTCGCCTTTCCTTCTCCCCTAAAACCCCCAATACCACTGTTCCTCATCAACACAGCAAAGCCCTATCATCCCGACTGCTAGCAACCATCCCCAAAGGTCCTCCAAGTTGTCATTGGACTTTCCCACCAAACGGTGGCCGATCTGTCATTTAGCTTGTCACACCAGCCTCATTCCTGAAGAAGGGCTTATGCCCGAAACGTTGATTCTCCTGCTCCTCGGATGTTGCCTGGCCTGCTGCGCTTTTCCAGCACCACACTTTTCAACTCTGGCCTCCAGCATCTGCAGTCCTCACTTTCTGCAAAATGTTTAGGAGGCCAACCATAAAGATGGCCAGGCCATGGCAAGTTGCCCTGCAACACCCCTATCTCCCCTTCAATGTAGGGATTCCCAGTCCCTCTCACTATTTGAGGTACTGGTGTCTTACAGAGTAAGCCTCCTTTGATCCTTCCTCCTGCAGCTTATTCAAGATTGGGCTTTGGGACAGAGAACATAGTGGATGTGGGCACAGTTACGTTTAAAAGACATTTAGACAAGTGCATGAATAGGAAAAGTTGGGGAATATGGGCCAGGAGCAGGTAGGTAAGACTAGTTTAGTTTGGGATTATGTTTGACACGGACTGGTTGGACCGAAGGGTCTGATTTGTGCTATAGGACTCTATGACCCTGGATGGGTGCATGAATAGGAAGGGTTTAGAGGGATATGGACCAAATGGGACTAGATTAATTTAGGGATATCCGGTTGACATGGACAAATGGTCTGTTTCCATGCTGTACATCTCTATCACTAAAGGCGTTGTGACTATATGATTGCTGAATAGGTGTTTAGAATATGGATCAGTTGCTCTATCGCCCTCCTAGCTCCTGTGCCTTCGACTAATTTTACTCACATCCCTGATATTTATGCTCCAATCCTTTTTGCCTTCCTTTTAGTTTATTATCTTCCGCTGTCTTGCTTTTGTTTTCTACCTTGACTGCCTTTGTCCTCCTGTTTGTGACAATCCCCCTTCTCCCCTCCCCTTTAAACTGGATTCAGCCACATCCCCCGAGAGATGACAGTGTGTGTGTGTGAGAGAGAGAGAGAGAGAAGCAGCATTACTGAGGCTGTCTGAATGTGTTCACAATGACGTGGGACAATGCTGGGAGGCAGCCCCCCTCAAATGATGGTTAGGACCCAGTCGACTAAACCAGCAGCTCAGCATCATCTGTACGAGGACTCCAGCTGAATGGGCCTGCACCACTTGGGACAGGTGATGGGGCAGGTGCTGGGGTTTGGACACTGCAGTATGTTCCCCTCCATTTTCTATTCTTTTCTCAACCGACGCAGGGACTGCATGCAAGAAATCTAGTTAACGAGAGCCCCACCCCTACAACCTTCGCAAGTCCCTCCAGTTCTCCAGAAACGGAGGTTAGATCTGAGCCGCGCAGCCTTGGTGGTTTAACTTTAACCAAGCACCGAGCATCTATTCAAAAGGACAAAGAGGCTGTGTGGGTGTGGACGATAGATTGTCGCTGCCTGGCCAGTGTGTGGGAGGTTGCATGCAGTGAATGAATGGGGTCGGGCAATGTTACTGCGGCCTGCTAGTTTCCTCTGTGTAGTTAGAGCCAACAAATACCGCTGTGTTTTTATTATGGACAGTTTTACTGCTGATCTCTTTGACCCTTATGGTGCTTTCTATTGCATGTCTGTGTGACCTCTTCTCCATTTCTCTCTGCCTCTGCATTTTACTGCTGTATACCGTGTAATACCCACAGGACGATCAGATTTGAACTGAACCCTCAGTAAGGAACATTCTCACTCAGGCATGTTCACACAGACATGTTCACACTCAGGCATTGTTCACACTTAGACATGTTCACACTCAGGAATTGTTCACACTCAGGCATGTCTGCACTTAGACATGCTCACACTCAGGCATGTTCACACTCAGGCATGTCTGCACTTAGACATTGTTCACACTCAGGCATGTTCACACTCAGGCATTGTTCATACTTAGGCATTGTTCACACTCAGGGGCATGTTCACACTCAAGCATGTCTGCACTTAGACATGTTCACACTCAGGCATGTTCACACTTATGTGTTGTTCACACTCAGGCATGTTCACACTTAGGCATGTTTGCATTTAGGCATGTTCACACTCAGGCATGTTCACACTTAGGCATTGTTCACACTTAGGCACATTTGCACTCAGGCATGTTCACACTTAGGCATGGTTCACACTTAGGCATATTTGCACTCAGGCATGTTCACACTCAGGCATGTTCACACTTAGGCATGTTTGCATTTAGGCATGTTCACACTCAGGCATGTTCACACTTAGGCATTGTTCACACTTAGGCACATTTGCACTCAGGCATGTTCACACTTCGGCATGGTTCACACTTAGGCATTGTTCACACTTAGACATGCAGACATATTCAAACACATGCATACAAACTCATTCATATATACATTCATACACACACTTATAACAAACCCCTATCTGGTACATGGGGCTATTTAGTAAAAACACAATCAAGTATGGCGTTGAGCACTGTGTTACAAGGAATACAGCCAAGGTTCAACCCTTTGGCTGTGTTGAGTAGGCTGGGGGTAGTGTTGGAGGTGATACTGGACCACATGTGAATACTGGCATCCCAAAACTGGCATAGCTACTCACCTATAGACAACACACACACAGATATAATTTTCCCCATCATATTCACACATAAAGTAACACTCACAATCTCAGCAGACTGAAGGATTCACTCACAAACTTTCTCACTTACTTGCACGCACTCACACACAGAAACATGCACACACACACACACACACACGTTCTCAAACACAGACATTCTCAAACACACACATTCACTCTCTCATATCCTCTCTCTCTCACACGTACACACTCTCTCACACACATACACATACAAACACTCACACATGCACTTGCACACTCTCTCTCACGCACACACAATGTCACAATGTCACTCAAATCCTCTTACACACACTCTCAGAAGCACTTCCTCGAATACAGCAACAATTTGAATTGCTATAGTACCTTTAACACACTTCCCAAGGCACTGCATGAGAGAGCATGACAAACCAAAACATGAGGCTGAAACATATAAGGAGTTATGTGAGTAGCTAACCACAACGTGATCAAAAATGTAGATTTTAAAGAACATCTTAAAAGAAAGAAATGAGGTGTGAGGGGGATTCCAGAGCTTCAAGTTAAGAGAACTGAAAGCATGACCTCCAAAATCATTTTTTTTTAAATCGGGGATTCTGACGAGACATGAATGGGAGGAATGTCCATAGGGAAGCTTGCTGAATGGAAGGTGGCAGACTATTGGAATCGGGCAAAAACCACAGTAAGCCAAGAGGAGTAATCCTGCCCCTTCTGACTCCATGAAAGCAAACACCCTGGACGTCTTGAGGTCTTCTTTCTTGTAATTGAGTGGCTTCCACATTTCCTTTAAGGACCTCTGGCCAAGACCCAAACAATGCTATGGTAGATGATGTTCACAAACTGCCCTTCACACAAAAGAGCTGAGAGCCTGATTCTGAAGTGAACACATCAGCCTCATGTCAAAATTGAAATAATGGCAAGAATAAATGCAATGGCTAAACTCTCACACAATGTGCTTACTCTTCGACGCTGGCCATGATAAAGGGTTCATGACACGGAGACATGGACCCCAAAATAATCAAGGCACGTGCAGTGATACCTGCATCCCATGTGCAATAGTGAGGGGCAGTACTGAAGTACTATACTTAACATTTATTTGTAATAATCTTTCTTGGGACATGGATATGACGGCATTTGTGGCCCATCCTAATTGCCCTTGAGCTGTGTGGTTTTCTGGGGTCATTTCATAAGGTTGTTAAGAGACTAGCACATTACTGTTGGTCTGGAGTCACAAGGAGATACACAGGACTACCACCCCTTGCAAGTTCCCCTCCAACATATTACTGTTCCCTCACTGTTGCTGGGTCAAAATCCTGTAATTCCCACCCTAAGGGCTTTGTGGCTCTATCTACAGCACATAGAGTCATAGAGATATACAGCACAGAAACAGACCCTTCAGTCCAACTTGTCCATGCCTAACCTAATCTAGTCCCGTTTGCCAGCACTTGGCTCATATCCCTCTAAACCCTTCCTATTCATGTACCCATCCAGATGCCTTTTAAATGCTGTAATTGTATCAGCTTTCACCACTTCCTCTGGGAGTTCATTCCATACACACACCACCCTCTGTGTGAAAAAGTTACCCCTTAGGTCCCTTTTATATCTTTCCCCTCTCACCCTGAACCTACGCCCTGTAGTTCTGGACTCCCCCACTCCAGGGAAAACACCTTGTCTGTTTATCCTATCCATGCCCCTCATGATTTTATAAACTTCTATCAGGTCACCCCTCAGCCTCCAATGCTCCAGGGAAAACAGACCCTGCCTATTCAGCTTCTCCCTATAGCTCAAATCCTCCAACCCTCGCAACATCCTTGTAAATCTTTTCTGAACCCTTTCAAGTTTTGCAACATCTTTCTGATAGGAAAGAGACCAGAATTGCATGCAATATTCCAAAAGTGGCCTAACCAATGTCCTGTACAGCTGCAATATGACCTCCCAACTCCTGTACTCAATACTCTGACCAATAAAGGAAAGCATACCAAATGCCTTCTTCACTATCCGCAACTCTACCTGCAACTCTACCTGCAACTCTACTTTCAAGGAACTATGAACCTGCACTCCAAGGTCTCTTTGTTCAGCAACACTTCCTAAGACCTTACCATTACGTGTATAAGTCCTGCTCTGATTTGCTTTTCCAAAATGCAGCACCTCACATTTATCTAAATTAAACTCCATCTGCCACTCCTTGGTCCATTGGCCCATCTGATCAAGATCTTGTAATCTGAGGTAACTTTCTTCGTTGTCCACTACACTTCCAATTTTGGTGTAGAAATGACGTAAAGTTATGGACCCATGACCGTTCCTTGTGGCACTCCACTGGTCACAGGCCTCCAGTCTGAAAAGCAACCCTCCACCACCACCCTCTGTCCTCTACCTTCGAGCCAGTTCTGTATCCAAATGGCTAGTTCTGCCCATAATCCATGGGATCGAACCTTGCTAACCAGTCTCCCATGAGGAACCTTGTCGAACACCTTACTGAAGACCATATAGATCATGTCTACTGCTCTGTCCTCATCAATCCTTTTTGTTACTTCTTCAAAAAACTCAATCAAGTTTGTGAGACATGACCTCCCACGCACAAAGCCATGCTGACTATCCCTAATCAGCCCTTGCCTTTCCAAATACTTATAAATCCTGTCCCTCAGGATTCCCTCAACAACTTGCCCACCGCTGATGTCAGGCTCACTGGTGTTTAGTTCCTTGGCTTGTCTTTAGTGTCTTTCTTATATAGTGGCACCATGTTATCCAACCTCCAGTCTTCCGGCACCTCGCCTGTGACTATCGATGATACAAATATCTCAGTAAGGGGCCCAGGAATCACTTTCCTAGTTTCTCACATAGTTGTAGGATACACTTGATCAGGTCCTGGGTATTTATCCATTTTATGCGTTTCAAGACATCCAGCATCACCTCCTTTGTAATGTTGACATTTTTCAAGATTGCACCATCTATTTCCCACATTCTGTATCTCCCATCTCCTTCTCCACAATAAACACTGATGCAAAATACTCATTTAGTATCTCCCCATCTCCTGTGGCTTCACACATAGGCCGCCTTGCTGATCATTGAGGGGCCCTATTCTCGCCCTAGTTACCCTTTTGTCCTTAATATGTATTTATAAAAGCCCTTTGGATTCTCCTTAACCCAGTTTACCAAAGCTATCTCATGTCCCTTTTTTGCCCTCCTGATTTCCCTCTTAAGTATACTCCTACTGTATTTATACTTTTCTAAGGATTCACTCGATCACTCCTGTCCATATTTGTCATAGGCTTCCTTCTTTTTCATAACCAAAACCTCAATTTCTCTCGTCATTCAGTATTCCCTACACCTACCAGCCTCTCCTTTCACCCCAACAGGAATATACTGTCTCTGGACTCTCGTTATCTCATTTTTGAAGGCTTCCCATTTTCCAGTCGTCCCTTTACCTGCGAACATCTCCTCCCAATTGGCTTTTGAAAAATCCTACCTAATACTGTCAAAATTAGCCTTCCTCCAATTTCGAACATCAACTTTTAAATTCAGTCTATCCTTTTCCGTCACTATTTTAAAGCTCATAGAATTATGGTCACTGGCCCCAAAATACTCCCCCACTGACACATCAGTTACCTGCTCTGCCTTATTTCCCAAGAGTAAGTCATGTTTTGCACCCTCTCTAGTAGGTACATTCACGTACTGAGTCACAAAATTTTCCTGTACACACTTAAGAAATTTCTTTCCATCTGAACTCATAACACTCTGGCAGTCCCTGTCTATGTTTGGAAAGTTAAAATCCCCTACCATGACCTCCCTATTATTCTTATAGGTACTTGAAATCTCCTTACAAATTTGTTTATCAATTTCCTGCTGACTCTTTGGCGTCTATAATACAATCCCAATAAGGTGATCATCCTTTTCTTATTCCTCAGTTCCATCCACCCAAATAACTCCCTGGATGTGTTTCCAGGAATATCCTCCCTCAGCACAGCTGTAATGCTATTCCTTGTCAAAAACGCCACTCCGCCTCCTCTCTTGCCTCCCTTTCTATCCTTCCTAGAGCATGTGTTTCCTGGAATATTAAGCTGCCAGTCCTGCCCATCCCTGAGCCATGTTTCCATAATTGCTATGATATCCCAGTCCCATGTTCCTAACCATGCCCTGAGTTCATCTGCCTTCCCTGCTAGGCCTCTTGCATTGGAGTTAATGCAATTTAATTTATCAGTCCTACCTTGTTCTCTGCTTACTTCCATTCTGCCCTGACTGTTTGACTTACTCCCTTTCCCAACTGTACCAATCTCAAATTGATCTCTTTCCTCACTATCTCCCTGGGTCCCACCCCCGTAACCTTACTAGTTTAAATCCTCCTGAGCAGCCCTAACAAATCTCCCTGCCATATTAATCCCCTTCCAATTTATGTGCAATCCATCCTTCTTGGACAGGTCACTTCTACCCCAGAAGAGATTCCAATGATCCAAAAATTGTGAACCCTTCTCCCCTGCACTAGTTCCTTAGCCATGCATCCATCTGCTCTATGTTCCTATTCCTACCCTGACTGGCTCTTAACACCGGGAGTAATCCAAATGTTGCTACCCTCAAGGACCTCCTTTTTTTAAATCCCTGCCTAACTTTCTATATTCACCTTTCAGAATCTCAACCTTTTCCCTCCCTATGTGGTTGGTTCCAATGTGTACAATGACCTCCTGCTGGTCCCTCTGCACCCTCTCTGAGACATCCTTGATCATGGCACCAGGAAGTCAACACACCCTTCTGGTTTTTTTGCTGCTAGCCACAGAAACGTCTGTTGGTGCCTCTGACTCGAGAATCCCCTACCACAATCGGTCACTTGGAACCTGACGTGCCCCTTATTACATTAGAGCCTGTCTCAATACCAGAAACTTGGCTCTTCATGCTACATTCCCCTGAGAGTCCATCACCCCCTACATTTTCCAAAACAGCATACTTGTTTGAAATAGCCACAGAAATCTCCAGCACTACCTGCCTACTCGTAGAGTTATAGAGATGTACAGCATGGAAACAGACACTTCAATCCAACCCGTCCATACCGACCAGATATCCCGACCCCATCTAGTCCCACCTGTCAGCACGCGGCCCGTATCCCTCCAAACCCTTCCTATTCATATACCCATCCAAATGCCTCTTAAATATTGCAATTGTACCAGCCTCCACCACTTCCTCTGGCAGTTCATTCCATACATCACCACCCTCTGTCTGAAAAAGTTGTCCCTTAGGTCTCTTTTATATCTTTTCCCTCTCACCCTAAACCTATGCCCTCTAGTTCTGGACTCCCCAACCCCAGGGAAAAGACTTTGCCTATTTACCCTATTCATGCCCCTCATGATTTTATAAACCTCTATAAGGTCACCCCTCAGCCTCCGACGCTCCCGGGAAAACAGCCCCAGCCTGTTGAGCCTCTCCCTATAGCTCAAATCCTCCAACCCTGGCAACATCCTTTTAAATCTTTTCTGAACCCTTTCAAGTTTCACAACATCATTCCGATAGAAAGGAGACCAGAATTGCACGCTCCTACCTTTCCTGGAATAAACCCATATACCTGATTGCATCTGCAACTTTTCTCCCTTCCTAAAACTGCCAACCATCACAGTCCCTAGCTCTTGTAAATTCCTCATTGCCTCTCACTGTCACTCCAACCGATCCATGCAATCCAATAGGATTTGCAACCAAACACATTTACTGCAGGCATAATCATCAGTAAGATGGAAATTCTCTCTGAACTCCCATATTCAACAGGAAGAGCATATCACTCTATTCGAAGCCATCTTTGCTCCTTCACAATCTACAGAGCCAGAAAATAGCAACATTTTTGTGCCCTAAAAACCATTTCTCCAGCCTAACTTAGTACTTTTGGTTTATATTTTTTAAAATTTAATCAAGAGCCAGATTTCAATGAAATATATAATCAGGAAAGAACCCATTCTATTCAGTACTGCAGACTTTCAGCAAGGTTACACGTTAAATCTGTTAAATCTGCATTTATCTGTTCCTGTGCTGGTTCTTCCAAAGTCAGCTGTGAATTTCACTGTTTGTTCATTTTTCCTAGACCCACTCCGATGCCCAGGGATACATGAATTCAAACAGCAAAGGCAGTAACTGCGCAGATTCTCTGCTGTGTCAGTTAGCAGGTTTCTTTCTCTCTCTCTCTCCCTTCTGACCATGTGCTTGCTTTCTTTCACACAACAACAGGTTATAGTCCAACAGGTTTAATTGGAAGCACTAGCTTTCGGAGCGTCGCTCCTTCGTCAGGTGGTCGTCCACCTGATGAAGGAGTGATGCTCCGAAAGCGAGTGCTTCCAATTAAACCTGTTGGACTATAACCTGGTGTTGTGTGATTTTTAACTTTGTTCACCCCAGTCCAACACCGGCATCTCCAAATCTTGCTTTCTTTGTCTGCCTTTCTTCCTTTTAAAAGTGCTGCTGTTTTGACTTTTTTTTCTCTCTGAAAGTTCCAAAACAATGCAACAGCCTATAAAACAGTAATTGCTACTCCTAGAATTCTAGGAAATCACCTCCAAAGCCTAAAGTACCTCAAAAATGAGCAGCTCTTACAGCGACAATTTTTTTCATAGAGTCATACAGCATGAAAACAGACCCTTCGGTCCAACCAGTCCATGCTGACCATAATCCCAAACTAAACTCATCCCAACTGTCTGCGTTTGGCCCATATCCCTCCGAACATTACTTATTTATGTACTTTTTCAAATGTTTTTTAAATGTTATAACTGTACCTGCTTCCACTACTTCCTTTGGACAGTTAATCTAAACACAAATGTGTAAAAACGTTGCCTTCGTTCCTTTTTTAAATCTTTCTCCTTTCACCTTAAAAATATGCCCCCTTGCCTTGAAGTCTCCCACGCTAGGAAAATAACGCCTGACATTCACCTTATCTCTACCTTTCATTACTTTATAAGCCTTTATAAGGTCACTTCTCAACCTCCTTCACTCCAGCGAAAAAAATCCCACCCTAACAAAACTCTTCTTAGAACTCAAACGCTCCATTCCGGTCAACATCCTGGTAAATCTCTTCTGAAACCTCTTCATCTTACTAATATCTTTCCTATAAAAGGGAGACCAGAACGGGACACTACTCCAGAACAGGCAGTCAAAGAAGGCAACTCACCAACAGCTTCTCAAAAATAACTCAGGATGGGCAATAAATGCTGGCCCAGCATGGACGAGTTAGACCGAAGGGTCCTCCCAGTATTTTGTTGGACAGTATTTCTGCTCACCCAGCATTGGAATAGGTGACTGTGAGGACTGCAGATGCTGGAGATCAGAGTCAAGATTAGAGATGTGCTGTACATCTCTAAGACTGTGGCTCACCTAGCTTACCTCCTATCACCATTGTGCCACCATTGTCTCTTAGTCGAGCTGCCAAATCAAGTCTTGGTGCCCTCTGAGATGAATGTGTAATACTCCCTGGAATGATTTTGAAGAACACTGGAGCAGTTCTCTCCAGTGTTCTGCCCAATATTTGCCTCTCAATGAACAGCCGTTCATTATATTGCAGTTTGGGGGAGCTTCTTGCACACAAATTGGACACCAGATTTCCAAATTAACATACATGACCAATTGTTTTGAAGCACTTTGAGACATCCTGAAAGGTCCCATACAAATGCAAGATTCTCTTCTTCTAGCTGTTGGAAAGTGCCTTTTATCAACACTCTTATAGTGATGTGAAAGGTAAAGTCATTATGGTGCTAGAGGAATACAGGGCTGCTCTCTCTCATTAGAGAGAGACAACCAGTGGTAGTTTAACCTGAGGGTCACCTCGCCCGAGGTGAGGGGAGAGACCGAAAAGGTGGGACCTTCATGTTAACCTCATGGAGCCTATCTTGTGATGTTCACATTTTCTCAACATTATTTCCCACTTAACCACAGCTCAGGTTTCTAGAATGGTGACTACCTCATCCTGAAATTATTTTTTGTTATTTGATTGGTTTATTCCTTCCAGAACGATTCACTATGTTCAGTTCTTCTCATGACCTGCCCATTTGTCCAAATGGAGTTTCTCTTGTACTTTTGCTCATTTTTCAACACGCTTAGTTTCTTATCAGGTTTTTTTACCTTAACTATACGTCAAACTTCTTCTGAACTTGTTTTGTAATCTAATCATTTTGCTAATCCACTTTTATAAGGACCGATGTGCATTTGTGTGCAGCATAGGAGCAAGAGTAGACCAATCAGCCCATCGAACCTATTTCTCAATTCAAACAGATCATAACCAATCATCCACCTCTATGCTATCTCCCCAGTAACCCCCATCTCCCTTGCTGTTATTGGCATTCAGAAATCCTTTGCTTTCTGTCTCAGATATTCTTAATGACTGAGCCTTCTCAGGTAGGGAATTCCACTCTCCCTGTTAAGGACACCATTCCAAACCATTTGCCAGGAAAGGTGAGCAACCAGTGACATGTTCCCAAGTCAGGATGGTGTGAGCCTACGGATCTTGTTCTTCTGGGTGGTGGAGGTCATCATTTAAATGAGTGAATGGTTTGTCGTCACATGGAGAAATGCACTGAAAAGTGTTCTGTTGCCACAATCCTGCCCCATTTTGAGGTACTAAAGAATAAAAAGCAATTACTTATTTGCAATATATTGTTGGGGACTCCTTCCTGAGTTGCTGCAGTTAATCTTTTATATGATGCACATTGTAGCGATGATGTGCCAGTGATGGAGGGAGCAAAGGTTTAGGACAGTGAAGGGGATGACAATCAAGTGGGCTGTTTTTCCCTGGATGGTATAGAGCTTCTTGAGTGTTGTTAGAGCTGCATTCATCCAGGCAACTGAAGAGCACTCCATCACACTCCTGACTTATGCCTTGTAAACGGTGGACAGACTTTAGGATGTAGGTCCAAGAGTTGTTACTCAGTGCAGAATTCCAAGCCTCTGACCTGCCTTCTCAAACATATTATTGAATTGGTTGGCCCAGTTCGGTTTCTGGTTGGTGCCTGACCTCCAGGATGTGGATAACAAGGGATTCGCTGATGGTAACACCATTGAACACCGAAGGAAGTGGTTAGGCTAACCTTTGCTGGAGATTATCATTGCTTGACACTTAAGTGACACAAATGTCAGTTTCCACTTAATTGAGATGTGGGGAGAGCTTTTGAAATCTGGGAGTGCAAGAGGCGAGAATTGGAGGTGTGCAGAAATCTTGGAGCTTTGCAAGGTTGGAGGAGATCACAACAATGTGGATGGACAAGGGATTTGACGAAGTGGACAACAATTTTAAAATGGAGATATTGGTCAACCTGTCATCAACCAGTGACTGATGGGAGATTGGAACAGTGTGAAGTAAAATATGAGTAGCAGAGTTGTCAATGAACTCAAGACAATGGACAGTGGGAGTTGTGCTGGAATGATCTAGAAGGAGCAAAGGAATGGATCGAGGTTCAACAGCAGATCAGCTGAGGCAGGGACAGAGGTGGAGAAAGGTGATCTCAGAAATGGTGCAGATGTGTGTTTGGAAACTCACTTGAGACATCAAAGTAGCAAACAGTCTGCTTTGATCTCAGCCCAATAGGGAGAGGAATAGAACCGGGGACGAGTCTTTGCGGTGGGGGTAGAAAGAGAATATCTTCCCAGCATTTTGTCGGACATTATTTCTGTTCACCCAGCATGGAATAGGCGAAAGTGAAGACTGCAGAATGCTGGAGATCAGAGTCAAGATTAGAGTGGTGCTGGAAAAAGCACAGCAGCTCAGGCAGCATCCGACGAGCAGGAAAATCGACATTTCGGGCAAAAGCAGCATGAAATGTCAGGCCAGCAGTTCTGAAAGAACAGAGGGGTCAATGGAGTTTGTGCAGAGCTGGGAAAGACAGAGATGTAGTGGTAACTCACACACAGGCTGCCACACTGCCGAGTGGATTTTACCGCAGCCTTATGACCCTGACAATGGGACTGAGGGGTGGTGGCAGGAGAGAACGTAGGGTTTAAAATGTTGCATCTCATGAAGACAGAAAGGACCCTTGGAGGGGACTCCCCACAAGAGTGTTCGCTGGGGCCTCTGGGTTCCCATTGCCCCATCTTGGGACATGATGCTTTCAGCTCCAATGGACCTACCCCCCCAGACCACAGCGTACCAGAGATTGCCTCTAGTGAGATGGCCACATGGTATAGGGCCCTTTCCACCAATGACCCAATGTCACAGAGACTGCAAAATGCCCGCTAAATGGGGCATGAACCATCATTGGCTGTCCAACTCAGTCGTGTGGGCAGCTGATCCGGTTCCTTGCTTATTCATGAGAAATTTCCCACTGTTAGGATGCCTCAAGGAGTTCTCCTAACATGGGGTCTTGCTTTTCCATGATACTCAGGACATCACCTCTCTCTATCTCAAAACCCTGAATTCAAGGGAAAAATCCAGCCAAAGTGTCTCTACCAGAAACACTAAATCTCAGGCACAAACTAACATGCACATAATCAATCTCACACACATCAACAATCATCATAAATCACAGAATCCCTACAATGGGGATACAGACTATTCGACCCATCGAGTCCACACAGACCCTTTTGTGGAACATCCCACCCTGACCCACACTCATTCAAACCCATCTCCTCACAGCACTAGCCCAGTGACATTAACATCATTCCAACCTCTTCCTTATGTTTCAGTTATTAAACATAAAGATTAGTGTGCATATTGCAGTGCGCGTACATTAGTCTATGTGAGTTTGGGGGAACCACAGTGGCTCAATGGTTAGCACTGCTGCCTCACAGCGCCAGGGACCCAGATTCAACTCCACTGTGACTGTCTGTGTGGAGTTTGCACATTCTCCCCGTGTCTGTGTAGATTTCCTCCGGGTGCTCTGGTTTCCTCCCACAGTCTAAAGATGCGTGGGTTGGTCATGCTAAATTGTTCTTAGTGTCCAGGAATGCATAGGTGGATTAGCCTTGGGAAATGTAGGGTTACAGGGATAGTGTAGTGGGGGGGGGAGTGGGTCTGGTGGGATTCTCTTTGGAAGGTCAGTGTGGACTTGATGGGCCACATGGCCTGCTTCCACACTGTAGGGATTCTATGAAATAATTGAAAAAAAAGTACAGGCTGTAACACAGACTCATGCATGCATACACACTCACACACGCACACACACACACGCACACACACACACACATGCACACGCACACACACACACACATCTATCATAAGGGAATCTGAGTTTTGTCCCGTTGATCACCAGTTTCAGATTGTCCATGGAGTTGTGTATTTGGATGCTGGATTAGTGGTGCTGGAAGAGCACAGCAGTTCAGGCAGCATCCAACGAGCAGCGAAATCAACGTTTCGGGCAAAAGCCCTTCATCAGGAATAAAGGGCTTTTGCCCGAAACGTCAATTTCGCTGCTCGTTGGATGTTGCCTGAACTGCTGTGCTCTTCCAGCACCACTAATCCAGAATTTGGTTTCCAGCATCTGCAGTTATTGTTTTTACCTGTTTGGATGCTGGGTACAGTTCAGATGAAGGAGGATATTTAACTTGCAAGGTGGTCTGTGCCATTTGGCAATGGGGGGACTGTCTGCTGATTTCACGTGATTGTACCCTGCTCTCTCCATTAGAGGAATCGGCCTCAACTGTTTCCACCACTCCAGATTCCACCCCGTCTTCTACTGAAGGTAAGCCACATTCCTTAACCCTTTCCATGCCAATTTCCTGGTGCTTCTCAGCAACTGGTTTGTCTGATGTTTTACTTTGAGTTGGAAAATCATGGGAGAAGCAGACTGGTTTCTGCAGGATGTGGGAAGAAGCCGGGTTTGGGGAATTACGGGGAGATGGTAGGTGGCTCCAAGTTAAGGTTCTGATAAGACAGGAAGCAGAAATAGGCCATTCAGCCCTGTGAGCCTGCTACCCCTGTCACCATTCAATAAAATCATGGCTGATCATCTATTTCAAAACCGTTTTCCTGCATTCTCCCCACACCCCTTGATATCCTTCACATCTGGAAATGTCTTGCTTAAACACCTCCATGACTGAGTCTCAACAGGCCATTCATTGGACTCAAGGATCTCAAAGATTCACCATCCTTGGAGTGAAGACATTCCACCTCATCTCAATCCTGAATGTTTTACCCCTAATAGTGCCCCTGGTTCCTGACATCCCCAGCCCAAGGGTAAACATTTTACCTGAACCTACCCTGTCAAACCCAATAAAATGCTTCAATGAGATTGTGTCTCATTTTTCATTCCCAGAGGTTTCATCAGAATCAAATCCTGGGATTAAAGTAGGGCTTGATTTCTGTGAACATGTACTGCCTTGAGTGTAATAGGTTAAAGTGTCATCAACATGTGATTTTTTTTTTAATAAGTCTATTATGCTGACTTTATTAAACATCTTTTGAGGGTCCACATGCATACAATCACATTACCCTCATCAAACATCCCTGAATTATTTCATCAGAGTCCAGTCAAGTTTTCGCAAATCTGCCCGGTCCTCAATTTTTAACCCATGTTTTTTCTCCAAATGACTTCAATTATAGAGTCATCGAGATGTACAGCATGGAAACAGACCCTTCAGTCCAACCTGTCCATGCCGACCAGATATCCCAAACCAATCTAGTCCCACCTGCCAGCACCCGGCCCATATCCCTCTAAACCCTTCCTATTCATACACCCATCCAAATGCCTCTTAAATGTTGTAATTGTACCAGCCTCCACCACTTTCCCTGGCAGCTCATTCCATACACGTACCATCTTCTGTGTGAAAACATTGCCCAGTAGGTCTCTTTTATATCTTTCCCCTCTCACCCTAAACCTATGCCCTCCAGTTCTGGACTCTCCCACCCCAGGGAATAGACTTTGTCTCTTTATACTATCCATGCTCCTCATAATTTTGTAAACCTCTATAAGGTCACCCCTCAGCCTCCGACGCTCCAGGGAAAACAGCCCCAGCCTGTTCAGCCTCTCCCTGTAGCTCAAACCCTCCAACCCTGGCAACATCCTTGTAAATCTTTTCTGAACCCTTTCAAGTTTCACAACATCTTTCCGATAGGAAGGAGACCAGAATTGCAGACAATATTCCAACAGTGACCTCACCAATGTCCTGTACAGCCGCAACATGACCTCCCAACTCCTGTACTCAATACTCTGACCAATAAAGGAAAGCATACCAAATGCCGCCTTCACTATCCTATCTACCTGCGACTCCACTTTCAAGGAGCTATGAACCTGCACTCCAAGGTCTCTTTGTTCAGCAACACTCCCTAGGACCTTACCATTAAGTGTATAAGTCCTGCTAAGATTTGCTTTCCCAAAATGCAGCACCTCACGTTTATCTAGATTAAACTCCATCTGCCACTTCGCAGCCCATTGGCCCATCTGGTCAAAATCCTGTTGTAATCTGAGGTAACCTTCTTCGCTGTCCACTACACAATAAACAATAGACGATAGGTGCAGGAGTAGGCCATTCTGCCCTTCGAGCCTGCACCACCATTCATTATGATCATGGCTGATCATCCTCTATCAGTATCCTATTCCTGCCTTATCTCCATAACCCTTAATTCCACTATCCTTGAGAGCTCTATCCAACTCTTTCTTAAACAAATCCACAGACTGTGCCTCCATTGCCTTCTGGGGCAGAGCATTCCACACACCCACCACTCTCTGGGTGAAGAAGTTTCTCCTCATCTCTGTCCTAAATGGCCTACCCCTTATTTTTAAGCTGTGTCCTCTGGTTCGGAACTCACCCATTAGCGGAAACATGTTTCCTGCCTCCAATTTACACCTCCAATTCTGGTGTCATTAGCAAACTTGCTAACTATACCTCTTATGCTCTCATCCCAAATCATTTATATAAATGATGAAAAGTAGTGGACCCAGCATCGATCCTTGTGGCACTCCACTGGTCACAGGCCCCCAGTCTGAAAAACAACCCTCCACCACTACCCTCTGACTTCTACCTTTGAGCCAGTTCTGTATCCAAATGGCTAGTTCTCCCTGTATTACGTGAGACCTAACCTTGCTAACTAGTCTCCTACGGGGAACATTGTCGAACACCTTACTGAAGTCCATATAGATCACATTTACTGCTCTGCCCTCATCAATCCTCTTTGTTACTTCTTCAAAAAACTCAATCAAGTTTGTGAGATATGATTTCCCACGCACAAAGCCATGTTGACTATCCCGAATCAGTCCTTGCCTTTCCAAATACATGTACATCCTGTCCCTCAGGATTCCCTCCAACAACTTGCCCACCACCGACGACAGACTCACCAGTCTATAGTTCCCTGGCTTGTCCTTACCACCTTTCTTAAACAGTGGCACCACGTTAGCCAACCTCCAGTCTTCTGACACCTCACCTATGACTTCAATGATCCAAATATCTCAGTAAGATGCCCAACAATCACATCCCTAAATTCCCACAGAGTTCTGGGGTACACCTGATCAGGCCCTGAGGATTTATGTGTCTCAAGACTTCCAGCACTTCCTCCTCTGTAATATGGACATTTTTCAAGATGTCACCATCTATTTCCCTACATTCTATATCTTCTATATCCTTTTCCACAGTAAATACTGATGGAAAAGGACATGGAAGATATAGGATGTCGGAAAATAGATTTTGTGTCTCAGATTTTTGCCCCTAAAGTTTTTCCCACCCCAATATTAAACTGATTAGCTGTCATAACTGGGCCTCTCCGACCCCATCTCCCGGAAGGATTATGAAGTTGTGACTACAGCCTCTACAATTTCCACCTCTGCTTTCTTCAGCAACCTGGTTACTTATTCCACCTGGACCTAGTGACTTTCCCACTTGGAGCTCTGTCAGTTGTTGAATTATATCCTTATTATCTATTCTTCTTCTTTCCAATTTCTCTGCGACCTCCTCCTTCACTGTAACATTGGTGGCATCCCCATATTTTCATAAAGACAGATGCAAAGTACACATTCAGTACCACAGCCCTCTGTCTTTGAAGTCCTTAATTGACCCCACTCCTCTTTTGACGACCATTTTATTATTTATATGTTTATAACATTGTTGAAGGGAGGGCTTGAGACATTCCTGCCCCCGAGTCTGAAGCTCTGGGTTTAAATCCCACTCCAACACTTGATGTCCAGGGGAGGAAGGTTCGCAATGTGGTCAAACAGATCGATTATTAATGTGTAAATCTTTCCAAAAAGCAGCAATGGCAACATGAGGTAACAATGGGAGTGATGACTGCTCACCATGTGATGGAAAGGATACTGGTGCCCCCACCATCACTACTCATAGCTCCTGAAGACCGCACGCATGTAAAAGAGAACCCAGATACCTTGAGGAATCCAATTGGATGTTCAGTGTGGATCTGTTTGATGCCAACAGCGTGGAGTTTGATCCCCATTATAATCTGAGAACTGCATCCTTGGAGTGTGTGGGTCAGAACTGAGGAATTAGCACATGCTTTAATATTTGCTGTCAGTCTGTTCTAATGCCTTGTCTTTCGTCTTTTTTCTTTCTTTTTGTTAATTCTCATTTGCAGCTCCGTGCTTGGAGAGGAAATGGTACAGTAGCAATGTCAATGGGTTAATTATCCCCAGAGAGCAGGGTTCAAATCCCACCATAATAGGTGCATTTTAAATTGAAAAGCTAGTCTAATGATGACCATGTAACTACTGTCAATTGTTGTTAAAATCCATCTGGTTGGCTAATATTCTTTAGGGAAGTAAATCTACCATCTTTACCTGGGTTAGCTGCCATATGACTCCAAATCCACAATGATGTGGTTGACAATTAACTGCCTTCTGGGCCAACAACACCCACATCCCATGTATGGTTTGTTTAAAACGCTGCTCAATTCTCTACAGCATTAGGAATCTGATATTCGTCTTGAGCTTCCATTTTCTGTAGCATTTTAATATGTCTCATCCAGGAAGCTCCAGCCTTCCCTTGTCCAAAGTTCGGAATGTATCTCATTGATGTCTGGACTGCCTCCTCTCTGGAAGCCTCCCATTGCCTATTTAATGAAATGCTCATTCTCGAATCAGAACAGGGATTGAACCCCAAGCTGTTGGCACCAAACAGTTCTACATCAAACATCCAATCAACTTCATTGGCTGCTTTCTACCTGCTGACCTTACGGCCCACTTGATCCAGGCCAGATCACTAAAACTAACCCTCTCTCATTGAGAACCCCCCCCCCCAATGAAATCGATCTTTGTTCTTTTCCACAACTGTCACGTTCTGTTCAGCTGTCATCTAATTGAATGGAGAAGTAGGCGAGACGGGCTGAATGGCCTACTAATGATTCTGCTATAACGCATGTTTCATCAGCATGAATTGGCCACGATGCGATTGACGAATTGTGGATGTTGTTTGGATAACACAAACTTTCCACCGAACGGTTTTCTGTTAGCGATCTTCCACAGTGGGACTTTCTGTAGCGGTATTCCACAGTGGGATTTTCTATAGCACAGGGTTGCAGAGGAACACAACTGTCGCATTCAGTGGTGATTAGGCAGCATTTGGAAATGGAAGGAAGAAGCTACATTTGGATGGGATGGAGTGATACGGGGTTTAGATCAGAGTGGTGCTGGAAAAGCACAACAGGTCAGGCAGCATCCGAGGAGCAGGAAAATCGACGTTTCGGGCAAAAGCCCTTCACTATTCCTGATATTTTTCCAGCACCGCTCTAATCTAGACTCTGATCTCCAGCATCTGCAGTCCTCACTTTCGCCTGGAGTGATACGGGGGGTGGGGGGGGGGGGGGCGAGTCAGCAAGGGAATGTGGAGAATACTGCAAGATGATGATTTTTGGGGGAACACGGGGTGAGGGTGAGCAGGTGGGACTGAAAGATACAGTGAGCAGGTGCTTCTCCTGTGCTGTTATCACAAATATCTGTATTCCGCCCACAAAACCAGGCATGGCCCATTGACATGGCGATCCTGGTGATGATCACTTATAAACAGCTAATCTAAAGATGGATCTTGAAGATTTCGTAGGATGGGGCTGTTGGATTTGAGAAGGGATTGGGATGAGACACTACATTCCCATGGTTAGTTTGATGATTAAAGAGCCAAATTGAGTGTGGTGTAAATGGACAGGCAGTGACCAGGCGGGATTCCTATGCAACATGAATTGCGTTTCTCGAATTGCCCCGACAACATGGGGGTGAGCCACTCCTGTTCCTGTGGTTACAGGGCGCCCACAGTGCTGCCAGGGAGGGAGTTCCGGGATTTGGACCCAGCGAAACTGAAGGAACAGCAATGTATTTCCAAGTCAGGATGGTGAGTGGCTTGGAGGGGATTGTGCAAGTGGTCCCCTTCTTCTCTGAGATGGTTTGGGAAGGAGGTGGGTTGGTGGGAGTGCTGAATAGGGAGATGGTGGGCAGGCAAATCGATCTATCTGCCGCGCTTGTCTTGGTTGGCCGCATGTTCCCTCTGCTCTGTGTCCTAGTGGAATACTCAGGGGTTTTCCCTGCTTTCCGACCTGCCCAGGTGCCAGTGAGGATTTCTTGGAACCCCAGACCGCGCAGGAGCATTCCGATGACGATCTGCTGACCGACAGCTCCCTGTACTGGGGGACACCCCGGCAGATGTCCCTGGAGTCCATGCTGTCCTGCGGAACTCCCCTGGGCCAGCAGCCATCCTGCTTTCCAGGGGGTTTCCCAGGCAGCGGCTCCCCGGAGCTGCCAGCGAGGGGCTTGGGGGAGGCCACGCATAGCCCTGGAAGGAAGAGACCCTCAAAGTGCAATGCAGCCCAGACAACAAAAGAGAAATGTCCAGTGCCGAGGGGGGTGGTCCACACTGAGACGATCGAGACCTTTCTAGCGGAGGAAGAGGATGAGCTGGAGGGCTATCACGTTCACGTTGAAGTGGCTGGAGGACATTGGCACCGTGTGGAACAGGGGACAATGCCTCAGCTCCCAGACAGCACTGATGGACATCTCTTGCAATCTAGCTCAGTGCTCCCAGCTTTGGAAAGCATCCCAATCCACCGAGATCCTGAGGAGAGCACAGCGTCAGAATCGAGACTCGAAATGGAAGAGGGTCAATCAGAGGGCAGCCCAGAGCTTGGGTTTCTCCGGACGGAAGATTCCGGAAGCCGGAAGGACGCAGAGGTATTTGAAGGACAAACTGTGGAGGTGGAGACTGACAGTGGAACGTGGACAGAGGACCTTTACTCTGACCAGACCGAGCCCACTCAGCGACAGGAGGCGCCACCGAGTAGCAACCCAGATGTGGAGTCGATGACTGAGGAAGAGGGAGCACCTTCAGACTCCTCTGTGCAGCCTTTCACAGGTAGGTCTGGTCAATGGCTCATTGCAAACCTCAGCAAGTTACACTGTGTTTGGGAAAGATAGCCGGAAACACATATTCCGGGGAAGGAGGGTTGGGGGGATGGGTGTGGGTGAGGAACCTCGGTTTTCCAAAGGAGACGGGTGGGGAGTATTTCGTGTGGTTAATTGAATTCCGGACAATCAATGCCGGGTAACATAGTTAGCCGTGCATCAGGACCTAGCAACCTTGTTCGGATAATCCGAAATTTGGTTAATCGAATGCTGGATAATCGAGGTCCCTTTGTATCTGAGATAGTCACAGGATTCTAAAATTCAGCATTTGATTAGACACAACATATTGGGCTTGTTTTGTGTGTTCAGGCAGAGTCAGATTATTCAGCTCCTGGCGGAATCAAAACTGAGCTATTCCACAGTTCACAACAGCTCTCGGTGGAAGCCAATCAAGAGCATGATCTAATGAGATCATCTCAAATCACAGGGCTTGGCTGTAATAAACCAATCAGGTAAACTCATTTCCAGGACAAGGACAGCACAGGGTTAGATGCAGAGTGAACCTCCCTCTACACTGTTCCCCCATCAAACACTCCCAGGACAGGTTCAGCAAGGGATTAGCTACAGAGTAAAGCTCCTTCTACACTATCGAGGTAAAATCAATGACTGCAGATGCTGGAAACCAGATTCTGGATTAGTGGTGCTGGAAGAGCACAGCAGTTCAGGCAGCATCCAAGTAGCTTCAAAATCGACGTTTCAGGCAAAAGCCCTTGGGCCAAAAGGTCGATTTCGAAGCTACTTGGATGCTGCCTGAACTGCTGTGCACTTCCAGCACCACTAATCCAGAATCCTTCTACACTATCCCCCATCAAACACTCCCAGGACAGGTTCAGCAAGGGATTAGATACAGAGTAAAACTCCTTCTACACTATCCCCCATCAAACACTCCCAGGACGGGGACAGCATAGGGTTAGATACAGAGTAAAGCTCCTTCTACTCTGTCCCCCATCAAACACTCCCAGGACGGGGATAGCACGAGGTTAGATACAGAGTATAGCTCTCTCTACACTGTCCCCCATCAAACACTCCCAGGACAGGGACAGCACAGGGTTAGGTACTCTTTAAAACTGAAAGTAAACCTGACTCTACACTGCAGCCATCAAATGCGCCCAGGACAGGTACAACTTAGAGTTGGATACAGAATAAAGCACCCTGTACCCTGACAGAAAGTAAAGCTGTCTCTATACTGTCCCCATCAAATAAACGCTGTGGTGTACCTGTCCTGGGATCGGTTCAGAATAGTGGACTTAAAGCAACATCATTTCCATACTCAGTAAGGAATTTCTCTATTGCTGTAGAAGTTAGTCAAGTGGGGATTCCATAACGTCTAGTGCAGGGAACGCAGTAGGATGGCTGCTGGATAACTGTGCTCACTTGGCTTTCTGTCCTGGCTCTATCACAACGTGAGGAGCAAGGGAGAGGGTCAGAGGCGCTGGGACATTAGTTGAAGGGAGGGGCCCAGCCAGGTTTCAATACCTCATGCATCCCACAAATCCCCTCTTCTCCCCACAATGGTCCCTTGTCAATGGGGATCAGTGGCTGTTGAATAGAGGCAGGAAACTGTGGCTGATTTTTGCACGCCTCCCCCAGCTTCAATCCAATGGTCCTGAGTTCCTTATCACTTCTCACAGCCCACTGAGGTGTCAGTAAGTCCATTCTCCACCCTTACCTCCAAGACCAGTGAATACAATAATTAGACAGCCAGAATGAGTAGACTAGGGGTGAAATGGGACATGAGTAGGAGGCCAAAACAATGAGGATCACGTGGGGTCACTCAGGCCTGAGGAAGGGTCTCTGGATCCAAAACATTAACTCTGATTTCTCTTCACAGATGCTGCCAGATCTGCTGAACTTTTCCAGCAATTTCTGTTGTTGTATCCCCTCGGGTGTCCATCACGCCTCCTGTTCCACTGATATCGCTAGCATTGAATATTCCATAATAACTGAATAATGCAGACCAGGCTTTTTTACATCCACTTCTAAGTCCAATAATGGGAATGTCACTGGACTTGTAATCCCGAACTCCGTGCTAATTTTTAGGGGACATTCGTTTGAATTGTTCAGTATTGGAATACTGTATGCAGTTTCGGTCTCTTCATCTGAGGAAGGATATTCTAGCTGTAGAGTTGTGTAACAAAGTTTTATCAGAGTGAAACTTGGGAGGGCAAAACGAAAGAAAGACTGGATCAGTTAGGACTATATTCACTCGAGTTTAGACAGATGAGGAGGGAATCTCATAGAAACCTATCAAAATTCTAACAGGACTGGACAGGATAAATGCAGGAAGGGTGTTTCCAATGACTGAGAGGTCCTGATCCACTGGTCACAGTCTAAGGATAAGGGGTAGGTCATTTAGGACTGAGATGAGGAGAAATGTCTTCACCCAGAGAGTGGGGGAGCCTGTGCAATTCTCTGCCACAGAAAGCAGTTGAGGCCAAAACATTGAATGCTTTGAGAAGGAGCTAGATATAGTTCTTGGAGCTAAAGGGATCAAAGATTATGGGGAGAACGCAGGAGCAGGATCAGATTATATGGTTCAGCAGGCTCAAAGGACCGAATGGTCTACTCCTGCCCCTATTTTCTATGTTTCTATGAATCTCGCCATGGCAGATGAAATCTGGAATTAAAAACTCACCTAATAGCAATATCTCGCCATTGTTATAAAATCTCATCCAGTTCACTAATGTCCTTTAGGGAAGGAAATCTGCCATCCTTACCTGGTCTGGCCCACATGTGAATCTGGGACCACAACAATGTGGTTGACTCTTAACTGCCCTCTGGCTAACTAAGGATGGGCAATGAATGCTGACCTAGCCAGTGACATCTACATCCCCACAAGAATTTTTTTTTTTCAGAATTCACTCTCCCACTTCCCTTGGCATTTGCAGGATCATTCACTCAGATAGATCCCTGGTGAGCTCCCTTTGGCGGCTCTTGGTGTGATATGATCATAATTACAAACACAAGTGTGTTTCAGTCAGGTGCATTCCCTCCCTCCCTCCCTCCCTCAGGTTTGCTTACTCAACACTCACTCAGAGCAGCACCATGAGCTTGCTTGGATATACATCCCGTGGCCTGTCCTGGAAGCTGGACAAGGTTACAGTCACACAGGGTGTAAGAACATTAATAACAACCCCTGTTTCTCATTTACAGAAGCTGAGGGTATGGCGGTTGAGCTGGAAGTGATGGGAGCAGCAGAAGACAAGACAGCAACAGGACCAACAGAGAGTTTGACAGACACAGTCGAAACAGTCAGCTGGAGAGACGGGCTGGAGCCTGTGGGAGTGGGCAGAGTAGCAGCCATGTTGCCCGGAGGATGTGACTGCTGCGTTTACACAGATGATGCCATTGTTCGCCAACACTCACTCACCCCAGTCACGGTGCCAAGTGCGAATGAAACTCAGCAAGTGACAGATGAGGAGACACAGGCAGACAATTGGCAGTCACCATGGCAACCCAGTGCCTTCGACCAATCAGATCATCCCAAATCACAGAACTCGAAGGCGGTAGACCAATCAGGTAAATACGTTCTCAGGCTGAGACAGCATGGGGTTAGATACAGCGTAACGCTCCCTCCTCTTTTAAACTGAAAGTATAGCTCATTGACATTGTCCCTTTCCAACACTACCAGGATAGGTCAACACATGGTTAATTATAGAGTAAAGCTTCCACTACACTGTCCTTATCAAACACTCCCAGTACAGGGTAAAATACCTTCTATACGCTCCCCATCAAGCACTAAATTCAAACTTCAGTTAGTGCCTAAGGAACTGAATTCTAAGGAAAGTCACTGGTTATATCAGACTGTACATGAAGGTAAAGATAATCCTTTATGCTTTATGATAAATCTCAGCTTCCATCACCTTCTCCTGGTCAAGCTCCAATTCTTCATGATCCGTTAACTTCACCTTAACAAATCTCTGTGCCTTTACTCAAACCTGATCTGTATCCCTCATCACCCTCACTTCTGCTAACCTGCATTAGGTACTGGATCAGCTACATTTTAAATTTAAACTTTGCATCCTTGTTTCCAAATCTCTCCCTGACTTCAAACTCTTTCCTATCTCCATCACCCATTCCAGACCCACACCCCTCCCTGTCTCTGTCACTCCCAGACACTCACACCGCACAGTCACTCTCTCCAGACCCACACCCCTCCCTGTCTCTGTCACTCCCTCCAGACCCACACACCTCCCTGTCTCTGTCACTCCCTCCAGACCCACACCCCTCCCTGTCTCTGTCAATCCCTCCAGACCCACATACTTCCCTGTCTCTGTCAATCCCTCCAGACCCACACATCTCCCTGGCTCTATCACCTCCTCCATATCCACTCCCCTCCCTGTCTGTGTCACTCCCTCCACACCTACACCTCCTTGTCTCTGTCACTCCCTCCAGACCCACACCCCTCCCTGTCTCTGTCACTCCCTCCAGACCCACACCCGTCCCTGTCTCTGTCACTCCCTCCAGACCCACATACCTCCCTATCTCTGTCACTCCCTCCTGAGCCATACACCTCCCTGTCTCTGTCACCCACTTTAGACCCATGCCTCCCTGTCTCTGTCACTCCCTCAAGAACTACACTCCTCCCTGCCTCTGTCACTCTCTCCAAACCCACATCCCTCCCTGTCTCTGTCACTCCCTCCAGACCCACCACCCCTCCCTGTTTCTGTCAATCCCTCCAGACCCATACACCTCCCTGGCTCTCTCACCCAGTCTAGACCCACACCGCCCTGTCTCTGTCACCCACTCTAGACCCACACCACCCTGTCTCTGGCACTCCCTCCAGACCCACACCTCCCTGTCTCTGTCACTACCTCCAGACCCACACCCTTCCCTTTCTCCGTCAATCCCTCCAGACCTACACCCCTCCCTGTCTCTGTCAATCCCTCCAGACCCACATACCTCCCTGTCTCTGTCAATCCCTCCAAACCCACATCCCTCCCTGTCTCTGTCACTCCCTCCAGACCCACCACCCCTCCCTGTCTCTGTCAATCCCTCCAGATCCACACCCCTCCCTGTCTCTGTCAATCCCTCCAGACCCACACATCTCCCTGGCTCTATCACCTCCTCCATATCCACTCCCCTCCCTGTCTGTGTCACTCCCTCCACACCTACACCTCCCTGTCTCTGTCACTCCCTCCTGATCCACACTTCTCCCTATTTCTGTCACCCCTTGCAGTCCCATACCCCTCCCTATCTCTGTCACTCTCTCTAGCAGTGCAGATTCAGGTATACTGTGTGTGCAATCTGGCGTCAGTCTGGATCAGGTACATATTGTGTTCATTTGATAGGAGATTTAGTGTCTCAGTGTCATTTATGGCCATTCAACCCATCAAGTTCCCTCATAGCAATCCAAACAGTCCTACTCTTTCACATGATATCTGTTTGACTGAATTTGACTGTATTTCCTTCCAATGTCCTTTTGAAGTCATTGATATTCTGCACTTTACTAGAGTGATATTTGGGAAGAGGGACTGCTTGTAAACTGGAGCAATGGCGATGCTGTGACTGTACTGTTCAGGATGGAGAGGGATATAGAAGATTTGGTCTGATTTACATGTTCATGAATGACTCATCAGTAGGGTACATTAGGAAAAACTGCAGCGTAGCTGGAGAATGAAGGATTTATGGTCAGGAGCAAAATAATTAGAGATATCACAAGGAAACTTTTATTTCACACAGAATATTGTTGCACTCTGGAATGTACACCCTGAGAAAAAAATGGAAGCAGATTCTAGAGTAACATTCAAAAGAGAATTATGTAGAAACATGGAAACTAGCAAGAGGCCATTTGGCCCTTCGAGCCTGCCTGCTATTCAGTATGATCATGGCGGATCCTCTATCCTAATGCCATATGCCTTCTTTCTCTCTATATTCCCTTGACATCTTTAATATCTAAAAAGAAATCAGTCTCTTTCTTGAATATGTTTTGGAATACGTTCAGTGTCTTGGCCTCCACAGCCTTTAGTGATAGAGAATTCCACTGAGTAAAGAAATGTTTCCTCATCTCAGTCTAAATGGTCACCTCTGTATCCTGAGACTGTGATGCCTGGTTCTGAATTCCCTAACCATGGGAAAAAAACATCCTTCTTGCATCCGATCTGTGCAGGTCTTTTAGAATGTTATACATTTCAATTTCCTGACCCACACTTCTTCCTGTTTCTGTCACTCCTTGCGGTCCCATATCTCTCCCTATCTCTGTCACTCTCTCTAGCAGTGCAGATTCAGGTGTACTTATCCTTCTGAACTCTAATTGGTGAAATACTAATGAAGGGAAAGCACTGACAGAGCTTTGAGTTTTGACTGAGGGGATGAGATTAATTTCTACTCAAGAGCTGGCTCAGATTTGATGGGCTGAACGGTCTCCTTCCAGACATTATCACTCTGTCCCTAACAGGGCTGCGGATGTACCCAAACCCCACCCCAATGGACTGCAGTGGTTCAGATCGGCAGGTCACCGTCACCTTCTCAAGGGGCAATCAGAGACTGGCAATAAATGGTGATGCCCACGTTCAGTTAAGGGATGTGCTATCTGTCAAGGTTTGGCACTGAAAGAGTTACACCACTCAATGAAGTGCGTTGCTGGGCAACGCTCCATCTGCAGTCTCATTGGTTATGGAGGATACTGCAGCATTTAGAAAGCTGGCTGGTCCCTCCCGACTGTATCACAGGATCAGGAGGGGAGAGAGAGAGAGAGAGAGAGAGACCTGCCTTACCCCAACTGTGCAGAGGACCACGGCTTCAGCTACAATCCCCGACACAGGCTGGTGATGGAGATCAGGTCCGAATGTCCAGGGATGGAGAGTGTGTGGAGCTCGTTTCTCTGTAAAGAAAAGGGTATTGAATGCTGCTTACTTCCCAGGTTCAACCCGAAATGCTGCTGGCAGGTTGTGGGGAGGGAGAGGAAGGTGTGGAGAAGAGGAAAGAGGCAGACAAAAGGGAGAAACAGAAACAGACAGGGGCGTGAGGATAAAGAGTGAGGCAAAGGGATGGAAATTAGACAAAAAGCAAGACAGAGAGAAAGGCAAAGAGAGAGAGAGGGGAGAGACACACACACACACACACGAGACAAAGAGAGAGAGGGGAGGAGAGACACACACACACACACGGGAGACAAAGAGAGAGAGGGGGGGAGAGACACACACACACACACACATACACGGGAGACAAAGAGAGAGAAAGGGGGAGAGACACACACACACACACACACAGGAGACAAAGAGAGAGAGAGGGGGAGAGACACACACAGCCACACACACACGAGACAAAGAGAGAGAGAGACAGACAGGCACTGCAAGAGAGACATAGACAAAAAGCAAGACAGAGAAAAAGGCCAAGAGAGACAGGAAGATGCACACATACACACACACACTTACAAGAGGGAGACAAAGAGAGAGAGAGAGACAGGCAGTGCAAGAGAGACATCGACGAAAAGAAAGGCAAAGAGAAAAAGACTAATGTCAGACGGAGACAAAAAGAGAGGGAGACAGACAAAGAGCAAGAAAAGACAGACACGTGAGGAAGACAAGAGAGACAGACTGTGAAAAGACAGAGAGAGACACAAAAAGATAAAAGAGAGACGGACAGCAAAAGAGACATGGATGAGGAGCAAGACAGAAGGACAGGCACAGAGAAAGACGCACACAAGAGGGAGACAAAGACAAAGAGCAAGACAGAGAGAAAGGCAAAGAGCGAGACATGTAAGAGGGGGACAACAAGAGAGAAAGAACAAGGCAAAGAGCAAAAAAGAAGAAAAAAGCATAAACCAGGCAGATGGGGAAGATCAACAAGGTAAAAACAATGACTGCAGATGCTGGAAACCAGATTCTGGATTCGTGGTGCTGGAAGAGCACAGCAGTTCAGGCAGCAGATGCTGCCTGAACTACTGTGCTCTTCCAGCACCACTAATCCAGATGGGGAAGATGAAGAGAGAGGGGGAGACAAACAAACAGAGGAATGAGCCGGGGCGCTGAAGAAATTGACAAAGGCAAGAGAATATGAAACAAAGGGGGAAAGAGAGAGTACGGGACAAAGAGACAGGAATAGAAAGAGGAGAAAAGAAAGGGTGGGGACCATAGAGAGGAGGATAAAGAGGGGGAGCATATTTAAGCAGTAACTTAAATAGACAACAGAAAGAAACAGGAGAAGAAATGATTCAGTAATAGAGATGAAGCTGCCACAGCGCATCTGTGAGCCATAGGAGGGGAAATGGAGACAAAGAGACAGGATGAGATTGGAAAGCAATTAAAGAGGTTAGGAGCGAGTCAGTCACAGGGAGAGAAGGATCAGTCAGCAAATGTCTCCTGAGATCAATCGATTCAATTCATTGTCTGCCATCTGCTTCATATTTCAGGTTTAAAGGAAGTTAAATCAGTCTTTTTGCCTGTGTCCCAGGTGAACCAGACATGGGTCTGTCACTGCCTCACTCCTCAGCTGCCACCAATAATCAGCACAGCAGAAAACATGCCATCCAAGGGCGTCAAATAAGAGTGTGCTGTGATACCTGTTGCTATGCGTATTTGGCACGAATCCACAGAGGCTCTGAAAATCCTAATAGCATGGAGAGAATAGCATGGTCAAGGAGAGATGGTGAAAGAATTGGAAAGATGGTGACAGGGAGAAAAGAAGAGGGAAGAAGTGAATATAGCAAGAAGCAGCTAGTGAGTGTGAATCCGGGAGGAGAGGAGAGCAGAAAGAGATGGAATTTGAGAAACGATGAGAGAAAGAAAGTGAAGAAGTGTTGTTCAAATTGAAAGTGCGGTACACTGGGAAAGAGGAAGAAAATCAGATTCAGTAAGAAATTTTAAAATTCTCAAAGGAATGGAGAGAGAAAGAAACGATATAGAGATGGAGGGAGAGGGAAGGTAAAATGAGAGAAGGAGAATATGAAAAAGAAAGACTTGCATTTCTATATCGCCTGTCATGACGACACGGCGGCACGGTGGCACAGTGGTTAGCACTGCTGCCTCACAGCGCCTGAGACCTGGGTTCAATTCCCACCTCAAGCGACTGTCTGTGTGGAGTTTGCACGTTCTCCCCGTGTCTGCGTGGGTTTCCTCCGGGTGCTCCGGTTTCCTCCCACAGTCCAAAGATGTGCAGGGCAGGTGAATTGGCCATGTTAAATTGCCCATAGTGTTAGGTAAGGGGTAGATGTAGATGTAGGGGTATGGGTGGGTTACGCTTCGGCGGGGCGGTGTGGACTTGTTGGGCCGAAGGGCCTGTTTCCACACTGTAAGTAATCTAATCTAATCTAATGACCTCCTGATGTGTCGAATTCTGTTACAGCCAAAGAAGAACAGCACTTTTTGAAGGGTGGTCACTGCCAATTTGCACAGAGCAAGCTCCCACAATCAGCAATGTGATGTGGAGCTAATAATCTGTTTTTGTGATGTTGTTTGATGGATAAATGGTGGCTACGACACTTTAGAGGACTCCATTGCTCTTTATTAAATTGTACGACTGCCCAGCCAAACAGCAAACTGAAAGATACCTTGCAGGTCGTCTTCATTTCTGGTCTCCTTGCTATGGGAAGGATATTGTGAAACTGGAAAGGTTTCAGTAAAGATTTACAAGGGTGTTGCCAGGTTTATAGGGTTTGAGCTATAGGGAGAGGCTGAAGAGACTGGGGCTGTTTTCCCTGGAGTAGCCTTATAGAAGTTTATAAAATCATGTGGGGCATGAGTAGAGTGAATGTTCAACCATGATCCTATTAAATGGCAGAACAGGGGAGTCCAAAACTAGAGGGAATAGGTTTAAGGTGAGAGGGAAAAGATTTAAAAGGGAACCAAGGGGCAACATTTTCACCCAGAGGGTGGGTGCATGTATGGAATGAGCTGCCAGAGGAAGTGATGGAGGCTGATACAGTTACAACATTTAAAAGGCATCTGGATGGGTACATGAATAGGAAGGGTTTGGAGGGATATGGGCCAAATGCTGGCACATGGGACTAGATTAATTTAGGTTATCTGGTCGATTATGGACAAGTTGGACTGAAGGGTCTGTTTCCGTCCTGTACAGCTCTATGTCTCTATGACTCTAAAGACATTGCACCCACAGCAACTACATTCGCTAGCTCAGTCGTTAATTTTATATTTAAGATAGATAATTTTACTTTGTTAAGCAAAGGAATTAAAGCATATGAATTTATGTTACAGATCAACCATGATCTCATTAAATAGCAGAACAGGCTTGAGGGGCTGAATGGCCTACTTTTGTTACTATGCTTCTATATTTCTACATTATTTGGTGCTGTCTTCTGTTAATCTTCGCCTGAGAAGAAAGACAGGGTTCATTTCTCATTCATTGGTCATGGACGTCCAATGCTGGCCAGGTCAGCATTTACTGTCCACCCTTAATTGTTAAGAGTTGGCCACAGGGTCTGGTGTTCCAAGTAGGCTGGACAGGGTAAGGACGGCATATTTCCTTCCCAAAAGGCCATTGGTGTACTAGGGTTTTCACAACAACCGATAGCAATCACGTGGTTGCCTTTAGGCTAACTTTGTACTCCAAATTTGTTATTAAGTTCAAATTTCACCAACTGCTCTTGTGAGATTTGAACCCACGCCCTTAAAATCTTGGGGTCTGGATTACCAGCCCTGTGACTTTGTGTCACCACCTCCTACCACTTTGGTGTGGGACTTGAACGCACAAAGTTGTGACCGTAAGGAGCTTGGGATTGGTTAGCTTCGTTGGCTTATAGTACAGAGTGATGCTAACAGTACAGGTTCAATTTTGACACTAACTGAGGTCACCATGATGGTCCCGCTTCCTCAGTCTTATCCCCTGTCTGAGGTGTGGTGACCCTCAGGTTAAACTCACTGCTAGTTGTGTGTGTCCCTCTCTAATGAGAGGATGGGACACTGTAGAGTTTTTGCTTTTACTACCAACTGAGCCTGGATAGTGGAGAACACGAAAGGTGGGTGAGAAAGAGGGTGACAGAAAACAATTATAGGGAGGAAATGGAGACAGGGAATTGGCAAAATAAGGAGAAAGGACAGAACCAATGTGGGAAGTAGAGAATTTCTCTCTCTCAACACCCCCATTCTCCAGCTCTCAACCTCCTCTTGGTCTCTCCATCCATTTAAAAAAACCACTTCATGACCTCCAACCCAAAATAATGGCGGGGGTTTGGGGTTAGAGGGAGTGAAGGAATATGAAAGATAAATTGAAAGAGAAAAAGTGAGATGAAATTAAGAAATATTTGTCCAGTATTTGCAATTTTCAATTAAACAATACCTTTTGGATAAACAAACATAGAAGGTGCTGGATGAATTCTGCCAGTCTGGCAGCATCTGTGGAGTGAGAAACAGATCCACAGATGCTGCCAGACCTGCAGATTTTCTCCAGCATTTTCTTTTTGTTTCAGATTTCCAGCATCCACAATATTTGCCTTTCATTAACACTTTCAGGATAATGGTTTCCCTGGTGACTTCTTCATGGCAATGTCTTGACCAATCAGAAATGGTTTGTCATCCAATCTGCACCCTGTTTCTCAAGCAGTATGAATTGTTGTTCCCTTTGAAATTTGGCACTCTTGCAATCTTGTTCTGATAAAATGTCTCTTTTACAGTTGTTGCCCAGATAGAGAGAAATGGTAAAAGACAGAGAATTAAGGAGCAAGAAATACAGGGCTCTGGGTTGGAGGGAAAGAAACTTTTTTTTTAAATGGATAGAGAGACCGAGAGGAGATTGAGAGCTGGAGAATGGGGGTGGAGAGACAATGGTGAGAATGGTGGTGTTGACAAATCGAGAATGAGATGGAGGGAGAAGGAAGGAGGCAGAGAGATGGAAATGGGAAGAGAAGAAAAGGAGGCAAATTGGAAAAGAAAGGAAGAGAAATAATTCAAAAGGGAGATTCGGCAAGAGTAGTGACCACAGGAACAGGAGAAGAATCTGAATAAAAACAGATAGAGGTGATATGTTAGTCGTTAACTGGCAGGAGTCTGTTAAGTAGCATGGGTGGTGGTGCCAGGGGTTATTATATGCTGCATGCCTATCAGCCCCACACTGACTCCCAGACTCTGGCAATGCTGAGATGTATCACAATAATTCCTATTTATTGTGGCCTCCTGGTCAGTGTGGCTGCTGTAATTCTGCACCAAGGCTAAACTAGAATGAACCCAACAACAAATAGAGCAGTCCCTGCAACCATGGTAACTGCAGTGTGGTGGAGGTTGCACTGTCATATTGTAATTGTGGCCTGATCGAGAGATATGTTTAAATGTAATATTTAATTTACTATTTCCCAGGGCAGTCTTTACTGATTTGTGTGATTGGAGTGAGTTACATGGACATTTCAAGCGTTGACTTCGAGTCAATTCTGATGAAGAGTCACCGGACTCAAAACATGAACTCTGCTTTCTTCCCACAGATGCTGCCAGACCTGCTGAGTTTCTCCAGCAATTTCTGTATTAGCTTCAGATTGTTGTCGTCTGCAGTTTTTTTGTTTTATCTTGTACATTGAGAACCATAAAATGTGACCAGCAGCAGCAGATGGTGCAAAATGTTGGTGTAGTGATAGAATCCCTACAGTATGGAAGCAGGTCATTCGGCCAATTGAGTCCACACCACACCGACCATCCCTCCCAGATCCACCCCCCTACCCTATCCCCACAACCCTCCATTTCCAGTGGCTTATCCACCTAACCTGCACATCCCTGGAAACTATGGGCAATTCAGCATGGCCAGTCCACCCTAACCTGGACATCTTTGCATTGTGGGATGAAATCTCCATAGACACAGGTCGAATGTGCAAAGTCCACGCAAATAGTTGCCCGAGTCTGAAATCGAATCCTGGTCCCTGATGCTGTGAGGCAGCAGAGCTAATCCAGGTATTAGAAACCCAGATGCTCAGGCTAATGTTCTTGGGATGTAACTTCACATCCCACCATGGCAGCTGATGCATTTTAAATTCAATTTTAAAATCTGGAATTGACAGCAAGTGTTAGTGACCGTGATACTTGTCATAATAAGTCACTAATGCCCTTTAGGGGAGGAAATCTGCTGTGCATACCTCATCTGGTCCTAGATATGAATCCAGCCACACACCCCAACAACGTTGTTGACTCTTAACTGCCCCAGTGAAATGGCCGAGCAAACTACTCAGTTTGAGGGTAATTAAGGCTGGGCAGAAAATGTTGGCCTTGCCAGTGATGGAAACCTGAATGGAGTGGATGTGGAGGAGATGTTTGCACTAGGAGGGTAGACTAGGACCAGAGGGCACAGCCTCAGAGTGAAGGGAAGACCTTTTCGAACTGAGATGATGAGGAATCTTTACATCCAGTGGATGGTGAATCTGTGGAACTCATTGCCCCAGAAGGCTGTGGAGGCCAGGTCATTGGGAGTCTTTAAGACAGAGATAGCTAGGTTCTTGATTAGTAATGGGATCAAAGGTTACAGGGAGAAGACAGGACAATGGGGTTGAGAAACATATCAGCCATGATGGAATGGCAGAACCGACTTGATGAGCCAAATGACCAAATCCTGCTCCGATATCTTTTGGTCTTATGACCGACATCCCATAAAGGAATGAAAGTCATGTTTGACAGTTTCTTGACTATCAGTTTGTTCATTTTCTCTGCAGTGGAAGTGGCGTAAATACGAACATCAGGGACACAGATACTGAACTGTTAGCATTGCTTTCTCTCACCAACTTTTACAAGGGAACAGGGAGATGTTCTCCTGGCTGATTATTTTTAAATGTGTCGTTGAAACAGTGAGATACATTGGCTGGCGCCTTTGTACATTCTTTCCATCCATATGGCTGAAACCTCAATGCCAAAGTGAAATAAAGCCATTGGGTGAGGCAATGCCTCCAGGAGAGGGAGCCTCCAGCGAGTCCTCCTGCCTACATCTGACTTATTATTCCTTCCTTGGATTTGGCATTGCTGGGATGTCTGTATCCCTCATTGCCCATGAACAGAATAGTTTCTTGTGATGGTAAAAACAATGACTGCAGATGCTGGAAACCAGATTCTGGATTAGTGGTGCTGGAAGAGCACAGCAGTTCAGGCAGCATCCAAGTAGCTTCGAAATCGACGTTTCGTGCAAAAGCCCTTCATCCTGATGAAGGGCTTTTGCCCGAAACGTCGATTTCGAAGCTACTTGGATGCTGCCTGAACTGCTGTGCTCTTCCAGCACCACTAGTTTCTTGTGATACCTGCTGAGTCAACAAGATTGTGGATCTGAAGTCACAATTAGGCCACTTTGTTCCCTTAAAGGGCATTAATGAATCAGATAGAGCCTTTACAACAATTGATTTTGGTTTCATGGTGTCCATCCCTGAGACTGGCTCAATTATGGATTTATTAATCGAATTTTAATTCCATCGGCTGATATTCTTGACATATATTTCCCAGAGGGAAAAAAACAGTTTAAAAAGGGTAGTAATATTTGGAAATGGTCATACTGGAGCACTGTTCTTAGGCATATAAGACTGGGTCAAACCAGTATGTGTCATTTGTAGGTTTTACTCCTGTTTCCTTCTGGATCTCATAGGAATTACCACAATTTCTCTGAATTAACGCATCGATGGGTGGGTTTGACATCAGAAATATAAGTAATTTATCTTCGACAGGAATGTAGGGGTCGCAATGAGATCAGCCACAATGATATCGAATGCTTCCTCTTAATGTAGGTGTTCGTGTATATGTCCTTATGTTGAATCCAGTGTTCCCTACAATCCGTCCAGCTGCAGGTTCATGTAGACGCACCAAAGTTATGCCAATGCCGATTGAAATGCCAATACATTGACGTTCGGTTTTGGTGGTCACTGCTGCACACAGACCTTGCAGTTCCCACGCCAGTAAACTAGACAGAGCGTTGGTTCAATCCTACCTCTTCGTCCGAGCTTTTGGTCACCTGTCCTAAGATCACCTTCTAAACCTGTGACCTTTACCTCGTAGGAGGCCGAGGGCAGCAGATATATGGGAAGAGCTCTCCCTGCAAATTCCCCTTCAAGCCACACCCCATCCTGACCGAGAAAATGTCACCATTCCTTCAGCGCCAATGAGTCAAAATCTTGGAACCCCGCCTCCCTAAAGGCACTGGGGAGATGTGTGGGGTTCCCTAGACCAAATGGATGCAGTTTAATTTAAGAAGGCAGCTCACTAGAGATGCCCATATCTCATGAATTATTTTTTTTTAAATAAATTTGGCTCTGTGTCATTTTTTTGTTTGAAAGTAGGGCTTGCGAAGCACCTTGGGATGTTTCATTAGATGCTATATAAAAGTTCGTTGTTGTTGTTGGCTGTCATATGAGGCTGCTGAAGCATTGGGGTGAGCCTCAGACCATCGAGAGTTAATCAGTGCCGTGGTGTGTGCTGGGGATCAGACAGACCGAGCACAGATTGCCAGTGGCTGGACCCAGCAGACGGAGCTACACTGTCTCCCTACAGCTTCTCCTGACAACTGGGGATCAAAGTGAGAGAGAGGAACTCGAGAATGGGTTGGAAAGGTTAGACTGTGCTTTGTCTCTCGGTTAAACAGAAATGTCTCGGAGAGTGGTGAGCCCGTGGAATTCTTGGCCACAGAATGCATTTGAGGCTAGAGCATTGAAAGAGGATTTAGATACAGGTCTTAGGGCTAAAGGGATCAAAAGGTATGGGGGGGGGAAAGCAGGTATGGGAGACTCAGCTGAATGATCAGGCATGATCATATTGAATAGTGCAGCCGCCTTTAAGGGCCAAATGATCTCTTCTCTGATCCTATTTTCTATGTTAAGCTACAGAGTGATGGCGAGAAGGAATATCTGGCTCTGTGGCAGGTTTGTGGGGCAATGGGGAAGCTATGGCGGGGAGGGGTGAAAAGGAGTTTGCTGTTAACGGCTGCGAAATGTCTTTATAAAGTGCAAGAGGTCAGTGCCAGCCCCTGCCCAGAATTGGCCCAACCTCTGAGAATTAAAAGTGACTCATTTTATTTGATACAGCGTATCTCAGTGTGAATAAGTTCAGAAATATCTACTAATAACGTTGTTGAATTTGTTCTTCCCTTTATCTCTCCATGCCTGAGGGCTTTACAAAAACCTTTCTTTTTTTTTCCCCCCCTCTTTGCAATTTGATCTGATCAGCTGTCACAGATGGTGTGGAGATCCTCCAGCTGCTCTGTCCTGTCCCCTTCAGTGCTCAGGCTAATCATAGCACCGGGAATGCTCATATTGCCACAGACTGTCCTCTGGGAGTGGCACATGTTGGAGTAGAAACACAGACGCTGAAAGCACTGGGGACTGGCTGCGGGGCTGCGAGCCTGACTAGAATTGCCCTGTGCCTCTCTTTCCTTTCAATTATATTTCCTCGTACCATTGCATAAGAAATTGAACCGCTGAGAATTATTACTGGGTGCCGAACATGTTCCAAACACAATATTTTGACTTCCCACGGAAGGTAGAAGAGGTGATGGTCTAGTGGTATTATCGCTCGACTACTCATCTAAAAATGCTGGTGATATTCTGGGAATATTATGGCAGACAGTGGAATTTGAACAAGGGGAGGTGATGGCCTAATGTATCCTCACTGGACTGATATTCCAGAGACCGGATAATGTTCTGGGCAGCTGGGTTCGAATCTCCCCATTGCAGATGGTGGAAGTCTAATGATGACCATGAATCCATTGTCAATTGTCCGAGGGGGACAAACCTATCTGGTTCACTAATGCCCTTTAGGGAAGGAAACTGCACGTCTGGCCTACATGTGACTCCAGACCCACAGCGATGGGGTTGACTCTTAACTGCCCTCTCGGCAATAAATGGTGCGTAGCCAGCGATGTCCTCATCCTGTAAATAAAGGAATTCAATGTTAGTAATAATGTGGAATTAAGAGTCTAATGGTGACCGTGAAACTATTGTTGATTGTTGGGAAAAATCATCTGATTCACTAATGTCCCTTTATGGAAGGAAATCTGCCATCTTTACATGGTCTGGCCTAACTGTGACTCCGGGACCCACAACAACGCAGTTGATCCTTAACAATTAAGGATAGACACCTTTGTTGTCTGCTTTAATTGACTGGTGTACAAGCGCGTCTTGATCCTCTTGTATGTCATAATACAGAGGAATCTCGATTATCTGAAGGACACAGGCGGGGAGTATTTTGTTCAGTTAGTCAAATGCCAGATAACATTGTTAACCGAGGGTCGGGACCTTGCAATCTTGTTTGGATAATCCAAAAATCGGCTAATCAAATAATCTGTGTATAACTATTTAAAGAATACTCTTCATTTCTTCATTTTTCACACTAGAATGTACTTTTCAAAGGAAAACCGTTTCCTGCCTGCAATTACTTGAGTGATCCCCTCCATCAGGAGGTTTTGTCACCATGTCTTTGAGAAATGAATCCCATCAGAAACTGGGTGGAGAATGAGGCCTGTTGTTTTTATCAGCTCCCCATTGTGAGACCACCGGCACCCAGGAGAACAAAAGCAGGCCAATTAATAGCATTTGAGTCTGCAACCCCAATATCCTCAGCTCTGGATTACAAATCCAGGGACATAAGCCACCATCGCCCCTTGAGAGGTTTCTGTTTTGTGCTATTACTTAATGCAGTGCCATAGAGTCTTAGAGCGTAGAAACAGATCCAACTCGTCCATGTTGACCAGGTCCCCCAGACTAAACTAGTCCATACTGATGGACCACAGCTGAATGGAGGTTTAACTGTGAAGGCCTCATGATAATCTTGCCAAAGTTTGCTGTCCTGGTCAGACTTTCAAATCACCACACAAATGTTTGTTATGGCTCAGGAGGCCATTCAGCCTATCATGCCTGCAATGGTCCTGTGACCTAGTGCCACTCTGTCCCTTTCCCCCATATCCCTGCACATCATTTCTAACCAAGTAACTACCCAAAAGCCTCTTGAAATCCCTCAATTGAACTTGCCTTTCCCACATTTCCAGGCAATGCATTTCAGACCCTAAGTACTTGCTGGTTGGGCAAGATTTTTCCCCATGTCACCCTTGTTACATTTGCAGATCACTTTAAACCTATGCCCTCTTGTTCTTGTTCCTTTTAAGAGCGGGGTCAGCTTCTCTTTATCTACTCTATCATGATTTTGATAATCTCAGTCAAAGGGTGGCACAGTGGCTCAGAGGTTAGCACGGCTGCCTCACAGCACCAGGGTCCCAGGTTCGATTCCAGCCTTGGGTGACTGTCTGTATGGAGTTTGCACATTCTCCCTGTGTCTGCGTGGGTTTTCTCCGGGTGCTCCGGTTTCCTCCCACAGTCCAAAGATGTGCAGGTCAGGTGAATTGGCCATGCTAAATTGCCCGTAGTGTTAAGTGAATGGGATTAATGTAGGGGAATGGGTCTGGGTGGGTGGCTCTTCGGATGATCAGTGTGGACTTGTTGGGCTGAAGGGCCTGTTTCCACACTGTAGGGAATCTAATCTAAAAAATCTCCTCTCAGTCTTTCCTGTAGAACAGTGTGATCAGATTCTGATTCGTTAATCCAATATGGCATGACACCTCTGCCAGACCTACCCTGTACACAGCTTGATTTGGACATTAACTCAGGCACAATTTGACCATTTTCAGAAAAGCCTTTGAGTGACTGCATTGATAAAGCACCAGTTTGGTGAAATCCCCCCTCAAGCCCTTACTGTTTCTCTCTGTTTTTTTCCCACAGTGACTGACCTTCTGTACTGGGAGGATGTCAAGAAGACTGGTACTGTGTTTGGCGCCATTATCCTCATCCTGTTCTCCCTCACCCAGTTCAGCGGTATCAGCGTGCTGGCATACCTGACACTGTCTGTCCTCTCTGTCACCATCAGCCTTCGCCTTTACACATCTGCTCTTCACCTGATCTACAAGACCCAGGAGGTCCACCCGTTCCAGTAAGTACCAAACGGCACCCACAGTTTTTGATGTTGCAAGGCCCTCGCATTTGCTGTCCATTCCTAACTGCCCCTTAAGAAGGTGGTGGGTGAGCTGCCTTCCTGAGCTGCTGCAGTCCATATGCCGAAGGTAGGCCCTCAACACTGTTAGGGAGTGAGTTCCAGGATTTTGACAAGTCAGGATGGTGAGTGGCTTGAAGGGGAATTTGCAGGGAGTGGTGTTCCCATGTATCTGGGCGCTACAGGTCAGAAGGTGGTGTTGAAGGACAGATGGCAACAGAAGGCCATTCAGCCCCTTGAACCTGTCCATCATTCAGTTATTTGGAGCTGTTCTCTATTTAAGAACATAAGAGCATGTGAGATAAAAACAGTCGAAGGCCATTCAGCCCATCAAGCCTTCCTGCCATTCCACAAGATCATGCTGATTTGCTCCAGATCTCAAACTGCCTGATGGTTCAAAAATCTATATGCTTCCTCTTTAAGTACAGTCAGTGATCCAACTTCTGGAACTCTCTGGTATGAACTGGTTGGACCGAAGGGTCTGTTTCCGTGCTCTATGAAAGGCTGATCTGACAGAGGCATTCAAGATGATTAACAGCTTTAAAAAGATAGTTTGAGAAACTATTTCTTCTGGCGCTGGGGATCAAAGGGATATAAACCTTAAACTAGGCACAGAGTGAGCCTAGAGAACTCCAAATATTCACTACACTCTGACAGAAGGAAATCCCTTGCAGCTCAGTTTAAATGAGCAATCCTTTATCATGCAATTGTAACCCTGGTTTTAGATCCGCCACCAGTGGATACATATTCTCAACATCTACCTTGTTGAGTCCCCTCAAAATCTTGTATGTCTCCAATAAGATCACTTCTCATATTTTTAAGCTGCAATGAATAAAGACCTACCAGGAGAGAGTGAGAACTGTAGATGCTGGAGATCGGAGCTGAAAATGTGTGGCTGGAAAAGCGCAGCAGGTCAGGCAGCATCCAAGGAGCAGGAGAAGAAGGGCTCATGCCCGAAACGTCGATTCCCCTGTTCCTTGGATGCTGCCTGGCCTGCTGCGCTTTTCCAGCAACACATGAATAAAGGCCGGATCTGCTTAGCCATTGTTGATAAGTCAACACCCAGTGAATTTTAAACTGCATCCAATACCAGTATATTCTCTTTTTAAATACGGGGATTAAAACCTCACGCAGAACTCCAGGGGACAGTGATTCATGTAAAGGACTGCTTCCTGAAGAGTTGTCGGCCGAGTGGCATTATCGCTGGATTGTTAATTCAGATAACATTCTGGGAATCTGGGTTCAAATCCCACCATGACTGATGGTTTCAAATTTGGTTAATGTCTGCAATTAGGAGTCTAATGATGACTATGAATTCATTGCTGATTGTTGGAAAAACCCATTTGATACACTAATGTCCTTTAGGGATGGAAACTGCCATCCTTACCTGGTCTGGCCAATGTGGTTGACTCTTAACTGCTCCCCCCACCCCGGGCAATTAGGGATGGGCAATAAATGCTGACCTAACCAGCAACACCCTAATCCTGTGAATGAATAAAAAAGTCACCCTGTGCCTAGTTTAAGGTTTATACCCCTGCTCCTCAGATGCTGCCTGACCTGCTGTGCTTTTCCAGCACCTAACTCTTTCCCCATTCTCCCTCTATCTATCCTGTCTTTCTTGCTCTCCTCCCTATTCCCCGCTCCATCCTTGTTTACTTTCTCCTTCTCCCTTTCCCGTCCCTCTCTCCAATTTACTCACTCTGTCTCATTCCCCTTGCTGCCTCACCCCTCTACTCCCACTTCCTGCTCTCCTTCTCCTCACTTCCACTCTCTGTCCAAGTCTCGCTCTCTTCCCTCACTCACTTCTCTCTTTCCGTTAACAGGGTCTATCTTGATCTGGACATTACTCTGTCCCAGGAACAGTTGCGGAAATACTTGGAAGTGACGGTGCTTTATGTGACCAGCGCCATTTCACACCTTCGTCGGTTGTTCCTGGTTGGAGACCTGCTGGACTCACTGAAGGTGAAGTTTGGGGGTGGTGGGGGGATGGTGCAAAGGTCAGCAAGGGGTTGAAAGGGTAAAATCACACTGTGGGGCGTGGCTGAGTGAAACATTGAACAAAAAAACTGCTGATAAATGGTCAATGAAGTTGAGTTTCATTAAGCTGATTGAGAAAAAGAGTTACATTGACAATATGTTCAATAAAGAGTCATATTGGAATGTTTGTAATCTGGAACCCAGTCGATGTTTTCAGCATAATGTCACAAACATACGATCGATTTAAAATCAGCTTCTTCTGGGTGATCACTGTTCAATTTGAACTTTTTAAAAAAAAGTACTATTTATCAGTGAGTAACAGTGGGATATAGCCCTGGTGAGGACAGGTCACTCACACATAAAATGAGGTACGGGTCTGTCGCCATCTAATGGTGTGATATAGCTCTGAATCAGACAGGTCTGTCCCTGTATAACACTGGGGTACAGTACTGGTGGGGACAGGTCTGTCACTGTATAATACTGGGGTACAGTACTGGTGGGGACGGGTCTGTCCCTGTATAATACTGGGGTACAGTACTGGTGGGGACAGGTCTGTCACTGTATAATACTGGGGTACAGTACTGGTGGGGACGGGTCTGTCTCTGTGTAACACTGGGGTACAGTACTGGAGGGAACAGGTCTGTCACTGTATAACAATGGGGTACAGTACTGGTGGGGACAGGTCTGTCACTGTATAATACTGGGGTACAGTACTGGTGGGGACGGGTCTGTCACTGTGTAACACTGGGGTACAGTACTGGTGGGGACAGGTCTGTCACTGTGTAACTGTAGGGTTACAGCACTGACGGGGACAAGCTCATTATAGGTGACAACGGAACAGTATTGGCAGGCATAATATAATATTGGGCTACAGTACTCATGTGGACAAGTCTGCCACTGCATAACACCAGGGTACAGTATTGGTGTAGACAGGTCTGTCTCTTTTTAACACTGGAGTAAAATACTGTGGGACAGGTATGGCCGTGTCTAATACTGGGGTACAATACTAGTGGGGACAGGTCTGTCTCTGTATAACAATGGGGTACAGTAGTGGTGGGGACAGGTCTGTCGCTGTATAACACTGGGGTACAGTACTGGTGGGGACAGGTCTGTCTCTGTATAACCCTGGGGTACAGTACTTGTGGGGACAGATCTGTCTCTGTATAACACTGGGGTACAGTAGTGGTGGGGACAGGTCTGTCTCTGTATAACCCTGGGGTACAGTACTGGAGGGAACAGGTCTGTCTCTGTATAACACTGGGGTACAGTACTGGAGGGAACAGGTCTGTCTCTGTATAACACTGGGGTACAGTACTGGAGGGAACAGGTCTGTCTCTGTATAACACTGGGGTACAGTACTGGAGGGAACAGGTCTGTCTCTGTATAACACTGGGGTACAGTACTGGTGGGGACAGGACTGTCTCTGTATAACACTGGGGTACAGTACTGGTGGGGACAGGTCTGTCACTGTATAATACTGGGGTACAGTACTGGTGGGGACAGGTCTGTCTCTGTATAACACTGGGGTACAGTACTGGTGGGGACAGGTCTGTCACTGTATAACACTGGGGTACAGTACTGGAGGGGACAGGTCTGTCTCTGTATAACACTGGGGTACAGTACTGGTAGGGACAGGACTGTCACTGTATAACACTGGGGTACAGTACTGGAGGGGACAGGTCTGTCTCTGTATAACAATGGGGTACAGTACTGGTGGGGACAGGTCTGTCCCTGTATAACACTGGGGTACAGTACTGGTAGGGACAGGACTGTCACTGTATAACACTGGGGCACAGTACTGAAGGGGACAGGTCTGTCTCTGTATAACACTGGGGTACAGTACTGGAGGGGACAGGTCTGTCACTGTATAACACTGGGGTACAGTACTGGTAGGGACAGGTCTGTCACTGTATAACACTGGGGTACAGTACTGGAGGGGACAGGTCTGTCTGTGTATAACAATGGGGTACAGTACTGGTGGGGACAGGTCTGTCCCTGTATAACACTGGGGTACAGTACTGGTAGGGACAGGACTGTCACTGTATAACACTGGGGCACAGTACTGAAGGGGACAGGTCTGTCTCTGTATAACACTGGGGTACAGTACTGGAGGGGACAGGTCTGTCGCTGTATAACACTGGGACACAGTACTGGCGGGGACAGGTCTGTCGTTGTATAACACTGGGGTACAGTACTAGTGGGGACAGGTCTGTCTCTGTACAACACTGGGGTACAGTATTGGTGGGGACAGGTCTGTCACTGTATAACACCAGGGCACAGTACTGGAGGGAACAAGTCTGTCGTTGTATAACACTGGGGTACAGTACTGGTGGGGATGGTTCTGCCTCTGTATAACACTGGGGTACAGTAGTGGTAGGAATAGGTCAGTCTCTGTATAACACTGGGATACAGTACTGGTGGGGACAGGTCTGTCACTGTATAACACTGGGGTACAGTACTGGTGGGGACAGGTCTGTCTCTGTATAACACTGGGGTACAGTACTGGTGGGGACAGGTCAGTCACTGTATAACACTGGGGTACAGTACTGGTGGGGATGGGTCTGTCGCTATATAACACTGGGGTACAGGACTGATGGGGACAGGTCTGTTATTGTATAACACTGGGGTACAGTAGTGGTAGGAACAGGTCAGTCTCTGTATAACACTGGGATACAGTACTGGTGGGGACAGGTCTATCACTGTATAACACTGGGGTACAGTAGTGGTAGGAACAGGTCTGTCTCTGTATAACACTGGGATACAGTACTGGTGGGGACAGGTCTGTCTCTGTATAACACTGGGGTACAGTACTGGTGGGGACAGGTCAGTCACTGTATAACACTGGGGTACAGTACTGGTGGGGATGGGTCTGTCGCTATATAACACTGGGGTACAGGACTGATGGGGACAGGTCTGTTGTTGTATAACACTGGGATACAGTACTGGTAGTGCCAGGTCTGTCAGTGTATTACAGTGAGGTATAGTACTGGTGGGGGCAGGTCTGTCACTGTATAACACTGGGGTACAGTACTGGTGGGGACAGGTCTGTCCCTGTATAACCCTGGGGTACAGTACTGGCGGGGACAGGTCTGTCTCTGTGTAACACTGGGGTACAGTACTGGTGGGGACAGGTCTGTCTCTGTATAACACTGGGGTACAGTAGTGGTGGGGACAGGTCTGTCCCTGTATAACCCTGGGGTACAGTACTGGTGGGGACAGGTCTGTCTCTGTGTAACACTGGGGTACAGTACTGGTGGGGACAGGTCTGTTTCTGTATAACACTGGGGTACAGTACTGGTGGGGACAGGTCTGTCCCTGTATAACCCTGGGGTACAGTACTTGTGGGGACAGATCTGTCTCTGTGTAACACTGGGGTACAGTACTGGAGGGAACAGGTCTGTCTCTGTATAACACTGGGGTACAGTACTGGTGGGGACAGGACTGTCTCTGTATAACACTGGGGTACAGTACTGGTGGGGACAGGTCTGTCACTGTATAACACTGGGGTACAGTACTGGTGGGGACAGGTCTGTCACTGTATAACACTGGGGTACAGTACTGGAGGGGACAGGTCTGTCTCTGTATAACAATGGGGTACAGTACTGGTGGGGACAGGTCTGTCCCTGTATAACACTGGGGTACAGTACTGGTAGGGACAGGACTGTCACTGTATAACACTGGGGCACAGTACTGAAGGGGACAGGTCTGTCTCTGTATAACACTGGGGTACAGTACTGGAGGGGACAGGTCTGTCGCTGTATAACACTGGGACACAGTACTGGCGGGGACAGGTCTGTCGTTGTATAACACTGGGGTACAGTACTAGTGGGGACAGGTCTGTCTCTGTACAACACTGGGGTACAGTATTGGTGGGGACAGGTCTGTCACTGTATAACACCAGGGCACAGTACTGGAGGGAACAAGTCTGTCGTTGTATAACACTGGGGTACAGTACTGGGTGGGGACAGGTCTATCGTTGTATAACACTGGGGTACAGTACTGGTGGGGATGGTTCTGCCTCTGTATAACACTGGGGTACAGTAGTGGTAGGAACAGGTCAGTCTCTGTATAACACTGGGATACAGTACTGGTGGGGACAGGTCTGTCACTGTATAACACTGGGGTACAGTACTGGTGGGGACAGGTCTGTCTCTGTATAACACTGGGGTACAGTACTGGTGGGGACAGGTCAGTCACTGTATAACACTGGGGTACAGTACTGGTGGGGATGGGTCTGTCGCTATATAACACTGGGGTACAGTACTGGTGGGGACAGGTCTGTCACTGTATAACACTGGGGTACAGTACTGGAGGGGACAGGTCTGTCTCTGTATAACAATGGGGTACAGTACTGTTGGGGACAGGTCTGTCCCTGTATAACACTGGGGTACAGTACTGGTAGGGACAGGACTGTCACTGTATAACACTGGGGCACAGTACTGAAGGGGACAGGTCTGTCTCTGTATAACACTGGGGTACAGTACTGGAGGGGACAGGTCTGTCGCTGTATAACACTGGGACACAGTACTGCCGGGGACAGGTCTGTCGTTGTATAACACTGGGGTACAGTACTAGTGGGGACAGGTCTGTCTCTGTACAACACTGGGGTACAGTATTGGTGGGGACAGGTCTGTCACTGTATAACACCAGGGCACAGTACTGGAGGGAACAAGTCTGTCGTTGTATAACACTGGGGTACAGTACTGGTGGGGATGGTTCTGCCTCTGTATAACACTGGGGTACAGTAGTGGTAGGAACAGGTCAGTCTCTGTATAACACTGGGATACAGTACTGGTGGGGACAGGTCTGTCACTGTATAACACTGGGGTACAGTACTGGTGGGGACAGGTCTGTCTCTGTATAACACTGGGGTACAGTACTGGTGGGGACAGGACAGTCACTGTATAACACTGGGGTACAGTACTGGTGGGGATGGGTCTGTCGCTATATAACACTGGGGTACAGGACTGATGGGGACAGGTCTGTTATTGTATAACACTGGGGTACAGTAGTGGTAGGAACAGGTCAGTCTCTGTATAACACTGGGATACAGTACTGGTGGGGACAGGTCTATCACTGTATAACACTGGGGTACAGTAGTGGTAGGAACAGGTCTGTCTCTGTATAACACTGGGATACAGTACTGGTGGGGACAGGTCTGTCTCTGTATAACACTGGGGTACAGTACTGGTGGGGACAGGTCAGTCACTGTATAACACTGGGGTACAGTACTGGTGGGGATGGGTCTGTCGCTATATAACACTGGGGTACAGGACTGATGGGGACAGGTCTGTTGTTGTATAACACTGGGATACAGTACTGGTAGTGCCAGGTCTGTCAGTGTATTACAGTGAGTTATAGTACTGGTGGGGGCAGGTCTGTCACTGTATAACACTAGGGTACATGACCGATGGTGACAGGTCTGTCACTGTATAACACTGGGGTACAGTACTGGTGAGGACGGGTCTGTGACTGTATAACAGTGGGGTACAGTACTGGTGAGGACGGGTCTGTCACTGTATAACACTGGGGTACAGTACTGGTGGAGTCAGGTCTGTCAATGCATAACTCTGGGGTACAGTAATGGTGTGGATAGGACTGTCACTTTATAACACCGGGGTACAGTACTGGTGTGGACAGGTCTGTCTCTGTATAACACTGGGGTACAACATTCATGGGGACAGGTGAAGACAAGTATTGTCTCAAGATGTCCTGATGTTAGCTAAAAACAAATCATTTGCCGCAGTTTAATAAAAGATCATTCATGTTTTGGAAATGTGACAGGAAGGCTGAGGGTGGTTCACTTTCTGTGTAACAGCAAAATACTGTGGATGCTGAAAATCTTAAACACAGAGAATGCTGGAGAAACTCAGTAGGTCTGGCAGCATCTGTGAAGAGGCATACGGAGTTAACGTTGCAAGTTCCGTAAGACTCTTTTTCCGAATTGGTTCACAGTCTCAGTTTGGTTCTTAGCAGGAGAGTGACCCTTAATGCCCCCTCACACTCTCTTCACCTCCCTATTCCCCTACTCAGTGACCCCTAATCCCTCTGAGATCTTTGGCAGTTCTAGTACCTCCTTGTCCCTCAGCTGCCTGGAATCTCAAACTAGCTCCATAGGTGCTAGCTCTGTCTGTCTTTTGACTTTCAACCTCATCTTCGACTCAAACGGCTGGATTCTGCCAGTTCCTGAAGGATGCCAGCATTGGCGACAAAGTTGGGAAAATTAGATGGGATCTGCAGCAAGGAGCTTCCCAATTTTCAGTGTAGAAATTCCCATTTTTCAAACAATGTTGAGAGGGATTTCTCACTCGTGAGTGGTGAGAGGCCTATTAACTTCTCACTATCAGTTAATATCACCTCATTGGGATGCATTTTCCCAACGTACCATCCACTTGAGTGTAAGCAGACGATGACAGTTCCCAGTGTGGGAGACAGGGCAGGTGCCTGGCGATATCAGCTGATCACTTCCTTCTCTGATTTCCTTCTTGAACATCGATCGCCAACAGTCATATTGCAGCTCTGCAGGACATTGGTGAGGCCACTTTGGAATACTGCATTCAGTTCTGTTCTCCCTGTTGTAGGAAAGATGTTGAAAAACTTGAAAGGGCGCAGAAAAGGTTAACAAGGATGTTGCCAGGGTTGGCGAGTTTGAGCTACAGGGAGAGGCTGAATAGGCCGGTGCCATTTTCCCTGGAACATCAGAGGCTGGGGAGTGACCTTATAGAGGTTTATAAAATCACGAGGGGCATGGATAGGGTGAATAGCCATGGTGTTTTTCTGAGGGTGGGGAAATCCAAGCTAGAGGTCATAGGTTTAAGGTGAGAGGTGAAATATTTAAAGGAACCTAATGGGCAACATTTTCACACAGAGGGTGGTACGTGTATGGAATGAGCTGCCAGAGGAAGTGCTGGAGGCTGGTACAATTGCAACATTTAAGAGGCATTTGGATGGGTATATGAATAGGAAGGGTTTGGAGGGATATGGGCCAGGTGCTGGCAAATGGGACTAGATCAGTTTAGAATATCTAATCAGCATGAATGAGTTTGACCAAAAGATACATCTCTATGAGTCTATCTCAGGATATGATCCAGGGCAGTGACCACCAGCAGCCTCTGTGATGATAGAAACAGAGTCAGAATATCAGTTTCAGTTCCAAAGAAGATTTAGACTGGAGTTGAAACGTTAATTCTGCTTCTCTCTCTATAACTGCTGACTTTCTCCAGCACTTCCTGTGTTTGTTTCAGATTTGCAGTACATTGTCATATCCACGGTATTTTGCTATTAATAGAAACAAAAAACCATTTTACATTTGCCCTCTTATTGCTTACAGTTCTGATCTCCTTCCTATCAGAAGGATGTTGTGAAACTTGAAAGGATTCAGAGAAGATTTACAAGGATGTTGCCAGGGTTGGAGGGTTTGAGGCTGAACAGGCTGGGGCTATTTTCCCTGGAGTGTTGGAGACTGAGGGGTGACCTTATAGAGGTTTATAAAATCATGAGTGGCAAGGATAGGATAAATAGACAAAATCTGGGGTGGGGGAGTCTAGAACTAGAGGGCATAGGTTTAGGGTGAGGGGGAAAGATATTAAAGAGATATAAAAAATATATAAAGGACAACTTTTTCACGCAAAGCGTGGTAAGTGTATGGAACGAGCTGCCAGAGGATGTGGTGGAGGCTGGTACAATTACAACATTTAACAAGCATCTGGATGGGTATATGAACAGGAAGGATTTGGAGGGATATGGGCCTGGGTGGTGGGACTAGATTGGGTTGGGATATCTGGTCGACATGGACGGGTTGGACCGAAGGGTCTGTCTCCGTGCTGTACATCTCTATGACTGTATGACTATGACTCTAAAATCTGACAACCGACTGTGTATTTCCAAGATGTTCTGTTTTCAGTTTGAATGCGAAATGTTGTGCTTTATATCATTTGCAGTAGCCCAGTTGATACTCCATTGATCTGGAGGGCTATGGAGAAGCTGAGGTTACCTTCTGTGGGACAGAAGAGGTGAAAGGTGGATACAGTGAAGAGGTGTTCAAAATCATTAATAGAGGCAGATGTTTGCAATGGCAGGAGGGGGGGTCAGACGGATTTAAGGTAATTGACAAAAGGATCAGAGAGATGGCGAGGTGAATATTTTCTTGCCATGAGTTGCTATGATGTGGAAGGGCAAATTAAATAATAACTCTCAAAAGGGATTTGGATGTATTGGAAAGGATATAGGATTCCTTTCCTATTTCAAAAGGAAGAAATTTGTGGGCTGTGTGGGAAAAGAGCAAGGGTTCTAGGACTGCCTGAAGAGCTCTCATTGGAAGGTTGTAGAATGAGAGGAGACCCTGCTGAAACATCCAAGATTCTTAAAGGACGTGTATGTGTGCGTGTGTGCGTGTGTGTGTGTGTGTGTGTGTGTGTATGTGTGTGTGTGTGGAGGGACTGTGTGTGTGTGTGGAGGGAGTGTGTGTGTGTGGAGGGTGGATGCGTGTATGGGTGTGTGGGTGTGGAGGGAGTGTGTGGGTGTGGATGGAGTGTGTGGATGTGGAGGGAGTGTGTGTGCCTGTGTCTGTGTGTGTGTGGGTGTGTGGAGGGTGGATGCGTGTATGGGTGTGTGTGTGTGTGTGGAGGGAGTGTGTGGGTGTGGATGGAGTGTGTGGATGTGGAGGGAGTGTGTGTGTGTGGAGGGTGTGTGTGTGTGTCTGTGTGTGGAGGGAGTGTGCGTGTGTCTGTGTGGAGGGAGTGCATGTGTCTGTATGAGGGGGGAGTGTGTGTGTCTGCGTGTGTGTGGAGGAGGGAGTGTGTGTGGGGAGGAAGTGTGTGTGTGGGGGGGGAAATGTGTGTGTATGTGTGTGGAGGAAGTGTGTGTGTGGAGGAAGAGTGTGTGTGTGGAGGAAGAGTGTATGTGAGTGGGGAGGAAGTGTGTGTGCGAGTGTCTGTGTGTGTGGAGGGAGTGTACGTGTGTCTGTGTGTAGAGGGAGTGTGTGTGTTTGGAGGAATTGTGTGCCTGTGTGGAGGGAGTGTGCCTGTGTGTGTGTGTAGGGTGTGTGTGGGGGTTGTGTGTGTGTGGGGAGGTTGTGTATGTGGAGGGAGTGTGTGAGGTGTGTGTGTGAGGTGTGTGTGTGTGGGGGTGTGTGTGTGTGGGGTGTGTGTGAGGTGTGTGTGTGGGGTGTGTGCTTGTGTGTGTGTATGAAGGGAGTGTGTGCGTGTGTCTGTGTATGGAGAGAGTGTACGTGTGTGTGTTTGGAGGAAGTGTGTGCCTGTGTGGAGGGAGTGTGCCTGTGTGTGTGTGTGTGTGTGTATGTGTGTGGGGAGGGTGTGTGTGTGTTTGGAGGAAGTGTGTGCCTGTGTGGAGGGAGTGTGCCTGTGTGTGTGTGTGTGGAGGGAGTGTGTGTGTTTGGAGGAAGTGTGTGCCTGTGTGGAGGGAGTGTGCCTGTGTGTGTGTATGTGTGGAGGGAGGGTGTGTGTGTGTGTGTGGAGGGAGTGTGTGTGTTTGGAGGAAGTGTGTGCCTGTGTGGAGGGAGTGTGCCTGTGTGTGTGTGTGTATGTGTGTGGGGAGGGTGTGTGTGTGTTTGGAGGAAGTGTGTGCCTGTGTGGAGGGAGTGTGCGTGTGTGGAGGGAGTGTGTGTGTTTGGAGGAAGTGTGTGCCTGTGTGGAGGGAGTGTGCCTGTGTGTGTGTGTGTGTGTATGTGTGGAGGGAGGGTGTGTGTGTGTGTGTGGAGGGAGTGTGTGTGTTTGGAGGAAGTGTGTGCCTGTGTGGAGGGAGTGTGCCTGTGTGTGTGTGTGTGTGTGTGTGTATGTGTGGAGGGAGTGTGTGTGTGTGTGTGTGGAGGGAGTGTGTGTGTGTGTGTGTATGTGTGTGTGTGTGGAGGGAGTGTGTGTGTGTGTGTGTGTGTGGAGGGAGTGTGTGTGTGTGTGTGTGTGTGGAGGGAGTGTGAGTGTGTGTGAGGAGGGAGTGTGTGTGTGTGGAGGGAGTGTGTGTGTGTGGAGGGAGTGTGAGTGTGTGTGTGTGTGTGTGTGGAGGGAGTGTGAGTGTGTGTGTGGAGGGAGTGTGTGTGTGTGTGTGTGTGGAGGGAGTGTGAGTGTGTGTGTGTGTGTGTGTGGAGGGAGTGTGAGTGTGTGTGAGGAGGGAGTGTGTGTGAGGAGGGAGTGTGTGTGTGTGTGTGGAGGGAGTGTGAGTGTGTGTGAGGAGGAAATGTGTGTGTGTGTGTGTGTGTGGAGGGAGTGTGAGTGTGTGTGAGGAGGGAGTGTGTGTGTGTGTGTGTGTGGAGGGTGAGTGTGTGTGTGAGGAGGGAGTGTGTGTGTGAGGAGGGAGTGTGTGTGTGAGGAGGGAGTGTGTGAGAGTGTGGAGGAGGGATGTGTTTGTGTGTGTGGAGGGTGTGTGTGTGTGTGGGGGGGGGAGTGTGTGGGTGCAGGGAGGGAGTATGTGTGGGGAGGGAGTGTGTGTTTGTATGTGTGGAGGGTATGTGTGTGTTTGTGTGGAGGGTGTGTGTGGAGTGAGTGTGTGTATGTGTGTGGAGGGTGGGTGTGCATGAGGAGGGAGTGTGTGGGTGTGGGGAGGGAGTGTGTGTGTGTGTGTGTGGAGGGTGGGTGTGTGTGTGTGCGTGTGTGAGGAGGGAATGTGTGTGTGAGGAGGGAGTGTGTGTGAGTGTGGAGGAGGGATGTGTTTGTGTATGTGCAGGGTGTGTGGAAGGAGTGAGTGTGTGTATGGAAGGAGTGAGTGTGTGTATGGAGGGAGTGAGTGTGTGTGTGGAGGGAGTGGGTGTGGAGGGAGTGGGTGTGGAGGGAGTGGGTGTGGGTGTGAGGAGGGAGTGTGTGTGTGTGGAGGGTGGGTGTGTGTGTGGATGGAGATTGTGTCTGTGTGTATGTTTGTGAAGGATGGGTATGTGTGTGTGTGGGGTGTGTGTGTGGGGTGTGTGTGTGGGGTGTGTGTGGGTGGAGGGTGAGTATGTGTGTGTGGAGGGTGAGTATGTGTGTGTGGAGGGTGAGTATGTGTGTGTGGAGGGTTTGTGTGTGTGGAGGGTTTGTGTCTGTGTGTGTGGAGGGTGTGTGTGTGGAGGGTGTGTGTGTGGAGGGTTTGTGTCTGTGTGTGTGGAGGGTGGGTGTGTGGAGGGTGTGTGTCTGTGTGTGTGGAGGGTGGGTGTGTGGAGGGTGTGTGTCTGTGTGTGTGGAGGGTGTGTGTGTGGAGGGTGTGTGTCTGTGTGTGTGGAGGGTGTGTGCGTGGAGGGTTTGTGTCTGTGTGTGTGGAGGGTGTGTGTGTGGAGGGTGTGTGTCTGTGTGTGTGGAGGGTTTGTGTGTGGAGGGTGTGTGTGTATAGATGGTGCGTGGAGGGTGTGTGCATTGAGGATGGGTATGTGGGTGTGTGGAGGGAGTGTGTGTGTGTGGCGAGGGAGTGTGTGTGTGTGGGGAGGGAGTGTGTGTGTGTGGCGATGGAGTGTGTGTGTGTGGGGAGGGAGTGTGTGTCTGTGGAGGGAGTGTGTGTTTGTGTGTGGGGGTGGAGTGTGTGTGTGGGGGGGTGGAGTGTGTGTGTGTGTGAGGAGAGGGAGTGTGTGTGTGTGTGTGGGGAGGGAGTGTGTGTGTGGGGAGGGAGTGTGTGTGTGGGGGTGGAGTGTGTGTGTGGGGAGGGAGTGTGTGTGTGGGGGTGGAGTGTGTGTATGTGTGGGGAGGGAGTGTGTGTGTGTGTGTGGGGGGGGTGGAGTGTGTGTGTGTGTGTGAGGAGGGAGTGTGTGTTTGTGTGTGGGGAGGGAGTGTGTGTGTGTGTGGAGGGTGTGTATAGGTGTGGGGAGGGAGTGTGTGTGTGAAGGGTGTGTGTGGGGAGGGAGTGTGTGTGTGGAGAGGGAGTGTGTGTGTGTGTGGAGGGAGTGTGTCTGTGGAGGGAGTGTGTGTATGTGTGTGTGGAGGGTGTGTGTGTGTGTGTGTGTGTGTGGAGGGTGAGTATGTGTGTGTGGAGGGTTTGTGTGTGGAGGGTGTGTGTGTGGAGGGTGTGTGTCTGTGTGTGTGGAGGGTGTGTGTGTGGAGGGTGTGTGTCTGTGTGTGTGGAGGGTGTGTGTGTGGAGGGTGTGTGTCTGTGTGTGTGGAGGGTGGGTGTGTGGAGGGTGTGTGTCTGTGTGTGTGGAGGGTGTGTGTGTGGAGGGTTTGTGTCTGTGTGTGTGGAGGGTGTGTGTGTGGAGGGTGTGTGTCTGTGTGTGTGGAGGGTGGGTGTGTGGAGGGTTTGTGTCTGTGTGTGTGGAGGGTGTGTATGTGGAGGGTGTGTCTGTGTGTGTGGAGGGTGTGTGTCTGTGTGTGTGGAGGGTGTGTGTGTGGAGGGTGTGTGTCTGTGTGTGTGGAGGGTGTGTGTCTGTGTGTGTGGAGGGTGTGTGTGTGGAGGGTGTGTGTCTGTGTGTGTGGAGGGTGTGTGTCTGTGTGTGTGTGGAGGGTGTGTGTGTATAGATGGTGCGTGGAGGGTGTGTGCATTGAGGATGGGTATGTGGGTGTGTGGAGTGTGTGTGTGTGGCGAGGGAGTGTGTGTGTGTGGGGAGGGTGTGTGTGTGTGTGGGGCGAGGGAGTGTGTGTGTGGCGAGGGAGTGTGTGTGTGGGGGGAGTGTGTGTTTGTGTGTGGAGAGGGAGTGTGTGTGTGTGGGGAGGGAGTGTGTGTGTGGAGAGGGAGTGTGTATGTGTGTGTGTGGAGAGGGAGTGTGTGTGTGGGGATGGAGTGTGTGTGTGGGGAGGGAGTGTGTGTGTGGGGGGCTGGAGTGTGTGTGTGTGTGGGGAGGGAGTGTGTGTTTGTGTGTGGGGAGGGAGTGTGTGTTTGTGTGTGGGGAGGGTGTGTGTGTGTGGAGGGTGTGTGTAGGTGTGGGGAGGGAGTGTGTGTGTGTGCGTGTGTGGAGAGGGAGTGTGTGTGTGTGGGGAGGGAGTGTGTGTGTGGAGAGGGAGTGTGTATGTGTGTGTGTGGAGAGGGAGTGTGTGTGTGGGGAGGGTGTGTGTGTGTGGGGGGGTGGAGTGTGTGTGTGTGTGGGGAGGGAGTGTGTGTTTGTGTGTGGGGAGGGAGTGTGTGTTTGTGTGTGGGGAGGGTGTGTGTGTGTGGAGGATGTGTGTAGGTGTGGGGAGGGAGTGTGTGTGTGTGCGTGTGTGGAGAGGGAGTGTGTGTGTGTGGGGAGGGAGTGTGTGTGTGGGGAGGAAGTGTGTGTTTGTGTGGAGGGAGTGTGTCTGTGGAGGGAGTGTGTGTATGTGTGTGTGGAGGGTGGGTGGGTGTGTGTGTGTGTGTGAGGAGGGAAAGTGTGTGTGAGGAGGGAGTGTGTGTGAGTGTGGAGGAGGGATGTGTTTGTGTACGTGCAGGGTGTATGGAAGGAGTGAGTGTGTGTATGGAGGGAGTGTGTGTGTCTGTGTGTGGGGAGGGAGTGGGTGTGGAGGAAGTGTGTGTGGAGGGAGTGTGTGGAGGGTGTGTGTGTGTGTGTGGATGGAGGATGTGTGTGTGTGAGGAGGGAGTGTGTGTGTATGAGGAGGGAATGTGTGTGTGTGAGGAGGGAGTGTGTGTGGAGGGTGGGTGTGTGTGTGGATGGAGAGTGTGTGTGTATGTCTGTGGAGGGTGTGTATGGAGAGTGGGTATGTGTGTGTGTGGGGTGTGTGTGTGTGGAGGGTGGGTGTGTGTGTGTGGAGGGTGGGTGTGTGTGTGGAGGGTGGGTGTGTGTGTGGAGGGTGGGTGTGTGTGGAGGGAGGGAGTGTGTGTGTGTGTGTGTGTGTGTGGAGGGAGTGTGTGTGTGTGGAGGGAGGCAGTGTGTGGAGGGAGAGTGTGTGTGGAGGGAGGGAGTGTGTGGAGGGAGAGTGTGTGTGGAGGGAGGGAGTGTGTGTATGTGTGTGTAGGGAGGGAGTGTGTGTATGTGTGTGTGTGTGTGGAGGGAGAGTGTGTGTGGAAAGAGGGAGTGTGTGTGGAGGGAGAGTGTGTGTGGAGGGAGGGAGTGTGTGTATGTGTGTGTGGAAGGAGTGTGTGTGTGGAGGGAGTGTGTGTGTAGAGGGTGAGTGTGTGTACGTGTGTGTGTGGAGTGAGTGTGTGTGTGGAGGGAGGGAGTGTGTGGAGGGAGGGAGTGTGTGTATGTGTGTGTGTGGAGGAATGGAGTGTGTGTGGAGGGAGGGAATGTGTGTATGTGTGTGGAGGGAGTGTGTGTGTGGAAAGAGGGAGTGTGTGGAGGGAGAGTGTGTGTGGAGGGAGGGAGTGTGTGTATGTGTGTGTGTGGAAGGAGTGTGTGTGTGGAGGGAGGGAGTGTGTGGAGGGAGAGTGTGTGTACGTGTGTGTGTGGAGGGAGGGAGTGTGTGGAGGGAGGGAGTGTGGAGGGAGTGTGTGTGTGGAGGGAGGGAGTGTGTGTATGGGAGTGTGTGGAGGGAGGGAGTGTGTGGAGTGAGAGTGTGTGTGGCGGGAGGGAGTGTGTGTATGGAGGGAGAGTGTGTGTGTGGAGGGAGTGTGTGTGTGGAGGGAGGGAGTGTATGTGTGTGTGGAGGGAGGGAGTGTGTGTATGTGTGTGTGTGGAGGGAGAGTGTGAGTGTGTGGAGGGAGAGTGTGTGTGTGTGTGGAGGGAGGGAGTGTGTGTGGCGGGAGGGAGTGTGTGTATGTGTGTGTGTGGAGGGAGAATGTGTGTGTGTGGAGGGAGTGTGTGTGTGGAGGGAGGGAGTGTGTGTGTGTGTGTGGAGGGAGGGAGTGTGTGTATGTGTGTGTGTGGAGGGAGTGTGTGTGTGGAGGGAGTGTGTGTGTGGAGGGAGGGAGTGTGTGTGTGTGTGGAGGGAGGGAGTGTGTGTATGTGTGTGTGTGGAGGGAGAGTGTGAGTGTGTGGAGGGAGAGTGTGTGTGGCGGGAGGGAGTGTGTGTGGCGGGAGGGAGTGTGTGTATGTGTGTGTGTATGTGGAGGGAGGGAGAGTGTGAGTGTGTGGAGGGAGAGTGTGTGTGGCGGGAGGGAGTGTGTGTATGTGTGTGTGTGGAGTGTGTGTATGTGTGTGTGTGGAGGGAGAGTGTGAGTGTGTGGAGGGAGGGAGTGTGTGTGTGTGTGTGTGTGTGGAGGGAGAGTGTGTGTGGAGGGAGGGAGTGTGTGTATGTGTGTGTGTGGAGGGTGAGTGTGTCTGTGGCGGGAGGGAGTGTGTGTGTGTGTGTGGCGGGAGGGTGTGTGTGTCTATGTGTGTGTGTGTGTGGAGGGATGCAGATAGCTTGGTTCTTTGTTGTGAGAGAGTCTTGGAGCAGAGAACGTCATCTCAGAGTAAGGGGACATACATTTAAGACCGAGATGAGGAGGAATTTCTCAGAAGGGATCTGCAGAATTCTTCACCACAGAGGGGTGTCGAGGCTGGAACATTAAGTGGATGTAAGGCTGAGAAAGATGGATTTCTAGTCAGTGATCAAGGGACATCGAGATAAGACAGAAACGTGGTGTTGAGGCTGATCCATGACCTCATAGAGTGACAGAGCAGACGTAGAGCAGAGTGAATCGCATCCTCATGCTCCTATGGCTTACGACCTCTTTCAACATGCAGCCACAGGGGGGGGGACATTGGGTGGAATAGCTCCCTTGATTGAGTTCTGTACAATTTTATGATGGGGCCGGGGGGGGGGGGGGGGAGGTGTTGTGACTCTGCGGGAAGGAAAACAGTGAAAAGAAGCCACTCACGGAAACGGATGTACTGGTCATACTGGAGTTTGAATTTGTAGCATACAAGTTGGAACGGTGTGTCTCCTTCACCGGTTTTCCTGGTTTATCACTGTCGGAAAGATTAGTTGCTGAGTTTGTGTGTGTCTCTCTTTCTCTTTTCCAGTTCGGAGTGCTGCTGTGGCTGATGACATATGTCGGGGCCATATTTAATGGCCTGACCCTCACTATTCTGGGTAAGGAGTAGGGCGCGCCTGTCAAAGTTACTAAATCTATATAGCCAACTTCCCAGGGGTCATGATTTGGAGATGCTGGTGTTGGACTGGGGCGTACAAAGTTAAAAATCACACAACACCAGGTTATAGTCCAACAGGTTTAATTGGAAGCACTCGCTTTCGGAGTGACGTTCCTTCATCAGGTGATGAAGGAGCGTCACTCCGAAAGCGAGTGCTTCCTGGGAGAGGCCTGGAGGTTCTGTAAGGATTCTCTCCATTATCACATTTGTAGAGTCTTGGACAAACAACTTCGACAATGTGAACTGGGCAGCAGAATTCCTGGGGTGGATAGGTTGGGGGCTGGGGGGGGGGGGGATGACTGACTGAAACATGCTCAGTGACAGACACAGCATCTGGTTGAAACTGGATCAGTCTGGTTGAAACTGAATCGTAGAGCAGGAAGAGCTCAGAAGCTATCCTTCCCCTTCTGCTGAGTAAATTGACCCCAGGTAAGGTGAAGCTGAACATGATTTAATTAGTGAAATGGTTCAGATAGAATTTCCCACTTTTGTTCCTCTTAATTCTTTGCACTTATATAAAGCATACACGTGAGTAAAGCACCAGGGGTGAGGGACATGTGCAGAGACTAGAGAAACTGGGATTGTTCACCTTAAAGCTAAGGGAACATTTATCGACACGTTCCACATGATGAAGGGGTTTGTAATAGCTCACATTTCCACCTGGCTGGAGTGTCAGTAACCATTTGGCCCAAATTGAACCTAATCAACAAAGAAGTAGAGGGAGACATGAGGCGAATTTATTTTTGTGCAGTGACTTGTTAAGGAATGCACTGTCTGAAGCAGATCCAATAGGAACCGAAGGGAACCGGTTTCAACCAGACGCTGTGTCTCTCACTGAGCGAGTTTCAGGCAATCCCCAGGAATTCTGGTGCCCAGTTCACATTGTCGAAGTTGTTTGTCCAAGACTCTACAAATGTGCGAATGGGGAGATTCGTTACAGAACCTTCGGGCCTCTCCCAGACTCGAGGGAATTCTCCCAGCAAAGCGACAGGGGGAGCTAGAATGTCCTCTGGAAGTAGCCTTTAAAGGTTTAGTAACTTTGACAAGATAAACGCTTGAAGTGGAAAAGTATTGTAGAACTGTCAGTAAAAGAGCAAAATAAGAACGGCACTAATTGGAGAGCTCTTTCAAAGAGGGGTCATTCAATGCACCAAATGGCCTCTGTCTGTGTTGTGAGATGATAGACCTGTACAACTGATGACCAAGGGGATGAAAGATTATCAAGGATATGCTGAAATGTAGAGTTGTGGTTAAACTCAGATCAGCCACAATCTTATTGAATGGTGGAACAGACTCAATGGGCCGATTGGCCTACACTTGTCCTTATGTTTGTATTTATAGCTACTCTCAGTAATGGTGACCGTGTGGGCGGCACGGTGGCACAGTGGTTAGCACTGCTGCCTCACAGCGCCTGAGACCCGGGTTCAATTCCCGCCTCAGGCGACTGACTGTGTGGAGTTTGCACGTTCTCCCCGTGTCTGCGTGGGTTTCCTCCGGGTGCTCCGGTTTCCTCCCACAGTCCAAAGATGTGCAGGTCAGGTGAATTGGCCATGCTAAATTGCCCATAGTGTTAGGTAAGGGTTAAATGTAGATGTAGGGGTATGGGTGGGTTACGCTTCGGCGGGGCGGTGTGGATTTGTTGGGCCGAAGGGCCTGTTTCCACACTGTAAGTAATCTAATCACTGATTATCATTTTTAACAACCCAACTGGTTCACTAACATCCCTTACGGTTGGAAATTAGCCACCCTTACCAGGGCTGGCTTATACATGACTCCATACCCATTGCAATGGGTCAGGTCTTAACTGCCCTCTGAAATGGCTGATCAAGCCGAGTTCATTCAATGGCGAGTTGGGATGGGTAACAAATGCCAGCCTTGTCAGTGATGTCCATCCACATCTTGTGACTGAATAAAGTTTTTAAAAAACACTGCACATGCTAAATTGCCCGTGTGTTAGGTAAAGGGGTAAATGTAGGGGAATGGGTGGGTTGCGCTTCTGCGGGTCGGTGTGGACTGGTTGGGCCGAAGGGCCTGTTTCCACACTGTAATCTAATCTAATCTAATGTCCTGATGTTGTTTTCTCTTGTTTTCAGTGACAGTTGCTATCTTCATTGTTCCTTTGGTGTATCGGAAACACAAGGTACGTATTGGAGCTAACCCCCTCCAGCTCAGCCTCCTGCCCTTTACCAAACGTGATTAACCAAAAAGACTGACATGTAGCAGGAGGCAAAGTTTGGCCTTAGTGCCATTAGGGCAACCATCGAGTTGCTGATTCCTTCCAATATCCCCTTGCGAGGCAGTATGTGTCTGTGTTTGCATGTTTGTCTGGCTCTGTATCTGTGTTTGTATGTCTGTGTGTATGTGTAAGTGATCTGTGCTGCATAAGGAGCTTTGGCTGTGTGATAAGAATGGCTTCCCCTATCTCACTAACTTTCGTGACTCCTACTGATTCTCCTGTTTCTCTCCATCAGGTTCACATCAACCAGTACCTGGGGCTGGTGACAGGACAGATCAAGGAATTCACAGCAAAGTACACTTCTCTTTACTGGCTTCTGCGAATGTTCCCCACTATCCACCTATTCCACTTGCCCCCCACTAACCCCTCCTCCACTGGCCTCCTTCCCCACTCACCCCCTCTCCTATTGCCTGTCCTCACCTCCCACCCTTTTTGACCCCCTTCTCCACTAACCTCCCCCACAGACCCCTCATTCACAGACAACCCACCCACTGACTGCCCCTCTCTCACTGACCCTCTCTCCTCCTGACCGTTCTTTCCTCCTGACCCAGCTCCACTGTCCAAGACCCATCTCCACGTGTTCGTTCACAAACCCCAGCCCCAGACGTTCTCCTGGCTGAGTCTATGTCTGTCGGGAGCAGCGTTTTTTTTTTTAACCAGAGGAATCTTCATCTCTCTTCAGTCGGTCTCTCTTTCTCTCTTTCCAGAATCCAGGCTAAGCTCCCAGGATCCAAACCCAAAGCCGAATGAGTGGACCCAAAGGTGAACCTGCAGCCACTGAGCAAACTCCCGGACCCAACAATGCAATTAATCTTTACAATCGAGAGTCTTAACTGCCCACAAATCAGAGCACAGGGATCGAACATTTTTTTTTAAAAGGCTGCATTTGCCCCTTGGCCCAAGGCTTCAAGGCTCAAGGGACTCCCCTTCAGATTAATTTATCTTTTAATGCAGGGCATGCTCCCAGCCCAGCCTGCTGGCCTGTTCACAACAGCGATACCTCATGGGAACCTGGATGAAGGTGGGAACACAGTTTTATGGGTGAATAAGATCAGAATTTAGGCTGAGGGACCTTTGGGCCTGGAAGAGGGTGAAGGATGGGTATTGTAAGGAGGCCAGGGCTTGTGAGTGAAGGGGCCTGAGAGTTCAGAGAGGGAATTATCGGGTGGAGGGATTAGATGAGGGCAGAGACGGAAGTTGTAGACAAAACAAAAGAACTAGGGCCTCTGCCATTCAATATAACTGTAGCTTATTTTCTACCTCAGCTCCACTTTCCCACCTGCCTCCCACCTCCCTCATTCTAAAAGATGCCTTATTTATATCAGATATTGCAGCATCCTTAACCCACTGCAGTAGAGTGTTAGGTGATATCTTTAGATAGAGAGTGGTTAGAGCATAAAGTTTTACAATGAGGGGCTCATACAGAAAGGGTTGAGGGTGTAGAGGTGAAAATCCTTCCTCACAATCACTGAGTCACCAAACCTGGAAATATCATTTACAACCAGCGGTTTGAAACATTCAAGATTTACACAGAACCCCTCGTTCTGAAAGTTTCTGATCCCTTTTATTTCTTTGATGGAGGTTGAGCGTCAGTGGCAAGATCAGCGTCTGTGGCTCATCCCAGCTATGACGGTGACAGCTGCTGTGGGGTCTGGAGTCACATGTAGGCCAGACCAGGTAAGGATGGGCAGATTTCCTTCGCTAAAGGGACACGAGTGAACTGGATGGATTTTCACAACCACCAATAATTGCTCACCTAGGATAAGCTTTCAATTGGGCTTCAACCCTCACCCCCAGACCCTTATTGTGTGCCTCTGGATCGCTAGCCCAGGGACGGTACCACTATGCTGGTCTCTTCCCCCCCCCCCCCAGCCAAGAGATTCATGATTCTGTATGGAAAACATTTGAGAGTGGGTTTAGCTGTGAAATCCTTCATGTCTGATGACTTGGTCAAACGTGAAAAACAGCCATGTGGATGAGTCTACACAGACGCTGATCTTGCCACTGACGCTCAACCTCCATCAAAGAAATAAAAGGGATCAGAAATTTTCAGAGCAAGGGGTTCTGTGTAAATCTTGAATCTTTCAAACCGCTGGTTGTAAATGATATTTCCAGGTTTGGTGATTCAGTGATGGGCTGGAAACACCAGCCCTCAAAATGCAACAACTGTGAGAGTGAGTGAAAAAGCATGTAGGTATTTTTTTAATGGTGCTCATCACATATGAACTTAAGCATCAAAAAGTATGATATATTAAAAATGCTACAGCTGCATGCAATTCCCAATAATCTTTGTTCCTATTATTTAATTGTGGAAGCCATGTTTAAAAGCCTGTGTAAACAATGTGTTACTCTGTAATAGCATCCTTCCTCCAGTGGTGTCCCTGCAGCCCTGGCAGAAGGTCGGGCTTAGAACAGGGGAGAGGTCCCAGCTGGGTGGCAGCGCCAAGGCCGGAGACAGTGGGCAGCCTGCCCATTATATACCCCGACAGTGACATCCAGCAATCAGCTCAGAGTGTGGCAGGGCCAGATCATCCCTGTCTCCTGTTGTGCTGCCACCTACTGGTAAATATCATGCTCCACAATAATCCTGAAAAACACAAGAGATAGGAATTACAATAGAAATATATCAGAAATGACTTTACATGGGGGATCGAGTTACCCTCCACAAGCTCTGGTCCTAAAAACCCCGTCTATATAACATCTGAGAACATAAACTGACATTGTACATATATTTCGTCGTTAAACAGTGATGTACTTCAGTATTCTGCATTTTTAAAAAACTCATTCATAGGGAGAGGGTCGAGTCAAGAGTCAACCACAACAATGTGAGCCTGGAGTCACATGTAGGCCAGACAAGGTAAACATGGTAGTTTCCTCGCCTAAAGGATATAAGTGAGCCACAGGGTTTTTTTTTTCCCTGACAATCAATTCACAGTCATCATTTACCTCCTAATTCCAAAGTCTTATGATTTCAAATTCCACCATCTCCCACAGCAGGATTCAAACCCAGGTCCCCCAGGAATTACCAGGGTTTGTGGAGGCCGTCTGTTGGGTCCCCTGGTGGCTGCTTCCAGTGTGGTCAGCCCTCCTGTGAGGAGACCAATCGCAGCTGAGGTGACCGTTCGGCAGAACACCTTGGTTCAGTCAGCAACTACGACCCAACCTGCTCTCACCTTGACCTGAGCTTGCTGGTGTGTCCCACAACGAAAGTCAGTGTAAACTCAAGGAACAGCATCTATTTTTTTTCAGTCGGTTACTTCACAGCTTTCTGAACCCAACAATGGGACCATTAATGACAGGCCATAATCTCCTCGTCGCCGTTCTGTCTCCTTTGTGTGAAACTGGTTTCGTCTGTTTGCAGTTCTCAAAGACTGATCTAAGTACTTCTTTTATTGCCTTGATTATATTTCCACCCTGAGCTCTGCATGACTGACCTTCCCATTATTTAACTTCTCCTGTCTTTCATCACAGATCATTCCCTTGTAGCTGGCCTTTTCCTGAACTATTACATTTCTTGTACCGTTGAAGCGTGAATTTGTCCATATCGTACTCTGCTCTTTCAACATAATCGAGAGGTTAAAGCATTTAAAAGATCCTTAGATAAGTACATGAATGTTTGAAGGGATATGGTCCAAGAGCAGGCAGGTGCGACTAGCTGAGTTTGGGATTATGGTCGGCACGTACTGGTTGGTCCAGCCTGTGCTGTACGATTAGATTAGATTAGATTACTTCCAGTGTGGAAACAGGCCCTTCGGCCCAACAAATCCACGCCGACCCGCCGAGGTGCAACCCACCTAGACCCTATTCCCCTACATTTACCCCGATTCTTTGACTCTATTGTAAAGATATAAATTACTGAGAAGTTTTTTAAAAAGAAGTATTGCTCTCAGGACTTTTGGCTTGTGTCCAGTTGCAGAATGTAACATAAAGAAATGACGTTTCGCATCAGGCAGGGCCAATTGAAAGAATTTGATGATCAATAATCAGGCGGAAGGCGGTGACGCAGTGATAATGCAGGTGGAGTGGGTTCAAATTTCACCACCGACCAGGTGGAATTTAAATCCAAATCATAAATCGGAAATTAAACATGGTGACTATGAAACGATTGTCAATTTGTTGTAAAGCCATCTAATGCCCCTCAAGGGGAAATCTGCTGTCCATACCTGGCCTGCCTTCATGTGACTCCAGTCTCCACAGCAATTTGGTTGGGTGTTACCTGCCCTCTGAAATGCCCAAGCGAGACAATTAAAGGGCACTTAGAGATGGGTAATAAATGGCCAGTGTCGACCAGGTGAAAGAATAAAGGGGGAGAGAAATGATCTGCTCTTGAGGTTTCTCCAGACTACTCCAGCGGTCACAGTAATCCAAATGCTTTCTGTGAGCCAGTGAGTGCTGACACCCAGCACAGGAGACTGGCCCTTGGACTAAATCTCAACCATGCTCTGACTGCTGAGGTGGCTCGGTTTAGTAATGCACTTACCTTGTTGTGAGACTCTGCCAACCGCAGTATCTGGGCATTATCACACCGAAGTGGCTACACGCAAATTGGTCACTTGTGTTTCTGACAGTTCACAAGGTGCAAAGTGGGCCACCATGATGCAGTGGCAGTGTCCCTATCTCTGGGTCAGAAGGCCCAAGTTCAAGAGGTGTGAAATAAGACTCTCTGAACAGGTTGATTAGAAAATCACTACAAGTTGAAGTGTGCAGTGGGATGCCCTGCAATGGTAAAAGTTGCTCCATGAATGCATTGTTTTTTTTTCTATTTAGGAGATATTTTTCTCTGAATAAAATTGTGGCTAACAATATCTCACAGTGGCTCACAGGGAAGTTCAGTTTTTCTCTGATGGCTTTCAATCTCACTGCCTCTCACTGTCGACAGATCCTCAACATGTTATATCGCGTTAATTTGCAGCCGCTCCAGGAAAGGAGGGCAAAGAGGAAATCTACAATTTTGAAATCTGTCATTCTTGATCACAGTGGGATGTTGCTAGCCAGTTCACTGCTCTGTGCTCTGTTCTTCAAGTCTGAATTTGTAAAAGAACCTATACCTGCATCTGAAACAGTGCAATAAAGGAGGCTTTCCTCAACCAACAGTGTGTGACTCATACCTCAACATACAAGATCACGGTGGTACAGTGGTTAGCACTACTGCCTCACAGCGCCAGAGACCCGGGTTCAATTCCCGCCTCAGGCGACTGACTGTGTGGTTGCATGGGGGTTTCCTCCCACAGTCCAAAGATGTGCAGGCCAGGTGAATTGGCCATGCTAAATTACCCGTAGTGTTATGTAGGGGTATGGGTGGGTTGCGGGGCGGAGTGGACTTGTTGGGCCGAAGGGCCTGTTTCCACACTGTAAGTAATCTAATCTTCCTGTGAAGACGAGAGGGATGGTGTGGGAGGGAAGGAGAGAAAAACATTCGTTGAATGAGAGGAAAGGACACAAGGAAGATGGAGGAAAAGGGGGTAGGAGAGAGGGAGTGATGAGAATGAGAGACAAGGGGACGGAGAAGTGAGGAGATCTACAATTCAGATCAGGGAGGGAGAAAATGAGAGGGAGAAAGGGTGGGACAGAAAGTGATAAAAAGTCAGGGACTTGAGGAGAGGGACAGGGAGAGTAGAATGGTTTGGGAGAGGAAGAGGAATTGAGTTGAGAGGAGTGAGGCAGGGGAGAGGGGGGAGCAGCAGATTAGGAAGGAGGAAGGAAGGAATGGGGGTTAGGGAGAGAGGGTGACAGCAGGAGGGAGGGACCGAGAGAGAGGGAGTGACTGGGTATTAAAGGAGGAGGAAGGGAAAGCCAGAGCGAGAGAGAGAAGCGGGGAGCTTGTGATTGGAAGGGGAGCTCGGCTCAAGAGCAGGACAGCGCGATGGGGAACACGGACTCAGGGATGCTCGAAAACGTTGACCCCTCTATCCTGGAGGAACCCGAGGAACCCTCCCCGGGCGAACGGCGCCAGGGAGCCGGGAGAACCCGGTGAAGTTCCAGGGTCAGGGACTTCGAGCAGATCCGGAGCCAGTTTGCTGCGGGACCGGAGACTTTTCGAAGATCCCAAATTTCCTGCAGCCGCGGGCTCCCTGGGAGCAGTGAAGGAAACGGGGATCGAGTGGATCCGAGCCAGTGTAAGATCCGGGATCAGGTCGATCAAAGTGTGGTAATCTAGAGACGAGGGAAGACGGAGTGGGCTGGACTTAAAGGACAGAGACAGGAGTTAGTCAGAGTTCAGGGACTTTGACTCAATTAAAACTTTATCCTTGCCAACTGTCCCACACTCTGCACTGTGTCAACAAAGCACCAAATACCCAAATACCCCCTGACAATCTCTCCACACCCCTGTCCTTTTCATATAATAAGGTGCCAGTGTTTACAGGGAGACTCGGGGGGGTGGGGGGAGTAAGTGTGTGTCAGTATTTACAGGGAGACTCCGGGGGGTTGTCAGTACTTACAGGGAGACTGGGGGGGGGGGGGGGGTGGTTAGTATTTACAGGGAGACTCCGGGGGGGGGTGTAAGTATTTACAGGGAGACTCCGGGGGAGGGAGGGGGGGTGGTCAGTATTTACAGGGAGACTTTGGGGTGTTGTCAGTACTTACAGGGAGACTGGGGGGGGGGGGGGTGTCAGTACTTACAGGGAGACTGCGGGGGTGATTGGGGGTAATGAGTGTCAGTATTTATAGGGAGACTGGGGGGAGTGTCAGTATTTACAGGGAGATTGCAGGGGGGGAGGAGTGTCAGTATTTACAGGGAGATTGCAGGGGGGGAGGAGTGTCAGTATTTACAGGGAGATTGCAGGGGGGGAGGAGTGTCAGTATTTACAGGGAGATTGCAGGGGGGGAGGAGTGTCAGTATTTACAGGGAGATTGCAGGGGGGGAGGAGTGTCAGTATTTACAGGGAGATTGCAGGGGGGGGAGTGTCAGTATTTACAGGGAGATTGCAGGGGGGGAGTGTCAGTATTTACAGGGAGATTGCAGGGGGGGGAGTGTCAGTGTTCACAGGGAGATTGCGGGGGGATTGTCAGTATTTACAGGGAGATTGCAGGGGGGGAGGAGTGTCAGTATTTACAGGGAGACTGGGTGGGGGGAGGAGGAGTGTCAGTATTTACAGGGAGACTGGGGGTCAATTGTGTCAGTATTTACAGAGTCTTCCTCATTCGCGGGGTGGGGTGAGGGTGTGGTAATATCAGTATTTACACAGAGACCCCATACGGAGGTTGTGCTGGGTTGGGGGGGGGGGGGTGATGGGAGTGAGAGTGAGAGTGAGGGGTTTGTCAGTATTTACACAGAGTCCCCATACTCAGGTTGTGCTGGGTTGGAGGGAGGTGGGTGTCAGTATTTACACCAGAGATCCCATAGGGAGGTTGTGCTGGGTTGTGGGGAGGTGGGGGTGTGTGTCAGTATTTAGACGCAGTCCTTGGGGACTGATGGTGGATGTGGGGGGGGGGGATGGGGGTGCGTCTTCAGTATTTCCATAGCGTCCGGAGAGGAGGACGATGGGGTGTCTGTCAGTATTTGCTGGGGTTTAGGGAAACATTTCTGTCCTTGGGGCTAGTTGGGATATCACTTCCATGATTGTGGAAGTCTGAAATGTGTGCAGATAGTAAAGCAAGCTTAAAAGGTTCAATGTTCATTCAAATTACAGGAACTGTTTTCAAAGCCCCAGTTTTTTGTGGATTCGATCAGCCGCACGGATATTCGCCAAGGCCGGCTCGGTGAGTGTCAGTCTGTGAATCCTTCTCTGCTCCTTCACGTTGTCCACACCGACCCGCCGAAGTGCAACCCATCCAGACCCAGGCAATTTAGCATGGCCAATTCACCAAACCTGCACATTTTTGGGCTGTGGAAGGAAACCAGAGCACCCGGAGGAAACCCACGCAGACACGGGGAGAATGTGCAAACTCCACACAGTCGCCTGAGGTGGGAATTGAACCCGGGTCTCTGGCGCTGTGAGGCAGCAGTGCTAACCACTGTGCCACCGTGCTGCCCACGGTGCCGTATGCTCTTGGTGAAGTCTCACCAATGCCCAATTGCATGGCACAATTGTTTCTTGGTACATTTTAGCCCAAGTCTGAATATAGTCCAGATCTTGTCACATATGAACATCGACTGCTTCAAAGTTGTTCATGGCGCAGAACATTGTTCAATCACCAGTGAACTCTTTTTGTGGATGTGGGCGTCACTAGTCAGATTAATATTTATTATCCATCCCTAATTGTCCAGAGGGCAGTTAAGTGTCAACCACATTGCTGTGGTCTGGAGTCACATGTAGGCCAGGTGAAGACAACAGTTCCCTTCCTATTAGTGACCAGATGGGTTTCTCTGACATTGGTTTCATGGCTGTTATTAACCACCTAATTCCAGAAATTAATGAATTCCAATTCCACCATCTACCATGGCAGGATTCAAACCCAGTCAATAGTTATAATAACCACTATGCCATCACCTCCCTGCATATAATATGTTTCCATTTTAAGGTCAGGAGTGGGGATGTTCTCTCACTCAAAATCTGTCTTAATTTCTCTTACTTTTCTCTCTCTCATTCCTTCTCTTGCTCTGCCATTTTCTCTCTCACTCACTCACTGTCTTAATCTCTCACTTTTTTTTTCACTTTCCCCTCTCAATCGAACTCTCTCCTCTTTACAGGTGATTGCTGGTTCCTGGCAGCTATGTCCTCACTGACCCTCGATGAAAAGCTCTTCACTTATGCAGTTCCCACCGAGCAGAGTTTTCAGCAGCCGTATGCCGGGATCTTCCATTTCCGGGTACGGAACTGGGATCAACCCCATCAGATGGAGGCAATGGAGCTAGAAATGTGTGTGTTGTGTGAGTGTGTGAACAAGTGAGTTTCTGTTTGTGTGAGTGTGTGCACTTGTATGGGATACACTTGTGTGTGTGTGTGTGTTTCTGAGTATGTTGGTCTGTGTGTGTGTTTGTGTGTCTGTCTGTTCATGAGGAATGACGGTTTGATTCAATCCCGAGGGGGTTCTGGGGGCATGTGTAGGCCAGACAGTTAAGGACGGCAGATTGCCCTTCCCCAAAATGACATTAGTGAATCAGATGAGTGATTCCTACAGTTGATGGTGGTTGTCATGGTTATCATCACCCAGTCTAGATTCTAATTGCAGATTTATTAATTAACTTTAAATTCTGCCAGCAGCTGGGGTAGGATTTGAATACTTGACCCTGGATCAATACTTATGCTAAGATCGCTCATCCACTAACATCATGGCCACTGCACCAGCATTGCCTCACGATGGGTAAAATTCAACCCCAACTCCCTGCTGAAGAATGGCTGATTGAGTGAGGATGTTGTACTTCCCATGGAGACAGGCCTTTGGGAGAGGAACAGATGGAAACAGGCTGGGGCTGGGGATGATGCTGGGGGGGGGCATTTAGACAAAAGGACCAGTTTTATATACTATGTTTAAATCTGCCTGTTCTCCAAGTTCTGGCAGTACGGAAAATGGGTGGATGTTGTCGTGGATGATCAACTCCCAGTGAAGAACCAGAGACTAATCTTCACCTCATCGTCCTCGCGGAATGAACTCTGGAGTGCCCTTCTAGAGAAGGCCTATGCCAAGTAAGGACCCAATCTTCTCCCATATCAAACACTGTTTGCTGTAGATCCACCAAAGAGAGAGATCTTGAGATTAATTTCACTGATTAGTTATCAACACCAACATTCGAGGGAAGTTTTATATTCCAGGTGGTCCTCACTTAGAATGGCATGTTTTCTATATCAGGCAAACACTGTAAAGTTCTCTACAATACTGAATTGATAAGGACACAGTGCGGCTAGACATAGAGTAAAGCTCTCTCAATTCTTTTAAACTGCAAGTAAAGCTTCATCTACACTTTCCCCATCAAAGTCCCACAATAGAGACAGCATGTGGTTAGATACAGAGTAAAGCTTCCTTCACCCTTCTAAACTCAAAGTCAATTTAAAATAAAGCTTCCTCTACACTGTCCCCATCAAACACTCACGTCAAGCACAGCATGGAGTTAGATACAGAGTAAAGCTCCCTGGTCTCCTTCCTATAGGAAAGATGTTGTGAAACTTGAAAGGGTTCAGAAAAGATTGACAAGGATGTTGCCAGGGTTGGAGGATTTGTGCTATAGGGAGAGGCTCAACAGGCTGGGGCTGTTTTCCCTGGAGCATCAGAGGATGAGGGGTGACCTTAGAGGTTTACACAATCATGAGGGGCATGGTTAGGGTAAATAGGCAAAGTCTTTTCCCTGGGGTTGGGGACTCCAGAACTAGAGGGCATAGGTTTAGGGTGAGAGGGGAAAGATATAAAAGAGACCTACTGGGCAACGTTTTCACAGAGAGGGTGGTACGTGTATGGAATGAGCTGCCAGAGGAAGTAATGGAGGCTTGTACAATTGCAACATTTAAGAGGCATTTGGATGGGTATATGAATAGGAAGGGTTTGGAGGGATTTGGGCCGGGTGCTGGCAGGTGGGACTAGATTGGGTTGGGATATTTGGTTGGTATGGACGGGTTGGACCGAAGGGTCTGTTTCCATGCTGTGCATCTCTATGACTCTATACTGTCCCCATCAGACACTCCTAGACTTAGATACAGGGTAAAACTAGTAAAACTACCTCTACACTGTCACCATCAAACACTCCCAGGATAGAGACAGCACAGGATTAAATGCAGAGTAAAGCTCTCTCTGCAGTATCCCCATCAAATATTTCAGGATGGCACATGGGGTTGCAGTGACCATGAGGAGTAATCAGTGATAATGCAGTAAAAGTGTCAGGACCTTCTTGAGGGAGGGAGTGTTTCCTTGTCAGTGCAGACTAACATCTCTCAAATTAAACTGAGTTTACCATTTTGAATTTTATTGGCTTGTCTTTGTCAATTAACTACCAATAAGCTGTAAGTGATTGGCACAGTGGGTGGAGTTTGGTTGGCATTGCAGGCCATTAAATAGAGAGAGACTCAATGAGGCAATAGCCTCCCCATTATTACTTTGATGTTGCTCTATCTAGAGAGGAAAGACTGAGGAGACTTGGGCCCATTTTCACTGGAGTTTAGAAGAATGAGAGGTGATTTTCGTCTTGAAATTTTCAAAATCCCCCCCCACAGGATTTGACACCTTCTCACTCATTCATTCTTCCCTTCTATGTCACTCTCACCCCCTCACTCATCCCCTCCCACCCACCCTCTCTTTCCCTCCCTCACTCACCCTCTTTCACCCACTCTTCCCCACTCACTCACCCACCCTCTCACCCAATCTCTTTTAACCTCACATGCACTCTCTCCTACCCACTCTTCTCTCCCCCCCCCCCCCCCCAGCTCCCCACATTCACTGCACACAGAGATCTGGTGACGTGGAGGGAAAGGGAGCTGGAAACAAAATTTGGAAAAGGGTGATTGAAAATTTTTAAAAAGTGAGGAGCAGGCTTAAATTCTATTCTGTCCAAAAATATATTTTTTTCTTAAAATCAGGAACAAAAACATCACATGAGCATTTTGATTTGGATGTTGTAGGATTTGCCAGCAATTTCAACAAGGACAGTTGGACAACAGTCTACATATCGAACAAATACATTCCATGACCATTACCCAATTTGCCTGAGGCCAAAACAGTTCAAATTGGAAATGCAGAGCGTTCTCTAAACAACACATTTCACTGAGATGCCTCAATACTTCTTAATTTATGTCACGTAACCTTTGTGATCAAAGCACACAGCACAAGAGGTATTGAAGTTCCCAGTCTCCCTAGAACACTAGAGGGGCTGAAAGGCCTTAGCTAGCAACCTTTCCAATCGAACAAATGGCGTCAAATACCCTGCTTCTACTCACACTTACCTCTGAGAAGCAGACTCTGACAGCTTTACCTGAACACCACAGAAACCAGAGTAACTAGTTTGATTTGTAACTCCTTCCCTGGGGGCACATGTTTTGCAATGAAACCAAGCGAAAAACTGTTCAGAAATGCAACACAATAGACTTCTGTGTTACACACGATCACATGGCGGGGGGATTTGCTCAATGTTATTATCTGGAATGAGCTGCTGAATGTGGGTATGGATTTCAAAATTCCATGCAATTTGATCGAGATTTCAAAAGGAAAACATTTGATATGCACAGAGAGGGTGGTGCATGAATGGAATGAGCTGACAGAGGAAGTGGTGGAGGCTGGTACAATACAACATTTAAAAGGCATCAGGCTGGGACTATGAATAGGAAGGGTTTAGAGGGATATGGGCCAGGTGCTGGCAAATGGGACTAGATTAGGTTAGGATAACTAGGTGACATGGACAAGTTGAACTGAAGGGTCTCTTTCCATGCTGTACATCTCTATGACTCTATGACTGTTGAGGAAAGCCCAGGAATGTGATGGGAAATTGGATAGCTTTCGACTGACCAGGTAGTCCAAGTTGCCATGACATTGTGCATTTTTCACCCATACGTTGTAGTCGGTCTTTCTGAAACTATGACTTTTACAGTGTGATTTACTGCATGGTAAAAACAATGACTGCAGATGCTAGAAACCAGATTCTGGATTAGTGGTGCTGGAAGAGCACAGCAGTTCAGGCAGCATCCAAGGAGCAGCGAAATCGACGTTTCGAGCAAAAGCCCTTCATCAGGAATAATAATGAAGGGCTTTTGCCCGAAACGTTGATTTCGCTGCTCCTTGGATGCTGCGTGATTTACTGCATGGATCTATGTTAGTGGGTAATCCAAGATGGAGGATGGGAAACATTGCATCTGTAACAGCTGCTCCATTTTGAGGTATTTTAGGCCTATGAGATGATTTCCTCGAATGACGGTTTTATATGCTGTTGCAACTGTTTTGGAACTTTGGAGAAAAAAAGTCAAAACGGCACTTTTAAAAGGGAGAGCCACTGACAAAGGATGTGGTCTGTAAGGGAGAGAGAGAAAGAAACCCATACTGCTAACTGACACAGCAGTGAATCTGAGCAGTTACTGCCTTTGCTGTTTGAATTCATGTATCACTGGACATCAGAGTATGTCTAGGAAAATTTAACAAACAGTGAAATTCACAACAGATCTTGGAGGAACCTATTTGGAAAAGGTCACAGTACAGAAACAGATAAGCGAATAGTTTTAAGTACAGCCTTGCTGTAAATCCACAATAGTGAGTAGAGTGAGTTCTTTCCTGATTATATGTTTTTATTAGGATCTGTCTCTTGATTAAATTTTTAAAATGTAAACTATAAGTATTAAGTTAGCCTGGAGTAGTGTTTTGTAGAGCAATAAGATGATGCTATTTTCTGGGTCTGTAGATTGAAAAGAGCAAAATGGCCTTTGATAAAGTGATATGCTCCTTGTTGGGCGTGGGAGTTTCGAGAGAGTTTACGGGTTACTGAGGATTATATCTGCAATAACTGTCATTGGTTGCGAATCCTGTCACATCGAATGGATCGGTTGGAGCGACAGTTAGAGGCAATGAGAAATTTACAAGAGCAAGGGAGTGTGATGGATGGCAGTTATAGGAAGGGAGAAAAACTGCAGATACAGTCAGGTGGAAGGGTTAACTCCAGGAAAGCTAGGCAGGTAGTACAGGAGTCTTCAGTCGCTATCGCCATTTCAAATAAGTATGCTGTTTTGGAAAATGTAGGTGATGATGTTTTTACCTAGGACTGGTAGCTTAATGATCCAGGATACAAATGCTATCGAAAGGATAGAAAGGGAGGCAAGAGAGAAAGGGGAGTGACATTTTTGATAAGGGATAGCAATACAGCTGTACTAACGGAGGATATTCCCAGAAATACATCCAGGGAAGTTATTTGGGTGGAACTGAGAAATAAGAAAGGCATGATCACGTTATTGGGATTGTACTATAGACCCCCTAATAGCCAGGGGAATGTAGCATGAACAGCCAAGTTTCTGGTAACAAGACAGGCTCTAACGTAATGTGGGGTACATCAGGTTCCAAGAGATCGATTGTGTTAGGGACTCTCTAGACAGAGGCACAGACAGACGTTTTTGCAGCCAGCAGCAAAAAATCAGAATGGTATGTTGCCTCCCTGGTACAAGGATCAAGGATGTCTCAGAGAGGGTGCAGAATGTTCTCAAAGGGGAGAGGGACCAGCAAGCGGTCATTGTACACATTGATACCAACAACATAGGAAGGGGAAAGGATGAGATTCTGAAGGGAGAATACAGAAAGTTAGGCAGGAATTTAAAAAGGAGGTCCTCAAGGGTAGTAATGTCTGCTTTACTCCCGGTGCTAGAGCGAGTGAGGATAGGAATAGGATAGAGCAGATGAAGGCGTGGCTGAGGAGCTGGTGTATGGGAGAAGGATTCACATTTTTGGATCATTAGAATCTCTTCTGGGGTAGTAGTGAGGGATGGATTGCACCTGAATTGGAAGGAGACTAATAAACTGGCAAGGAGATTTGCTAGAGCTGCTTGAGAGCATTTAAACGAGGAAGGGGGTTGGGACCCAGGGAGATAGTGAGGAAAGAGATCAATATGAGACTGGTACAGTTGAGAAAAGAAGTGAGTCAAACACTCGGGGCAGGCAGGGACAAAGCAGAGAACAAGGTAGGACTGATAAACTAAACTGCATTTATTTCAATGTAAGAGGGCTAACAGGGAAGACAGATGAACTCAGAGTATGGTTAGGAACATGGAACCGGGATATCATAACGATTACAGAAACATGGCTCAGGGATGGACAGGACTGGCAGCATCTAGATTAGAGTGGTGCTGGAAAAGCACAGCTGGCTCTAATCTGGACTCTGGTTTCCAGCATCTGCAGTCCTTGTTTTTACCTAGGACTGGCAGCTTAATGATCCAGGATACAAATGCTATCGAAAGGATAGAAAGGGAGGCAAGAGAGAAAGGGGAGTGACATTTTTGATAAGGGATAGCAATACAGCTGTACTAACGGAGGATATTCCCAGAAATACATCCAGGGAAGTTATTTGGGTGGAACTGAGAAATAAGAAAGGCATGATCACGTTATTGGGATTGTACTATAGACCCCCTAATCGCCAGTGGGAAATTGAGAAACAAATTTGTAAGGAGATTTCAGTTATCTGTAAGAATAATAGAGAGGTTATGATAGGGGATTTTATCTTTCCAAACATAGACTGGGACTGTCATAGTGTTAAGGGTTTAGATGGAGAGGAATTTGTTAAGTGTGTATAAGAAAATATTCTGATTCAGTATGTGGATGTACCTACTACAGAACGTGCAAAACTTGATCTACTCTTGGGAACTAAGGCAGGGCAGGTGACTGAGATGTCAGTGGGGGAGCACTTTGGGGCCAGCGACCATAATTCTATTAGACTTAAAATAGTGATGGAAAAGGATAGACCAGATCTAACAGTTAAGGAAGGCTAATTTTGATAGTATTAGGCAAGAACTTGCAAAAGCTGATTGGGGCAGATATTCGCAGGTAAAGGGACGGCTGGAAAATGGGAAGCCTTCAGAAATGAGATAACGAAAGTCCAGAGACAGTATATTCCTGTTAGGGTGAAAGGAGAGGCTGGTGTGTGTAGGGAATGCTGGATGACGAGAGAAAGTGAAGGTTTGGTTAAGAAAAAGAAGGAAGCATACTTCGGGTATAAACAGGATAGATCAAGTCAATCCTTATAAGAGTATAAATGCAGTAGGAGTATACTTAAGGGGGAAATCAGGACGGCAAAAGGGAGACATGAGATAGCTTTGGCAAATAGGGGGTTAGGGAGAATCCAAAGGGTTTTTACAAATACATTAAGGACAAAAGGGTAACTAGGGAGCGAATAGGGCCCCTCAAAGATCAGCAGGGCGGCCTTTGTGTGGAGCTGCAGGAGATGGGGGAGTATTTTGCATCAGGGATAATATAGAAAGTGGGGAAATGGAGGGTGACATCTTGAAAAATGTCCATATTGAGGAGGAAATGCTGGATGTCTTGAAACGCATAAAGGTTGATAAATCCCCAGGATCTGATCAAGTGAAAACTGGAACTCTGTGGCAAGCTGAGGAAGTGATTGCTGGGCCCCTTGCCGAGATATTTGTATCATCGATATTCACAAGTGAGGTGCCAGAAGACTGGAGGTTGGCTAATGTGGTATCATTACTTAAGAAAGGTGGTAAGGACAAGCCAGGAAACTATAGACCAGTGAGCCTAACATCTGTGGTGGTGAAGTTGTTGGAGGGAATCTTGAGGGACAGGATTTGCCCATATGTGGAAAGGCAAGGACTGACTAGGGATAGTCAACATAGCTTTGTACGTGTGAAATCATGCCTCACGAACTTAATTGAGTTTTTTGAAAAAGTAACAAAGATGATTGATGAGGGCAGAGTGGTGGACATATCTAAAAGGTATTCGACAAGGTTCCCCATGGGAGACTGGTTAGCAAGGTAGATCTCATGGAATAGAGGGAGAACCAGCCATTTGGATAAGAACTGGCTCAAAGTTTGAAGGCAGAGGGTGGTTTTTTGGACTGGAGGCCTGTGACCAGTGATGTGCCACAAGGATCGGTGCTGGGTCCACTACTTTTCGTCATTTATATAAATGATTTGGATGTGAACACAGGAGGTATAGTTACTAAGTTTGCAGATGACTCCAAAATTGGAGGTGTAGTGGACAGCGAAGAAGGTACCTCTTGATCAGATGGGCCAATGGGCTGAGAAGTGGCAGATGGAGTTTAATTTAGGTAAATGCGAGGTGATAGAATTTTGGGAAAGCAAATCAGAGCAGGACTTCTACACTTAATGGTAAGGTCCTGGGGAATGTTGCGGAACAGAAACCTTGGAGTGCAAGTTCATGGCTCCTTGAAAGTAGAGTCGCAGGTAGATAGGATAGCGATGAATGTGTTTTATATTCTTTCCTTTATCAGAGTATTGAGTATCGGAGTTGGGAGGTCATGTTGCAGCTGTACAGGATGTTGGTTAGGCCACGTTTGGAACATTGCATGCAATTCTGGTCTCGTTCCTATCGGAAAGATATTGTGAAACTTGAAAGAGTTCAGAAGATTTACAAGCATGTTGCCAGGATTGGAGGATTTGAGCTACAGTGAGAGGCTGAATAGGTTGGAGCTGTTTTCCCTGGAGCATTGAAGGCTGAGGGGTGATCTCAGAGGTTTATAAAATCATGAGGCGCATGGATAGGATAAATAGACAAAGTCTTTTCCCTGAGATGGGGGATCCCAGAACTAGAGGGCATAGGTTTAGGGTGAGAGGGGAAAGATATAAAAGGGACCTAAGGGGCAACGTTTTAAAGCAGAGGCTGATATGTGTAAGTAATGACCTGCCAGAAGTAGTGGTGGAGGCTAGTATAATTGCAACATTTAGAAGGCTAGAAAAAAGTGAGGATTGCAGATGCTGGCGATCAGAGTTGAGTGTGTGGAGGAGAAAAAGCTTGGCAGGTCAGGCAGCATCCAAGGACCAGAAGAATCAAGGTCTTGGGCATTAGCCTTTCATCAGGAATTTCCTGATGAAGAGCTAATGCCTGAAATGTCGATTCCCTTGCTCTTCAGATGCTGCATGAACCTGCTGTGCTTTTCCACCTTCGCACTCTCGACAACATTTAAGAGGCACCTGGATGGGTATATGATTAGGAAGGGTTTAGAGGGATATGGGCCAAGTACTGGTAAATGGGACGAGATTAGAGTGGAGTACCTGGTCGGCATGGACTCGTTGGGCTGAAGGGTCTGTTTCCATGCTGTACATCTCTATGACTTAAATGGATCGGTATGGTTGAGAATCCAGTGTGGGCTGCAGTTGTGCCCAATGCCACCACTAGGTGGAACACCATGTGCTAACATAATCAGAACATTGGTTTAAAACTCCATAACAAGGACCAAGGACCTGTTGTGATGTGGTGGTAATGTCCATACCCCTTAACCAGGAGATCTGGATTAGAGTCCCACCTGCTGCAGAGGTGTTTAATAATACCGCTGAATAGGTTGACCAAGGGAAGATTCAAGGAAAGCACACCTGTTAGGAACTCTTCAAAATAGCCAACAATTTGCTCATGATGTTTGGAAATTTGTAAGGATCATTTAACCTGTATTTTAGCAAATCCTACATGGTTTATGGCTATTCAATTAAACAGCGTTGATCTACCTGAGGGGACAGCTCTGTTTGTCCTGCCTTTACTCAATTTCCGCACTCCTTTCAATTTTCTCACAGTGCTGTCCTTAGCGGTATTGAAATCAGTCGCATCTTATTTCATAGCAATCTATTCTGCAATCACTAGCTAGTGACTGTTCAGTTAAGACATTTTTTAAAAGAGCCACGAAGTCGACTACCTGTAGCAGGTAGAGATCACCTGACTTCAGCAGTGTCACTCCCTGATATACCCCACACCCTTCACTGTAACTCTGATATAGCACACAACCCTAACCAGAACACTCCAATATAGCCAGCATACCTCACTGTAACACTCTGATATCCCCCACATCCCTGCACCCGTCAGGGTAATAATGTTATATCCCACTCCCCTCAGTGTAACACTCACATGCAGCTTTTAAGATCTAAAGTGTCAACAAAGACAATTATTTTGATATGATGGTGACATTCTGGTCTTGCCCCTGTAGGCTGTATGGTTCCTATTCCAGTTTAATCGGCGGCAATGTGTCAGAGGCAATGGAAGACTTCACCGGAGGAATTGCTGTCTCTTTGGAGAAATTGAGCTCCAGAAACCCAGATGAGCTGTGGACGTTGATTAAGCGAGCTCTCACCAAGCAGTCACTGGCATCCTGCAGCATCGAGGTAATGCCAACACTGTGCTGTTGCTCTCTCACTCCCAATGGGAGGCTCCAATATGGTGTTGCTGAGCAACTCCAGGCCTCAATGACCAGTCTGATGGGATACTGTTGATTTACTGGATCTCTTCAGGAGATCATGGGTCTTTAACTCTCTGTCGCTGTCCACTGCCCCTCACTGGGTTGTAGCTACTGAGGTCAAGGGGAGGTGGTGGCTCAGAGTGTAACAGTTGGGGAATTGGGGAGAGAGGGTTAAACATAGAAAATGGTAGCTGTGTAGGTTATTCAGCCTTTCAAACCTACTATGCTATTCAATGTGATCATGGCTGATCATCTGCCTCAGTCCACGGTTCCCACTTTCTCCCCATACCCTTTCATCCCTTTAGCCAGAAGAAACATATCTAACATCTTCTTGGTCTCATCTGCCTTTCTGTGGCAGAGAATTCCATAGTCCTAAATATTTTACCCAGCATCTTTAGACAGTGACCTCTGGTTCTGGAGTGGTAGAGAGAGGGAAATTGGTGGAGTGGATTATGGCTTATAGAAAGGGATAGACTCGGTAAAGCTAAGTGTGTAGGGATGGGGGTTTTAGTGGGAGGGGTTACTGGGGACTTGGGGTCACACAGGAGACAGAGGGCTTGAAGAGAAATGGATGCTGGGTGTCTAGAAGACAAAGGCACAGAGAGAGAGAGAGAAAGAGAAAGAAAGAGTGTGGAACTGAAGGGGATTGGGGGTAGTGGTGAATGAGTAAGGGTTGGGTAGAGAGGGAATCTAAAGGAGAATTGGAGGAGAGGAGAATGGAGACAGATTCCGAGAAAGTGCTGGGCAGAGTGGGAACTTGAAAAGGGTGGGGTAGAGAGGGTTTGGGAGAAAGGAGTTTGGCATCTTATTAAGAAAGAGGAACTGGGCAGCACGGTGGCTCAGTGGTTAGCATTGTTGCCTCACAGTGCCAGGGACTTGGGTTCAATTGTCGCCTTAGGTTACTGTCTGTGTGGAGTTTGCACATTCTCCCCATGTCCCGGTGGGTTTCCTCCAGATGCACCGGTTTCCTCCCATAGTCCAAAGATGTGCAGATTAGGTGAATTGGCTATGCTAAAAATTGCCCAAAGTGTTCAGGGATGTGTAGGTTAGGTGTATTAGTCAGAGGTAGAGGTAGAGCAGTAGGGAAATGGGCCTGGGTGGGTTGCCCTTCGGAGGGTCAGCGTGGACTTGTTGGGGCAAATCCACACTGTAGGGATTCTATGTTATTCTGTATAACTGAGGGTGGGTTTGGGGGAAGAGAGGATTGGGTGTTTTAGGAGGGAGAGGCTCTGAGGGAGGATATGGGGAAGAGAGGAACCCTGAGGGAATGTTAGAGAGAGGGGGCGAAAATGGGGTTTTGGATAGAGGGGGACTCTAAGGGAGAATCAGGGGATGAGAGGCACTTTGAGAGGATTGGGCAGAGTGAGGTCCTGAAGGAGAGTAGGGTGAAGAGGGAATTTGGTGTTTGAGGAGAGAGAGGAACTCTGATGGAGACTTCTATGGAGATGCGAATGGGGATTTTGGAGAGAGGGACTCTGAGGAAGGGTTAGGAGAGAGGGGAATGATGGTTTTGGGAAAAGAGAGGCTCTGAGGAAGGATTAGAGGGAATTGGAGTAGAGGAAGGGTTGAGGAGACAGGGAGTCTGGCAGGAGCTGAGACCTCACCAAAGAGAGATATCAGGGTATGGACGCTTGAACCTGGAGGGAGACCTGGGAAATCAATTTTAGAAATTTGCTCCAGTTGTTTTGTGAGACTCTTATTTAGGTCACAACCATTTTCAATCAGGGGTTACTGATCTGTCCACACCTTCTCATTGAGGCTGGAGGTACGGAAACCTCAGGTTGTTCTCATTCCCAAGAATTCAGCAAATAACCCTCTCCTCTGGGTTAGCCAACATGTGGCCTAACCACGAGGGCAGGAGATCCCAAGATCAGGTGAAGTGACCAATTGGATCATTCATAACCCCGTCAAGACATTGTAGGATTAACCATCCTGAGCTGCATGATTACTGTCGGGATCTGGGAGTAGGATCTCGGAGTTTGTTGCTGATTCCAAACCCGTTGTGACAGTGACCTTCTGGGTTTATCCTAGGCTGCCAACCAGGAGGATGTGGAGAAGGACCATGGGCTGGGTCTAATGAAGGCACATTCGTACGCAATCACAGGTGCAGACACGGTGAGTACATCCTCGCTCCTCACCGTTTTGTCATCTCTGACATCAGAGCTCCACTCATTATTGTCTGTTGGGAATGTCTGAATTTAATTTTTGTTCAGGTCCTGCCTCCCCGAAACACATCCAATATTCAGCCTCACTTTCCTCTTTGATACTCTTTCGGAATCTCACCTTATTGACGAAGTGCATGGTCTCTGTGATCTCACAGCTCCGTATGTGACTTGGAGTCTGTTCATGCTTCTGGGTGAAAATGACTGTATTCGTTCGAGTTCAGGTTCTTGGTGGGGAACATTGGTGACTGCTCAAACCCATCTGTGCCGATAAGATTCTGCTGTAAATAGGATGGGCTATGATCGGCAACTGCATTTTGGATCAATTGCTAATTTGGGCTGGGTCTCTCTGTTTTCTCTTGCCTCTGATCTTGCTTGCTTTCAACGGTCAATACAAGGCTGTGCTTTTTAAAAAAAAACTTAGTTGTGATAGGCCCTGGATTCTGCATAGGATTCAATGTCAATTTGGAAAATCCTATGACACCTTCAAAGTGCCCTTTCTACACTTCCTTTGATCAGTTTTAAAATGCTCTTGTAGAATGCCCTGGGCACACAGAGCTGGTGTACTGCTGAATAAAGGGACATGTTGTCAAGGCTCTTCAACACATAGAATTGCAAGAATGCCAAATCTCAAACAGAACAACAGTTTAAAATGCATGAGAAAAGGATGCTGATTAGTTTCACTCTGGTTGAGCTTCTACCATGCATTAAGGAACTATTGTCCCCTACACTCATTTTTAAGTCAACAAAGAGAAATTACCTGGACCTGTTCCTCGTGCTTGCAGAGGGCAGGCCCTTACATATTAATATTTATAGAGGCACTCAAGTGGGCACTGGATGATTAGTTGAATAGAAATAGAAACATTTCTATTCAACTAATGTGATGGGGAAAAGGCAGGAGGCAGTAGGTATTCGAACCAAGCCTAATAGCCTCCTTCTGTGTTATACTAGTTCTGTAGTCCTTGTTCTACCACTGACCCTCATCCACTTGTTTCCATCACTAGGTGAAGTATGATGGCTCCTCAATAAGACTCTTCCGTCTGCGCAATCCTTGGGGTCACAAGGAGTACAATGGTCCATGGAGTGACAGGTAGGAGGGAGTTCTCTCCCAAAAATTTCACACACTGCATGAGACAGGTTAGCTATGGCCACTGTAGGCACAGGACCAGAACAGAGGCAAACAGAATCTGAGAGTTATCAAAACTAGCCGAATGCTGGTTACCTGCTCCCAAAATCATTTCCGTGGTTACCCGAACCAGATCCCATTGCCAGTGCTGTAGTTTTATGAAGGTTGGATCAGGATCAGCCAGACTTCGAGGATAAGACTCCTTAAGGGTCTAGTTTCTCCAACCAGCAGGGGATCTTGTGCTCCATATTGGTTTAGGCATTTCCTTCCTGGGTGCAGGAGCAACCATAGCTGTCCAGAAACTACATATTGTCTCCTCAAAATTTTCCGCCCCCATTCACTATCCCATCAAACATTCCCAGGATAGTGATAGCACAGGTTTGGAAACAGTAAAGCTCTCTGCTTCCAGACAAAGGAACAGCACAGGGTTAGATAGAAAATAAAGGCCCCACTACTCTTCTAAACTGCAAGCAAAGCCCATTCCACACCATCTACATCAAACAGTCAGAAGGGCAGGGAGAACACACAAGGCCAATTCCAGACTAAAACTCCCTCAATGTTGTTCCCATTAAACACTTCCAGAACAGGTATTGTCTTTGTGCCTTACTCTGTCAATAAGGAAACATGATTTTGCCACTCATCCTGCAAGTTCTTACTCAAGAACCCCACCTTATTTCTCACCTGGATTTGGATTTTATGAAGTGTTTCAATTTAAACCTTTCAAGATCATAGACAGTGAAGGATCTCAGGCTCATTATTATGGATTTCCCTCAAATATCTGATGTTCTCTTTCCTGTTTTTGCAGATCCCAGTTGTGGAATGCAGTTAGTGAGAATGAGAAGACCAAACTGAAGTTGATGATTAAGGAAGATGGGGAATTCTGGTAAGTGCTTCACTCTGACTTGCACTGAAAGCACTTTGCTGTAAATCAGAATGGGGGCAACAATGGTCATCAATCAAATATGGCTCCATTTGATTTCCCTGGTGCATTCTCCATGACTAAATTCCAAGTAATCAGAGCCTTCTTGGCAGCCAATCAGCATCCTTTCCTCAGCACTATAAATTGTTATTCCCTTTGAAGTGTGGCATTCTTGTAATTCTGTCCTGATGAGCGAGAGGTGAAAAGCTTCAACAGCCCATGTCTTTGTCTAGCATTAAGCAAGAAAGATGACTTCTGCTTTAGCACTGAGATTGTTGTTATTTAATGGGGTTTGGATGGGTTCTGACACTAATTGTTTCCTTGGTTTTTAAAGGAGAACTCTCACTACCAATAGGGAGTTTGCACCGCTGCTGGGTACAAAGTGCAGAATAAAGGGAGAATGCAGGAGCCACTTCGTTAGCTTTCTGACCTTTTGCCTTGTGTCTTACCACATTGCCACTACCATCCCCTCTTATACAGGATGCCAACCAAAATTCTTACTGAGAACTTTACCCAGATTGAGCTGTGTAATCTACAACCCCTCTGCCTACACAGCACCGACTGTCTCTGGACCATTACTTCTCACGAGGGGAAGTGGATGGCAGGAATTAGTGCTGGCGGATGCACTAATGAAGGTAAGAGTAGTATTGTCAGAAGCCGGTGTGTCCATTGCCTCCTTAGCTCTGACCCCCCTGACTGACTGGTAATAAATTCTTACAGGCTCTGAGATTCTGGAAAAGAGGCAATTCCCAGGGTGGTGGGCACAAAGGTCAAAAAAATTCAAAGCCAAGGGCAGATAAACGAGTATTATTTCAACTGACTTGCATCGATTCTCAAGACGTACTGTTCCAAAGTTCCTTATTTCCACAGCGATGTGGTTGACTCTTAAACTTCGAGAGGCGGGAGGGAATGTTGTGGAGAGTTAGGAGTCAGCCCTGGACTGTCTGTTACTAGCTCTCTGACAAACTGGATCCTGGGCCATGCTCACATACTGTGTGGTAGAGCCTAATTTCCAAGAACAGTAGTTAAGACAGGTTCGTTCATGTTACGATGCAACAGCAATTTGAGCTACGGAGGAGGAGAAGGGAATGGGGCTGTTCACAATGTTCCTGACAGCACAAGAGTAAATAATTCCCAGTTTCATGATCAGTTCTTCAAAATCCAAATTATGTAGGACAGACAGAGACTGTTCGGTGCATTATGTCTACAGCGTTTGATCAATTCCCTTCCTGATATTCTCTAATGTTTTCCTCGGAAACCCTGCACATTCTTCCTTTTCTGATAAAGACCCAGTTTACATTTTGTAAGCCTCACCTGAACCTGCCTCCCCCACACACTCAGGCAGCATATTCTGCCACCTTCAATAAATTGTGTACACTATGCTCAGGTCCCACTGCTCCTGCACTCCCTTTAGTATCACACCCTTTTATTTATGTTGTCTCTCTTCTGACTGCCTTTGCAATTCTCTACACTGAATTTAATCTGCCACTTATTCATCCATTCCAGCAAGCTGTCTGTGCAATATTCTTTGAGCAAGTTCTGGCCTGTGCTCAATTGTGAACACTTTTTTTTTCTCAAATGGTATTTTAGAGGAGATTAAGTCTCTCTGCAATCAAACCCTGTTGCAGTGAAATGGCGCCCATGGGTGATTAAGAGACCAACTCTAAATAAAAGTCTTGTGCAATAGTTACACAAACACTCACGTTTCTCACATTCAGAATTCACTGGAAATAGTGGGGTGTTGGCAATGTTACTGGATTAGGAAGCCAGCAGCCCAGGTTCATACTTTGTTGATGTAGGTTCAATTCATTTAAACTCTAAAAGTAAATCTGCAGCTTTAAAGCTAATCTCATACCATAACCACAAACATTGATAATTTGTAGGAACCCATTTAGTTCACTCGAGATTTTTAGGGAAAGAAATCTGGCCTACGTGTAATTCCTGATTCACAGCAATGTGGTTGACTTTGCAATGGTCAAGCAAGACAAACAGGCAAAAATGAGGACTGCAGATGCTGGAAATCAGAGTCTAGATTAGAGTGGTGCTGGAAAAGAACAGCTGGTCAGGCAGCATCCAAGGAGCAGGAAAATCGACGTTTCGGGCAAAAGCCCTTCATCCGGTCCTGCTGAAGGGCGTTTGCTCAAAACGTCGATTTTCCTGTTCTTCAAATGCTGCCTGACCGGCTATGGTTTTCCAGCACCACTCTAAGCAAGACAAACAGTTCAAGGGCACTTGGGGATAGTCAACAAATGTTGGCCCTGCCAGCGATGCCCAAGTCCCATGTAAGAATAAAGAACCTCCTTTCCACTCTATGCTTCTTTCACTTGGGGTCAAAGATCAGGGCTGAAATTCCACACAGAACGAGAGGCCATTAAGAATCAAAAGGTCATGTGCTTAGACCCTCTCCCGTCATCCAGGTTGATACTTCCTGTGTCATACTTAGGGAATGTAGCAGTGGTGGAGGTGCCATCTTTTGGATCATAGGTTCATGGTACAAGTGGACAGGAAATGTCCCGGCCAATCTTCCTCTTCCAATCCCCAAGCAAAAAGAACAAGTAGACAATTAGAATTATATTGTGCAAAATTGAGCTGCCATAGATTTACATTCCAACAGTGACAACATACGAGACGGGATTAATCACAATTTAAGCTGTTTACAACATTGTGATAACGTGATTGAGGAACTTCCTAAGCAGACGAGCTAATTTAAAACAGGCAGTACCAGTTTGATGCTAACTTTGTAAATCATGGGGAGTGGGAGGGGTGGAACAGAATATGCCTGGGGCAAGGGGTAGTTGGGCACACAACTCCCAAACCAATGAGCCTTACGTCAGTGGTGGGTAAGCTGTTCGAGGGGATTCTGAAAGACTAAATCTACATGTATGTGGAAAGGCAAGGACTGATTAGGGACAGTCAACATGGCTTTGCTCAGGAAATTATGACTCATAAACTTGATTGAGTTTTTTGAAGAGATGACTATGATAGATCGATGAAGGCAGAGCATTTGACATTGTCTACATGGACTTTAGGAAGGCCTTCAACAAAGTTCCACATGGTAGACTGGTTAGAAAGGATGGATCACATGGGATCTAGGGAGAGCTAGCCAATTGGATACAGAGTTACCTTGATGCTAGGAGATAGTGTGTGCTGGTAGAGGGTTGTTGTTTCGACTGGAGACCTGCGACCAGGGGTGTGCTGCAAGGATTGGTGCTGCGTCCGTGGTCATCATTTATATAAGCAATATGAATGATAATACAAGAGGCATGGTTACTAAATTTGCAAATGACACTAAAATTGGTAAAATAGCAGAGAGTGAAGATTCTTAGAGTTCAACAGGAACTTGATCAACTGAACCAGTCAGCTGAGGAATGGCAGATGGAGTTTAATTTATATAAATGATAGAGCAGATCTTACACAGTTACTGTAGGACCCTGTGCACTGTTGTCGATCAGAAACACTTAGGCTGCAGGTACATAGTTCCTTGAAAGTGGCATCACAAATAGAAAGGGTGGTGAAGGCAGCATTTGGCAGGCTTGCTTAATCAGTCAGGAGTACAGAAGTTGGGACATCATGTTAAAGTTGTACAAGACACTAGTAAGGACACATTTAGAATACAGCCCTATTATTAAACTGGAAAGGGTGCAAAAAACATTTACAAGGGTTTGAGTTATAAGGAGAGGCTTGATATGCTGGGACTTTCTTCCCTGGATCAGAGAAGGTTGAGGGACAACATTACAGCGGTTTATAAAATTGTAAAGGGCATAGATAAGACTCCCGAAGATAGGGGAGTCCAAAACTAGAGGGCATAAGTTTAAGCAGAGAGGCAAAAGGTTTAAAAGAGACTCAAGGGGCAACATTTTCACAGTGAGAGTAGTGCATATATAGAACAAACTGCCAGAGGACATAGTAAAGATGAGTACAATTACAACATTTAAAAGACACTTGGACAGGTACATGACTAGAAAAGGTTTAGAGGAATATGGGCCAAATGCAAGCAAATTGTACAACAGAGGAACCTCTATTATCCAGCATACGATTAACCAAATTTTGGATTATCCAGACAAGAACACAACATCCCAGAGCTTGGCTAACAATGTTATCAAGGTTCCTCTGTAGTTCAGTTTAGAAAACCTGGGTGTCAAGGAAGAGTTGGACCAAAGAGTCTGTTTCTGTGCTGTTTGACTCTAGATGCTAGTGGTAATGTCACTGAACTAGTAATCCAACAGCCCAGGTTAAGATTTTGGGGGCACTGATTCAAACCCTGCTGACTGGTGATGAAATTGGAATTCAATTTAAAAAATCTGGAACAAAGAGTTCATCTAATGGCATCTGTTGTTTTTTTTAAAAACCTATCTGATTCACTAAAGTCCTTTAGGGAAAGAAATCTGCCATCCTTACCTGTTCTGGCCTACACGTGACTCCAGATGTACAGCAATGGGTTGACTCTTAAGTGCCCTCTGAAACTGCCAAACAAGGGCAACTAGGGATGGGCAATAAATGTCAGCCAGTGATGCCCTCATCATGTGAACAATTATAAAACAAGATTAATCTGCCACCAATACAATCTTGAGCACTGAATTCCAGAGTCCACCCACTTGCAGCATCTCCCTTTACATTCCCTGTTGACTGAATGCTCTTTTTGGATTTCTCTTTCCCCCTCCAAACCCAATCCCCAACAAACACAGACACATTCTCGACAAACCCTCAGTACAGATTGAGACTATTCGAGACGGACGACGATCCAGATGACGAGGAGCTTACCTGTACAATTGCTGTCGAACTTCTGCAGAAATATGGTCGCAAGAAAGATAAGATCAATTTCTACTACATTGGATTCTACATCTACGCAGTGAGTGAACTAGCGATACGTTATAATAATATGGATTGATCTGGTGACTATGTGATCGACATCACGCAGAATCTAATATCGTGTAAATATGTCACCACATGGAGTTGCATAACCAGATGGGCCAGCACACAGGGGCCTTGGCATTTTATACCAGGGCTTCTCAATGTGGTATTGAGGGTCGAAAATCTGGGGCCAGAATTAGGACAATTTCAAGCATCAAATTGAGGCGACATTTTGCTTGTTAAAGAGTTTCTCATTAAGGTTACCCAGGTATTCCAGCTTTCATTTAAACAGTGGTGGAGGCTCTAGTGGTGTGGTGGTAATGTCCCGACTTCTGTGCAGGAGGTTCAAGTCACATCTGCTCCAGATGTATGTAATGACATCCCTGAATAGGTTGGTTAGAAAATATTGCAAACACTGTTACACAGGAAACTGTATATATTAAACAGTGTGCTTGTTACACAGTGATCAGAGTCACAGAGGGAGCTGTATATATTAAACTGTGTCACACATGGAGCTCTATAATATTAAGCAGAGCTGTTTATAGTAAACCGTATATGACACAGGAAGCTATAATTATTAAAGTGTCACATGCAGTTGAATCTGTATCAAATTTTGCATCCTATCTTGTTGGACTCTACATTTACTATTGCAGGAAATTCTTCTGTATACAATATAAGAACTATTTTCCCTATCGGCAGCAGGTGGGACTTGAACTCACTTCTGGCCCAGAGGTCAGGCCACCATAAAAGAGTCGAAGAGCTGTAAATGATGATCAGATGTTTCCAACACTGACTCCCACATAACATTTTAGTTGAAGTGAGGCCCCTTTGAAACAGTCCCACTTATTGTAAAAGTTGACCGCTCCAACTTTTTTTAAACCCGCAGATTCTCAGAAAATCAACTTTTATGCAAGTATATACAGTATCTCTGGAAATCTATATCAATAACATTCAAAGACATTCCTTTATCTCCTGTAATCCTCAAAACATTCAGCCAGATAGTTAAAACTCAAGTTAGGTCTGACCAAATTAGTCTGATCAGCTCATGTTTATTCTCAATCACATTATTCTCACAAGCAAGATTTTAGCAGTTCCTTCAGAACCATTTTTAAAGAAACTAATTGTGGGATTTGGTGTCACTGGCTAAGTCAGCATTTTTTGCCCAGAGGACAGTTAACAGTGAACCACATTGCTGTGGGTCTAGACTCTCATGTAGTCCAGACTAGGTAAAGATTGCAGGGCATCAGTGAAGGAGGTGCTTTTATTTTAAACAACATGCTCTGATGTGAGACTTTATTAAGTTCAAATTTCACCATCTGCTGTGATAGAATACAAATCACCTTTTCAGAACATAGAACAAAGAAAATTACAGCACAGGAACAAGCCCTTCGGCCTTCTAAGCCTGCGCCGATCCAGATCCTCTATCTAAACCTGCCGCCTATTTTCTAAAGATCTGTATCCCTTTGCTCCCTGCCCAATCATTTATCTGTTTAAATACATCTTAAATGATACTATCGTTCCCTCCTCTACCGCCTCCGCTGGCTACGTGTTCCAGGCTTCCACCACTCTCTGCATAAAGAACTTTCCACGCATATCTCACCTAATCCTTTCCCCCCCCTCACTCTGAACTCGTGAACCCTAGTAATTGAATTCTGCACTCTGGGAAAAAGCTTCTTGCTATCCATCCTGGCTATACTGCTCACGATTTTGTAGACTTCAATCACGTCCTCCATCTTTCTAACAAAAATAATCCTAATCTATTCAACCTCTCTTCATAGCTAGCACCCTCCATACCAGACAATATCCTGGTGAACCTCCTCTGCACCCTCTCCAAAACATCCACATCCTTTTGGTAATGTAGCAACCAGAACTGTACGCAGTATTCCAAATGCTGCCGAACCAAAGTCCTAAACAACTGTAATATGACCTGCCAACTCTTGTACTCAATATCCTGACCATTTTATTGACCTGTGTTGCTACCTTCAGGCAATAATGGATCTGAAACATCCAGATCTCTCTGTATGTCAATTTTCCCCAAGACTTTTCCATTTACTTTATAATTCACTCTTGAATTGGATCTTCCAAAATGCATCACCTTGCATTTGCCTGGATTGAACTCCATCTACCATTTCTCTGCCCATCTCTCCAATCTATCCATATTCTGCTGTATTCTCTAATAGTCCCCCTCACTATCTGCTACTACATCTCATCTGCAAACTTGCTAATGAGGCAACCGATACCTTCCTCCAAATCATTTATGTATATCACAAACAACAATGGTACCAGCACGGATTCCTGTGGAACACCACTGGTCACAGGTCTCCATTTTGAGAAACTCCCTTCCATTTCTACTCTCTTTCTCTCTCCTGTTGCCCAGCCAGTTCTCTATCCATTTAGCTAGAACACCCTAGACCCCATGCGACTTCACCTTCTCCATTAGCCTACCATGGGAAACCTTATCAAATGCCATACTAAAGTCCATGTATATGACATGTTCAGCCCTTCCCCCAAAAAATTCTATTAAGTTCATAAGACATGACCTTCCCCGCACAAAACCATGCTGCCCATTACTGATAAACCCATGTTCTTCCAAATAGGAAAAGATCCTATCCCTATGTGTTTTCTCCAGCAGCTTCCCATCCACTGACGTCAGGCTGACCAGTCTATATTTACCTGGAGTATCCTTGCTACCCTTCTTAAACAAGGGGAGAACATTAGCAATTCTCCAGTCCTCCAGGACCTCAGCTGTGTTCAAGAATGCTACAATGATATCTGTTAAAGTCCCAGCTATTTCCTCTCTCGCTTCCTTGAGTAACCTGGGGTATATCCCATTTGGGGGCTTGTCCATCTTTAATGCCTTTTAGAATACCCAAAACTTATTCCCTCCTTATACCGACTTGACCTAGAGTATGCCAAAGATCTATCCCAAACCTCAACATCCATCATGTCCCTCTCCTTGGTGAATACCAATGCAAAGCAATCATTAAGAATCTCACCTATTTTCTCTGACTCCACACATAACTTTCCTCCTTTGTTCTTGAGTGGGCCAACCCTTTCTGTAGTTACCCTCTTGCTCCTTATATATGAAAATAAGGCTTTGAGATTTTCCTTAACCCTGTTTGCTAAGGATAACTCATGACCCCTTTTAGCCCTCTTAATTCCATTTCAGATTGGTCCTAAATTGCCGATATTCTTCCAAAGCTTTGTCTGTCTTCAGTCGCCTAGACCTCATCTACACATCCTTTTTCCTCTTAGCTAGTCTCACGATTTCACCTGTCATCCGTAGTCCCCTAATCTTGTCATTTCCATCCCTCATTAGCACAGGAACATACCTCTGCTGAACTCTAATCAACCTCTCTTTAAAAGCTTCCCACATATTGAATGTGGATTTACCTTCAACCAGCTGCACCCAATCCACATTCCCCAGCTCCTGCCAAATTTTGGTATAGTTGGCCTTCCCCAATTCAGCACTCTTCCTTTAGGACCACTCTCATCTTTGTCCATGAGTACTCTAAAACGTATGGAATTGTGATCACTATTCCCAAAGTAATACCCTACTGAAACTTCAACCACCTTGCCGGCCTCATTTCTCAACACCAGCTCCAGTCTGGCCCCTTCCCAAGTTGGACTATTTACACATTGCTCTAGAAAACCCTCCTGGATGATCCTTACAATTGTGCTCCATCTAGACCTCTAACACTAAGCGAATCCCAGTCAATGTTGGGAAAATTAAAATCTATCACCACCACCCTGTTGCTCCTACATCTTTCCATGATCTGTTTACATATTTGCACCTCTGTCTCACATTCACTGTTGGGAGGCTTGTAGTACAGCCCCAACATTGTTGCTGCACCCTTCCTATTTCTGAGCTCTGCCTATATTGTCTCACTGCTCTAGTGCCCTCCTTCAGCGTAGCTGTGACATCCTCTCTGACCAGTAATGCAACTCCTCCACCCCTTTTACCTGCCAGTCTATCCTCCTGAAGGATTGATATCCTGGGATGTTTAGCTGCCAATCATGCCTTCCCTCAACCAAATCTCAGTAATAGCAATAACATCATGCTCCCAGGTACTAATCCAAGCTCCAAGTTCATCCGCGTTTCCTACTATACTTCTTGCATTAAAACAAATGCAACTCAGGCCATCAGTCCCTTTACATTCATCATCTGCTCCCTGCCTTCTCTTCCCCTTAGTCATGCTGACTTCATTATCTAGTTCCTTACAGGCTTTAGTTTCTGCTTTCTTACTGTCTTCTTACTTCATTTGGTTCCCAATCCCCTGCTACATTAATTTAAACCCTCCCCAACAGCATTAGCACAATCACCCCCAAGAATATTGGTTCCAGTCCGGCCCAGGTAGAGACCATCCAATTTATAATAATCCCACCTCCCCCAGAACTGGTCCCAATGTCCCAAAAATCTGAACCCCTCCCTCCTACACCATCTCTCAAGCCACGCATTCATCCTGTTTACTCTATCATTCCAACTCTGACTAGCACGTGGCACTGGTAGAAAAACTACCTGAGGTCCTATTTTTTAACTTGGTTCCTAACTCTCTAAATTCTGCTTGTAGGACCTCATCCCTTTTTTTGACTTATATCGTTTGTGCATATATGCACCACGACAACTTGCTATTCACCCTCCCCCTTGAGAATGTTCTGCAGCTTATCCGAGAACATCCCTGTCCTGTGCACCACCTGGGAGGCATCATACCATTCGGGAGTCTCATTTTCGACCACAGAACTGCCTATCTACTCCCCTTACAATTGAATCCCCTATGACTATAGTCCTTCCACTCTTTTTCCCGCCCTTCTGAACAGCACAGCCACGGTGCCATGATCCTAGCTACTGCTACCTTCCCCTGGTGAGCCATCTCCCCCAACAGTTAGTATACCTGCTTTGGAGGGAGATGACCGCAGGGGACACCTGCACTGCCTTCCTGCTCTTTCTCTGCCTTTTGGTCACCCATTCCCTTTCTCCCTCAGCAATCCTAATATGCAGGGTGACCAACTCACTAAATGTGTTCTTCACAATCCCCACAGTATTGTGTATGCTCCAAAGTGAGTCCATCCACAGCTCCAGAGCCATCATGTGATCTAACAAGAGCTGCAACTGGACACCCATCCTACACTTGAAGGAACCAGAGATGTCAGCTGAGTCCCCGAGCACCCACAGTGAGCAAGAGGAGCAAACCATGGGTCTGAGATCTCATGCCATTTTTAATCTTAAATTTAACTTTAGTCTTAGCTGAGGTAAACAAAAAAGGAAAGTTTTTGCCAAATCACTCGATTTAAAATAATAAAACAAAAAGGAAATAGGAAAACTTTACTTGATCAACTCAGCACAGAGTCCCTTTTTTTAGTTAGAGGAGAAAGGAGGGTGGAAGGCAGTACACATTTGGTGTCTCGGGTTCAGCCACTACCCAAATAAAACTATTTCACTCACCTTCCCAGCAGCCCTCTGGTCCTCGTTCTCACCTCTCGACATCATCTGGATTACTACTCCACTGATATTACCATTACACCACCACTCCCAGATGCACCAGACTTAAGCCCTGGTGATTGGAATAGCAAGATATGACGAATGGTCAAACTCAACTTTTTAACCACGATTACCTCTGATCTAGTTAAACAGAGAGCAATCCAAGTTTGTAGATAATGTTTGATTAGGAGGGACACAGTAACAAAAATAAAAAGTCCTAACTGAGATAGAAATGAGGAGAATTTCTGTTTCTCTCCTGGGGTCAGGGTGAGAATTTTTTTTTCTCTTAGAGGGTCATAAGTCTGTGGAATTCTTTCCCAAAGAGGGGATGCAGGCTCATTGAATATCTTTATTGCAGAGGTAGATAGATGCTTGACTAACAGGGGATCAGTGGTTATCAGGGATATCCAGGTGAGTGCGGTTGAGGCCATGCCAGTTTTAATGGTAGAGCAGATTTGAGGGGCTGAATAGCCAACTATGATCGTGAGCATGAAGTTCCAAACATGCAAACAGATTATAACAGCAACCTGTGCCCCTTGTAATTGACCCCTCCATTCTAGGAAAAAGCCTCATACTTTCCACTCTATCCATGTCATTCACAATCTTATAAACTTCTATCAGGTTGCCTCTCAACCTCCTGTGTTCCAGTGAAAACAAACCCAAGCTATCCAACCTTTCTTCATAGTTAAAATCCCCCATACAAAGCAACATCCTGATAAACCTTCTCTGTACCCCCTCCAAAGCATCCAAATTCTTCTGGTAGTGTGGTGACCAGAATAGTACGCAATATTCTAAGCGTGGCCTAGCTAAAGTTCTATAAAGCTGCAGCATAACTTGCCTATGCTATACTCAATGTCCTTTTCAATGAAGACAAGCATGCCAAATGCCTTTTTTACTACCTTACCTACCTGCGCTGTCATCTTCATTGATCTGTCGATCTGCACACCCAGAGCCCTCTGCATATTAATAATCCTAAATGTGATGGAATATTCCTCACTTGTCTGGATGAGTGTAGCTCCAATATTACTAAAAACAACTTGACATCATCTAGGACAAAGCAGCCCACTTGATTGGCACCATGTCCACAAACATCCACTCCATCCACCAACACTCAGTAGGAACAGTGTGTACCATCTACAAGATGTACTGCAGCAATGCTTCAAAGATCCTTAGACAGCACTTTCCAAAATCATGACAACTTCCATCTAGAAGGGTAAGTCAGAAGATACATGGAAACACCACTCCTGCATGTTCCCCTCACAAGTAACTCACCGTCCTGCCTCGGAAATGTATCGTTTTTCCTTCACTGTCCCTGGGTCAAATTACTACAATTCCCTCCAAAACAGCAATGTGGGTTTACCTACAGCATTTGAACTACAGCACTTTAAGAAAGCAGCTCAAGGACAAGGAGGGACAGGCAAAAAATGCTGTTCAGTCAGTGACATCCATGAATGAATAAAAAGCAAGTATATGCCTGGACGTTGTCTCAACAAAGACTGCTAAAATACAGTGGAGAAAATGAGGCTACAATTGTGTAGAGCCTCAGCCAGACACCATCTGAACACCTCACTTCAAGAATGATGCGCTGCTTTGGAAGGAATACAGCCCAGATTCAACAGAAGGATTCAGGGTTAAAGGTTTTGTTTATGAGAGAGCCGCACAAATCTGGCTTGTATCTCCTCCAGTTTGGAAGGCTGAGATGTAACCGTTTAAATGACTCAGTGGGATGGAGAGGCAGGAACTATTTCCTTTCTGGCAAGAGCTATGACTATCACAAAATTGGAACTGGCCCATTTTGGAGGAAATTAGGAAGCAGCTTTCATAGGAAAAGGTCAATGGGGTCATCACGTCCTCCAGATGCTTGTGGACACTCAGAAAAAGTTGAGAGCTTTGGTGAAGAAAGTTGTTAGATATTTATTTGATGAAAACATCAAGAGTTACACCACAGTGAGACCACTAGCAAAACAGGATCGAGGGGCTCAATAGCCTCCTCCTCTGTCTGTGTACTGATGAGGAAGTTTCACAGATGGAATTTGTGTACAATATCAGGACACTGACATCATTGTGTTTCTCTTGCAGGTCCCTCAACGGGTACGTATGCAGCTACCCTATTACAAGGAGAATTACAGAACAGTTACAGCTGAGAGGAAGACCATTCAGCCCACTGGGTCTGTGCTGACCCTTTCCAAGAGAACTGCAGCGAGTCCCACTACCTGTGTCCCTTTTCGTGTAACCCTGCAAGTCTCTCTACTTTTGAATATTTATCCAATTCTCTTTTGGGAGCCAATGATTAAAGCTGCCTCCACTATGTTCTCTTGCACAGCATTCTAGATCCTAACATGTCACTGTGTGAAATGTCTTGTCTCAAGTGGCCTTGCACAGAAATGTTACAGTGTAGGAGGAGGCCATTTGGCACTTTATGTTTCTACTAGCTCCCTGTGCATCTTAACTTGATGCCAATCTCCCATCTTTTCCCTGTAACTTTGTATGTTGTTTTCATTTAAATAAGAATCCCAGACCCCTCTTAAAAGTTTCCACATTTCCAAACCCAGACCACTCACTGTTTGAAAATGTTAGTTTCTCACCTCATAACTGCTTTTCAAAACATTAAACCTGTGCCCTCTAGCTCTTGATTTTTTTAGAAGCAGGAATAGATTTTCCCCATATACTCTAACCAGCCCCCTCATGATCCTGAAAACATCTGCCATTTGTCCTTTGTTCTGGAACCCTGCCATTGGCAACTTTATGAACTTCTCCAATCTTTGTTGAAAATAATTAATAAATCTGGTTATCCTCTCTCACTCATACACGCATGTTAATATTTCAAGTCTGATATGACACTTCTTTGGAACACAGTAAGAAAATAAGGCTTTGGAATTCCTGACACAGTTCCAAAAACAATTATTCCAGACTCGAAACATTAACTCTATCCCTCTCTCCACAGATTCTGCCAGGCCTGCTGAGTTTCTCCAGTAATTTCCATGTTTGGTTTAGATTTCCAGCATCCAAAGTATTTTGCTTTTATTTAGCACAAATAATCGTTCCGTTTTGGGTTGTCAATTCTTAAGAGTTCTTTTCGCTGTTGCAGTTTCAAGGCCCTCTTCATGGGTCTTGTGGTGTGTGGAAGGGATTTGAAGTGTGCATCTTAGTATACAAACCCTTTCTCAGTTAAGTCTGAAAGGAAAAATCTCAGTAAGCTAACAGATCTCTGACTCATCTTTGACTTGTGTCATTCATTCATGGGATATGGGCATCACTGGGTGGCCATCTCTAATTGCCCAGAGGCAGTTAAGCGTCAACCCCATTCATCCCTAAAGGACATCAGTGAACCAAATGGATTTTTATGACAATCAACAATAGTCATGAGATCACTAAACATCAGACCAGCTTTCTTCCAGTATTTACAGATTTCAAAGTTCATCGTCTGCCATAGTGGGATTTGAACCCATGGCCTCAGGACAACAACCTGAGGTTCTGCATCGATAGTCCAATGACATGACTATTGCCTCCCCACCAGCCAATGATACCCAGCTTCCTTTTGTATGCCCACTGGCACCACACCAT